>NC_140005.1:24383292-24895792 GCF_964263955.1 Coregonus lavaretus | reverse complement strand
CTTCATCCTCATGTTCGACCTCATCCTCAAACAGGTGGCCAAGTCTTTGAGCATGAATGTGCATTTTGTTTGTGTGCTGAATGGGCGTGTTTGTTTGCATGTGAGCAAGGAAGTGTGTGCTGTATATGAATGTATTATTTTGAAGGTCGGAAGGCACATTCCAGACATGGGTTCATTTATACAGTACTGTTTGTTACATTTTACAATGCCTCATTGAATATGTCAGCGCCACCAAGTTGAATTCCGTCCCACTTTCTATTTCTGTGGGTTCTCCTGTTCAACACGTTGTGTTGGTTCCTTGTCCAGATGGAGCTTCAGGATGACGGTGTGATGCTGGTTCTGGAAAGCAGCCTGGGGAAGGACATCGTGGGCATAATCAACAATGTTTTCCAGGCCCCGTGGGGGGGCTCCCACACCTGTCAGAAGGACGAGAAGGCCATGGAGTGCAGCCTGTGCCAGTCTAGCATCTTATGCTACCAGCTGGGCTGTGAGCTCCTGGAGAGACTCACCCCCAGGGAGGAGATACATCTGGTGGTGAGACACACATGCACACACACTCCTGTAAAAACAACATGAAGGATGTCCTGAAGCGTCCCAATAGTTTTTCAGTGGTTGGTAATTCTTACTGTATTTGGTTGTCAATAGACATTATTGTGTCTTCCCTATAGGAGCCAACAGACGGCTTGGAGGACACATTGCTGTTGCCTCAAGTTTTTGGACCAGAACAAGGGACAAAGGGAAGGACAGAGGAAGGGGACAACCCTGCCAGCACACACACTGACAACCCTACCAATCAAAGTGACTCTCCTGACAACCCACGTATGTATCCATGGTGACCTAAGGCTTGGGTTGGAAGGGATTTGAAATTAGTACAGAATGTCTCAATGCATTGATACAAATCTGATGAAACACAAGCAGAACAATGCTCAGTTGTGTCGGTGTAAACACCTCATTATTATAAAAATCCCAAATGTATCGTATGACCTGAAGCCAACAAATGTGAAAAAGATGACATGAACACTTCTCTGTAACAGTTCAGAGGCAGTGTGCAACATGAAAAGGAAACACTGCATCGTTTCTCCTCTGCTGGGTATTTCTCTGTTTTATATCAAAGCTTTCTCTCCTACAGCAATGAAGAATAATGCTGATAAGAAGTTTTCCTACCAGCAGCTCCCTGTGTCTCTCAAGCTAATATACACTATTCTGCAGGTACCTGCCAGTCCACCTTTATCCAGTGTTAAATCATCTTGTAATGTACGGATATAAACTGTCTAAATACTATAATAGATGCGTAATCAAAGAAAATAATCCCCTATCCTCATTAGAAAAGATTGAGAGAGCAAAGGAACTCTACCTTCTGTTCCCTATGTAGGAAATGTCAAAGTTTGAGGAGCCTGATATCCTGTTCAACATGCTGAACTGTCTGAAGACCCTGTGTCTCCACGGAGAGTGTCTGTACCTGGCCCGTAAGGACCACCCCCAATTCCTGGCCTACATCCAGGAAAAGATGCTCATTCCCAGGTCAACACAGTCACCATCACCACATGGGGCCCCGCCTGCAGTTTTACACATACCTTGTTGGTTTTCTACAGATATCTCTGCTAGTACTTTCTTTAAACATGACTTGAGCCATGAGATGTAGCTACATGTATCAACTGAAATTGTCGATCACCATCTTAAGGAAAGTTGTACTTGATCATCAAACACGTGAAGAGCCGCCAGGTGTGTGTGTGTGTGTATATGTGTGTGTCTTATGTGATACCTGTGTGTTCTAGCCTGTGGACCATGCTGAAGTCCGAGTTCTGCCAGCTGGCCTCCCTGGCCGTGCCCCAGCTCCTGCATGCCCTCTCCCTCTCCCATGGAGCAGACATCTTCTGGAACCTGGTGGACAGCAATTTCAACAGCAAGGACTGGAAGATACGCTTTGAAGCAGGTGAATGATATAGGAGTCTCCACCGTACGTGTGTGTGTCTGTGTGTGTGTGTGTTTACGTATGTGTGAGTACTGTATGTAACGACATGAATAAATCATAATCCCCCCCTCAACAAACCTATGTCTACTCCCATGGTTACTACTGTATGTGGCTCTAGCATGTAGCACAGAGGAATTGTGGGATTATTAATCAGGCCCTTCTCGCCCTGTGATTGGCAGAGAGGAGCTGTGTGTGACCTTGGGATGAAGTCAGAGGACAGGGTCTCTGTCTGGTAGCATGGATATACTGTAGATACAGAGGGTGGACCGTTAATGTACATACAGTGCCTTGCAAAAGTATTCATCCCCCTTGGCGTTTTTCCTATTTTGTTGCATTACAACCTGTAGTTTAAATGGATTTTTTATTTGGATTTCATGTAATGGACATGCACAAAACAGTCCAAATTGGTGAAATGAAATGAAAAAAAAAAAATAACGGAAAAGTGGTGCGTGCATATGTATTCACCCCCTTTGCTATGAAGCCCCTAAATAAGATCTGGTGCAACCAATTACCTTCAGAAGTCACGTAATTAGTTTAATAAAGTCCACCTGTGTGCAATCTAAGTGTCACATGATCTGTCACATGATCTCAGTATATATACACCTGTTCTGAAAGGCCCCAGAGTCTGCAACACCACTAAGCAAGGGGCACCACCAAGCAAGCGGCATCATGAAGACCAAGGAGCTCTCCAAACAGGTCAGGGACAAAATTGTGGAGAAGTACAGATCAGGGTTGGATTATAAAAAAAATATCCGAAACTTTGAACATCCCACGGAGCACCATTAAATCCATTATTAAAAAATGGAAAGAATATGGCACCACAACAAACCTGCCAAGAGAGGGCCACCCACCAAAACTCACGGACCAGGCAAGGAGGCCATTAATCAGAGAGGCAACAAAGAGACCAAAGATAACCCTGAAGGAGCTGCAAAGCTCCACAGCGGAGATAGGAGTATCTGTCCATAGGACCAGTTTAAGCCGTACACTCCACAGAGCTGGGCTTTACGGAAGAGTGGCCAGAAAAAAGCCATTGCTTAAAGAAAAAAATAAGCAAACACGTTTGGTGTTCGCCAAAAAGCATGTGGGAGACTCCCCAAACATATGGAAGAAGGTACTCTGGTCAGATGAGACTAAAATGTAGCTTTTTGGCCATCAAGGAAAATCAATTTTAATTCCAGGTTGTAAGGCAACAAAATAGTGAAAATGCCAAGGGGGGTGAATACTTTCGCAAGCCACTGTATATTTTAAGTTAGATCCAAATATCTTGATTTTATTTTTGTAGTTTTATCGTGACATTGTCACAGAGCACCAATTAGAATATAATATAATAATATCAGTATGCTACATTCACATTAACTAATTTAACAGACTCTGACCATAAACATCATAAAAAGTAGATATTGATTAAATAATATTGCAAAGTAACATTGAAAAATAACAGGAACAATTGCTAAGGGAAATTATGTGTCATGATGACTAAATGTAATGTACACACATGAGCCTTAGGATGATGATGATCATGAATTCTAATGATATTATTATGGCCCCATATTAGCTGTACTGAAACAGATGGTAATTTACTTGTCTGTGTAAATTAACAAAAAAAAGACACCAGTTGGGTGCCAAAGCAGTACTATGACCCACATCATAGATTATCCATTATATTGACCAGATACTCTAGTGGCCGCTCTAACAATGAAAATAAATGTCATCAAAAATGGAAGGCAGTCGGGAGAAGGGCAGATACGCATGTGAACAACAGGCACAACGGTTTCCACTAGTTACCACAGCCACTATGTCAACATTGGCTATATCGTAAGAATTCATGAAAACAAACATTTGCTTTTTGGTGTTAATTTAAGGTTAGGGTTAGGCATACGGTTGGCAGTGTGGTTAAAGTTAGGGTTAGGTTTAAAATCACATTTTAAGAAGAGAAATTGTAGAAATAGGCGGGGTTTATGACTTTGGTTGTGGTATCTAGTGACGACCAGGCACAACGCCGATATAAAGTATTTTTTCTCACAATTGACGGGATGTCCAGTGTACTACCTGTCCTACACTTGTAACAACCTAATCATTATGAAGATTCTATTCGATCAAATAAGCCACACGTAGCAAATAAGCAATTACATTTTTTGGTTAACCAAATTCGAGTGGGTGGGCGTATAACGCGAACATCTAGCAACCCAAAGGTTGCGTGTTCGAATCTCATCACGGACAACTTGAGCTAATTAGCAACTTTGCAACTATTTACTACTTTTTAGCTACTTTGCAACTACTTAGCATGTTAGCTAACCCTAACTTTAACCCATTAATATAACTCCTAACCTTAACCCTAACCTTAACTCCTAACCCTAACCCCTAGCATTGCTAACGTTAGCCACCTAGTTAACGTTAGCCACAACAAATAGGAATTTGTAACATACTGTATAATGCGTTTTGCAAATTCGTAACATATTGTACGAATTGCAATTTGTAACATACTGTACGAATTGCAATTCGTAACATATCACACAAATTGTAATTTGTAACATATCATACGAAATATATAATGGACATCCACAAATGAATACATGCCATACGAAACATAACATATCATACTAATTGTGGAGTGTCACGGATTTATATTTACTATGATACGTCTAGCCCCTGAGTCCAGGTTGGTTATCCCTCTGGCTTTGCCTCTTGCTCTCTGCCCACAGGCAATCTGGCTAGGATACTGCTGTCTCGCTTCCTTCTCCTGCTAATGCCCATCAGCATTAGAGTGATGCTGCTTTTAACACTATCCTTTGCAATGACAAGAAGAAATAGATCGATAGATTTGCTTGATTTGTTATTGTCCCCGTGGATCTGTCCCTGTCCGTACTTTCATCACACGCGATTTCTCAGACAGCAGTGGCCCCATTTTGACGAAACTTGGGTGAATGATGCCTCTTGCCATATAGATCCGGCATTTACAAAATTGTGGCATTTATGTGTGGGATTGGAAATGATGCAGACAATTACATTGATGGAAGCTACAATCAATCTGCAATATTAAAGCTGATCTACCCCCTAAAAATATATATATATACTGTATATATATACTTTATTTTTACATAATTGCATCGTCCGTGGGGACGACATGTTTACTGATGCATTGTTTGTCATATATATGTATAAGTAAGGTTTACAAGAGAAAAAACGTACAAACAAATAATTAGAGTGTAGAAAGTGGTGTTCTCATTATACCTTTTACTTAGTGAACTATCTATATCGACCTTTATGTGACATGGCGCTGAGATGTTGTCTTGTGCCCTGTCTGTGTTGTCATGGTAACTCCCAGTGGAGAAGGTAGCGGTGCTCTGTCGGTTCCTAGACATTGGTTCTGTGACGAAAAACCACCTGCTGAAGTACTCCCTGGCCCACGCCTTTTGCTGCTTCCTGGCCTCTGTGGAGGATGTCAACCCAGCTGTGGCCACACGCGCCAGGCTGCTGCTGGACACAATCAAGAGCCAAGCACTACAGGTGACTAACATAGATCTATCTAGACCAAGATAAATACTCCTATTCAACTACCATACAACCATTTTTCTTGTAACAATTGAACACGTGTATGGAGTATTTTATGTCAGCAAACAATTTCAGATTGACAAATAAGGCATAAACATGTAAGTGCAGTGCTAACACTTGTGTGTCTGTGTCTGTGTCTGTATCTGTGTGTGTCTGTGTCTGTATCTGTTTGTGTGCCTGCAGGGCTTGTGTCTGTGCCTGGACTTCCAGTTCGACACTGTGGTGAGGGACCGGCCCATCATCCTCAGCAAGCTGCTGATGCTGCACCACCTGAAGCAGGAGGTCCCTGCCCTCAGCTGGGAGTTCTTTGTCAATCGCTTCGAGACGCTCTCCCTGGAGGCCCAGCTCCACCTGGACTGCAACAAGGAGTTCCCTTTCCCAACCAGTACGCCCAGTTGGTTGATTCTCTCTGTTACATAGTCTGCATAATAGAACTTGCACTATGACTTATATTCAATACAACAAACCAAGCATGTAGGGAAACATAAACCTGTGAAATAAGAACATAACTGTTCCAGTTGAGGTGTGTTAAGTGTTATGAGGCACGGTCACAGTGATGTGTGTTATTTATCTTTCCTTCCTCTCCCTGTCAGCCATCACAGCTGTGCGCACCAACGTGGCCAACCTTAGTGATGCAGCGATGTGGAAAATCAGACGTGCACGCTTTGCCAGGAACCGCCAGAAGAGTGTACGTTCCCTCCGTGACAGCGTCAAGGGCCCGTCCGAGTCCAAGCGGGCCTTCTCCCTCCCAGAGACTCTGTGTAACCGTCTACGTAAGTGTCCAGTTGGTAGTGTCCTTTGGTTGGTTATGCTACTAGTCTGTGGGTCTCAGATTTTCTCTGTCCCATGCTCCTACTGTTTCTCTCCTCATCCATGCACCTCTCTGTTCTGTTAGTACACCTACAAACAGTATCAGTGCTCCTGTTTGTTTTTATTCAATTGTTTTCTCAGTAATTCATTCTCTTGCTGGATGTAAGAGTTCTGTCTTATCTGTGATTTCCTCATTGATTCTGCATAGGATGCGGTCTGAGTTTCTGGGAAAGGGGGTCTACTGTTGGCTTAAGACTGTGTGTGGTTGTTGAGCTTGAGTGCTTCACATTTTTTTTCATGGAAGCAAGTGGAAGCTAAATTATTCATAGAATTACTTGATAAGTCTTAGGATCCACATACGTCTTGGGATCACTTTGTGTGAATGGTGTGAGACATTGGGATGTATAGGGTTGTCTGGTGTGAGACATTGGGATGTATAGGGTTGTCTGGTGTGAGACATTGGGATGTATAGGGTTGTCTGGTGTGAGACATTGGGATGTATAGGGTTGTCTGGTGTGAGACATTGGGATGTATAGGGTTGTCTGGTGTGAGACATTGGGATGTATAGGGTTGTCTGGTGTGAGACATTGGGATGTATAGGGTTGTCTGGTGTGAGACATTGGGATGTATAGGGTTGTCTGGTGTGAGACATTGGGATGTATAGGGTTGTCTGGTGTGAGACATTGGGATGTATAGGGTTGTCTGGTGTGAGACATTGGGATGTATAGGGTTGTCTGGTGTGAGACATTGGGATGTATAGGGTTGTCTGGTGTGAGCCATTGGGATGTATAGGGTTGTCTGGTGTGAGACATTGGGATGTATAGGGTTGTCTGGTGTGAGACATTGGGATGTATAGGGTTGTCTGGTGTGAGCCATTGGGATGTATAGGGCTGTCTGGTGTGAGACATTGGGATGTATAGGGTTGTCTGGTGTGAGAATTGGGATGTATAGGGTTGTCTGGTGTGAGACATTGGGATGTATAGGGTTGTCTGGTGTGAGACATTGGGATGTATAGGGTTGTCTGGTGTGAGACATTGGGATGTATAGGGTTGTCTGGTGTGAGACATTGGGATGTATAGGGTTGTCTGGTGTGAGACATTGGGATGTATAGGGTTGTCTGGTGTGAGACATTGGGATGCATAGGGTTGTCTGGTGTGAGACATTGGGATGTATAGGGTTGTCTGGTGTGAGACATTGGGATGTATAGGGTTGTCTGGTGTGAGACATTGGGATGTATAGGGTTGTTTGGTGTGAGACATTGGGATGTATAGGGTTTTCTGGTGTGAGACATTGGGATGTATAGGGTTGTCTGGAAGCTCAGACGTGTCCTGTGCTACTTTCCCAGAACATTCTCCTAAATTGTGTTCTCATGTGTGGTTTTTAGCTCTAAGGCTTACGAGGCAAGAGCACTCTGCCCCGACTCTGGGAGATATGATAGAGAAAGTCCTGCCAGGTAAATAACAACCCAAATCTGACTCACCTTATTACAACAGAACCAGATCAGCATTCCCTTCAGCATAATCACATCATAGTGGGAGAAATAAATAACTCATGGCTACTGATAAAGTTGATGGGCATCAGGAAACTTGATGAAAAAACAATGTTTGCTCTTTACTGACATTCATTGCTTTTCATCCAGAATTCATAGATTGTGCGTTCTATTTTAGTCTCAGGCAAAAATGGGAGAAAACTGTTACTCTTGCTATCTTGATAGCTTGTCACATTTTCTGTTTGCATTTGACATATTCTATGAATATGTTAAAGTGATGTCCATATATGTAATCACCCTGCTGAATGTAGACCAAATGAGATGACTGTCGTACCATCTCCCTCTCTGTGTTCCCCTGCTTCACTGCCCCTCTCCTCTCCATCCGCTCCCCTGCCTGCAGCACGCTTCCTCCCGCCCTTTAACCCTGACGCTTCAGCCTCTCTCCTAGGCCACAGCCCCTCACCGGAGGACGACTCGGTCATCAGGGACCTGCTCCCAGAGGATGCTGGGATAGATCACCAGACGGTGCACCAGCTCATCATGGTGCTGATGAAGTTCATGGCCAAAGACAAGAGCAGTGCCGAGGCAGACATTGGCAGTGCCAAGGCCTTCAACACGGTGAAGCGCCACCTATATGTACTGCTGGGCTTCGACCAGCAGGAGGGTTGCTTCATGATCGCACCGCAAAAGATGAGGACCTCAACCTCCTTCAATGCTTTCATCGCTGGCATCGCACAGGTCAGAGAATATCAATTAACCCTATGAATGACTCCGCTGTTTTAATGATAAACTTTGAATAAATGTTGAGTTTAATCCCCAGAAAAATCCCTGACTCTCACCTGCTTCAGTTGGGAGTAAATTTAAGATGGGAGTTTTTTGTTGTTGTCTTGTTTCCCTCTGTAAAGTTTAAGTTTCATGTTGCTGCTGCTGATTATGACAATGTGTCAAGCTTCAAGAACAACCTAGCGTGATGTGATGTGATATCTCCTCCAGGTGATGGACTACAATATTGGGCTGGGGAAGCAGCTGCTCCCCCTGGTGGTCCAGGTGTTGAAGTACTGCACATGCCCCCAGCTCAGACACTACTTCCAGCAGCCCCCACGCTGCTCTCTCTGGGCCCTGCGGCCACACATCCGACAGATGTGGCTCAAAGCCTTGCTGGTCATCCTCTACAAGGTAAACACTACCCATGTTTGGAATATAATGAAACCTTATCCACTATGTGAATGTGTTAACATTGAAAACTGTATACAGTGTGTGTATAACTGATTGCCTGCACTTGAAAGTCTGCTTGTGAAATGTTAGTATTGGGAACAACAGCTAATTTATACATATTTTTGTTGCTTTGTACTCTCTTACCCTCCACTTCTACCAATCCTGTGTGTGGTCCCAGTACCCCTACAGGGACATGGATGTGAGTAAAGTGGTTCTGCACCTGATCCACATCACCATCAACACCCTGAATGCCCAGTACCACAGCTGTAGACCCCATGCCACCGCCGGACCCCTCTACAGTGACAACTCCAACATCAGTCGCTACAGCGAGAAAGAGAAAGGTGGGGCTAACAACTACCACCATAAAGATTATTTCATTACTGGACTAGGCTTGAAATGAATCTGGAGTAAGACTTGAGAGATTTGGACATAATGTGTGTGTTTTTTTCTTTTCAGAGGAGGACAGTGTGTTTGATGAGTCTGATGTCCATGACACCCCAACTGGAGCAGGCAACAAGGAGTCCCAGACCTTCTTCGCCCGTCTGAAGAGGATCGGTGGCAGCAAGTCTGTCAAGTACCAGCCAGTGGAGCTGAATGCCCAGAAAAGTATAAAAATAGTCTCAAAGGATGACCTATTTTATCCAGCAATTAAATGAATTGAACTTAAAAGTTTGTGCTGATATGAATTGAGCTTTCACAGATTTTTACAATCAGAAATGATCTATATTTTGATCCTCCCTCTGTCTGTGTCAGGTGAAATTGAGCTGTCTGAGTACCGCGAGGCCAGTGCGCTGCAGGACAGCATCCTGCACTGTGTGAGGGAGGAAAGCACCAGGAAGAAGCGTCTGCAGGCCATGCACAAGCAGAAGTCCTTGGACATTGCCAACACTGACTCCATCCTCTACAACCTGGACGAGCACCGACGCAAGTCCTGCATAGACCGCTGTGACCTGCAGCATGGTCCCTCCGCACCCCCCTCCTCCACCACCTCCCACCTCAGGCAGAAGGGGGGCCATGGGAAGGGCTCATCAGACGGTTCCTCAGGCCGAGCGGAGGGCAGCGACCACCGGGACCGTCGAGGCTCCCGGGGGGGCCACTCAGACTGCTCCAGGCCTGTCATCCCAGAGGTGCGTCTCAGCTGCATGGAGACGTTTGAGGACAAGGCCGACCTGGACTCCCCTCTGACAGGGGGCTCATCAGCAGAGAAGGAGGACCCGGACCTCATTGACCTCTCCTCCGACTGTACCTCCATCCCAGAGAAGCACTCCATCCTTTCCATGTCCGACAGCGACTCCCTGGTGTTTGAACCCCTGCCACCACTGAGGATTGTGGAGAGTGACGAGGAGTTTGACCTCAACACGGTGATGGGCTCCAGGCTGAATGGGAGTGCCAGGCCCCCAGCCTCCCCTGCCAGGCCCACTTCCTCCCCTGTCAGGCCCCCTTCCTCACCTGCCAGCAGCAGCACCCTGCGCCTGTCCCCGGTGGTGCAAGTGAGCGTGGAGGACTGCTCTAAGGACAAGAAGATCACAGACTCCCCTGCAAAAGAAATCCCTCAACAGCCTTTACAGAGGAGGCCACGCTATGCGACCCCCACCACCTCCCTGGAGCTGCCTGACCGGCCGGAGCACACTGGCCTGGAGAGCCCCATGACCCTCAGCTTACAACAGAAGAGGGACCTGCTGAGGAAGACCCCTGCTGTCCCTGACACCTCCCTGGATGATTTTGTGCACCCCGAGGACCTGAAGGCAGCGGTGGGTCTGGGGACCAGTCCCTCTGGCAGGACTGTCTTCCTGGACATCCCTGAAGACACAGCCGAGCCCCTCAACTCTCTGGAGGGGAACAACAATGATGAAGAGGAAGATTATGAAGATGATGATGATGACCTTGATGACAGCGACCTTAAACCGGATGATGATGATGATGACAATGACGAGGCAGAGTTTAAGATCCAGATAGTTCCCCGGCAACGCAAGCAGAGGAAGATAGCTGTGAGTGCCATCCAGAGAGAGTACCTGGACATCTCCTTCAACACCCTGGACAAGCTGGGTGAGCAGCCCACTGAGACAGGTAAGGGAGCAGGGTCAGGGGAGAAAGAGAAGCCTCAGTCCAGAGGTCTCCCTCTGTATGGACCTACAGCTGCTGTATCCTTTTACTGTGCCCCTGAGATACGTATGCTGACTTCATGCACAATATGTATTTTTGATGTATGTGTGTTTCAGTGGTGACATCTCTAAGATTTGAGGGGGTTTAAGAGATATGACTGAAAATCAAGTTTTCTAGAATAGTTATGGAAGTGTCTGCTTAGAAGGGCAGAACCACATGAACAGACTATACATTGTCTAGTCGGATATCCATGCTACCTCAAATCTTCAGTCAACTGGTCACCACTGCTGTCTCCTGTCCTGTGGTGTGGCTTTGTACGAGTCTCTCCCTTTTCCCATTCCAACCCATGGTAAACACCTGAAAAACAAAACATACTGTGAAATAAAGTCCTAGAAGCTGATAAGTAAATATCAGTACAGCATCTTCAAATTACTGCAACACACTGTCCATAAATAGCTGTCCATATAGGAACAAGTGATAACATAAAATGAGAAGGCAAATTCGTTTTTTTACTAAATAGGGCATCAATAAACAATTGTAATTTCTTCACAAAATCTTCATTTTAGATTGCTGTTGCACTAGGACTTACTCTATACTTGTAGTTAACCACTTGTAGTTCTACACTACATTTGTATTGGCGTTGGGTGTCTGCAGCATCTCATGCCCTAAACAGTTGTCCACATGTGAGGTTATAAGGTGGCTGAGAGCTGAAGCAGCCACTATTGCGCCCCATCACTCACCCACGTTGCCTTGCAGATCACAAGGTTCTGTCTACCCTGGAAAATCCACGGGAATCCGCCTCAGCCCCCACCCTCGAAGCTGCTATCCCAGAAACAAGCAACCGCTCTTCAGTATCAAGTAGGATCCAAATACTTTCTCATTGTCATCTGTTTAAATTCACCAATAAAACAGGGTGTGGTCATCACACCCAGAACATTACACCGTTCAAACATTTGGCCTTGTTTTTTTCAAGGTGTAAAATAGTTTTTCTTCAGTCGTTTTTTCTCAGCATTATGTTTTTGACACCAGTGCAGTGTTTTTTTCTTCTTCTTATCAATAGACCAGGGATTATATCTATCCGACAATATATACAATCTTGAATATATGCAACTAAGCCATTAAATCATTTCATTTTTATATTTACCTCTGTGAGCGTCTTCCACTCCCCATTTTCATGACAGTTTGTTTAAGTAAACCAGACATTGAAATGAAAGTGGAAAGTACCAGGCAACTCAATCCTCTGTGTGTGTGTCACACCCCCAGCTCAGTACCGTCAGTCGAAGCGGGGCTCGTTAGGAGCTCTAACCATGACCCAGCTGATGAAGAGACAGTTGGAGCACCAGTCCAGCGCCCCTCACAACATCAGCACCTGGGAGACAGGTCAGTCACTGGCTGTCTCTGGTCCACCTCTTCAGATTAGTAAATATCAAAACACCTTTTAAATACTGTAATGACTTTGTTTGACTGTGCTAATTGTTGTGTTGCTCTCTAAACAGGCCCCACCAAGTCCAGCCTCTTATCTGCCCCCAGTACAGTCAGCATGTTTGTGCCCGCCCCCGAGGAGTTCATTGATGATCAGCCCACCACCATGACTGACAGGTGAGTGAACCTACCGCCAACCACCAACACTGACTGGTGTGTCATTCAGGACAGTGGACACTTTATGTATTAATGGTTATTCATTGTTATTAATCAGGTGTCGTGACTGTGGTGCGGTGCTAGAGGAGTATGATGAGGAGACCCTGGGCCTGGCAGTGGTGGTGCTCTCCATGTTCATCCACCTCAGCCCTGACCAGGCCGCTCCACTGTTGCTGGACATCATGCAGTCTGTGGGCAGGTCTGGCAACTACAGCATCTCCTGCATCAACCCCTTTATAAATCCCATACACAAACCTGATTGTTCAGTAAAGTTTTAGCACACTTTCTGTCATGTCTCCGATCTTGAATTCAGATTTTTTTCTTACAGGCTGGCGTCTAGTGCTAACTTCTCTGGGCAAGCTGAGAGGTATGACACATCATAACCAGACATACTAAATATATTATTATATTGTGTGTGCTAAACTCAGGTGTACTGTGGATGCTGAGGACTTGTTCACGCTGGCTGTATTCTTGTACACAAATGAGAGAATGGGCCAACATGAGGTGCAGACGCTCTGTGTGTGAGTTGATGTTTATGTCTCTGTTGGTGTAGTATGCTGATCCCTGGCAACGCAGCAGGTGTGGCTAAGCAGTTCCTCCGCTGTGTGATCCACCAGCTGGCCCCCAATGGCATCCTTCCCCAGCTCTTCCAGAGCAACATCAAAGGTCTACTCATACACACAAAACACAATATGGTTCCTGTTAAGAGCAACTTTCTGAGGGATATGGTTTGATCTTTACCGTCAATTTCTGTGTATTTCCAGATGGAGGTTTTCTGAGAACATTGGCTTCTTCCCTGATTGATTTTAATGAACTGAGTTCTGTGGCTGCACTGAACCAGCTGCTGGAGGTGGGACTTTTACTTGCTTAGTGTAATGATTAAAGCTCAGCACTCAGCTGAAGGAACTATGCCGGTGTGTGTTTGTGGATGGCTTGAATCTCAAGCAAAATGTCCACTTTCATCATGTATCCAGCAGGAGGAGCTCTTGTAAAAGGTGACGACACTATAACATTGCTGTTTGGATAGCGTGATGCCAAAGCAAATTAAGAATGCTGCTGAAGAGTATGCCTCTGCATGGTTGTTCACCATATTCACTCTTCTCTATTAACTTGGTTTCTTCTCTTTTGCAATCTTACACTGTTACAATGTTCAAGGAATAGCGCTTGTGACAGTCCACCTCAGTTCACTCCTTTGGCTCATAACATCATTAGTCCAAACCACTTTTAGAATATAATTTGTAAACAATTGAACAGTTGGTAACGGCTCTATGGCAATATATATGTATTATGTAACCCTGTTGTTGTTTATTCCACTATCCTCAGGGTCTGAACAACAAGAAGAGTCTACCAGCAGGGGGCACCATGCTGCATTGCCTGGAGAACATCGCCACCTTCATGGAGGCCCTGCCCATGGACTCCCCCAGCAACCTGTGGACCACCATCTGCAATCAGTTCCAGACCTTCCTCACTAAACTACCCTCTGTGCTGCCTCTGAAGGTACTGGACCTCGCTCTGCATGTAGGCTGCATTGACTGTGACCAATATAGAGCTACAGCCTTATGAAGAATTGTATGATATCTCTTTAACAGTGTCCCCTGGACTCCAGTTTGAGGATCATAATTTGCCTGTTGAAGATCCCCACCACAAGTGCAACCCGGGTGAGTCTGTCTGTGTGTGCTTTAAAATACATTAGGCCTGCTAACCAAATGGTAAGCGCAGTCTTCAATTGAGTGTCATAAATCACACTATCCCAGCCCTTCTCTGATAAGGCCCTGAGCAGGTTATATGATTGTTTACATTCTGACTCTTTAAATCAAAGGACTTACATCTGATAGCATTCAGTTATGTCAGATCTTGTTCAGTGAACAGCTCATTCACGTAGACTGTCATTTGCATGAATGAACTCATGTCTTTTTTTTACATATGTATATTTTTTTTTTAAGGGGGGGGGGTAGATCAGCTTAATATTGCAGATATATTGTAACTTCCATCAATGTAATTGTCTGCATCACTTCCAATCCCCCATGTTTATATATATATATATATATATATATATATATATATATATATATATATATATATATATATATATATATATATATACAGTGAGGGAAAAAAGTATTTGATCCCCTGCTGATTTTGTACGTTTGCCCACTAACAAAGAAATGATCAGTCTATAATTTTAATGGTAGGTTTATTTGAACAGTGAGAGACAGAATAACAGTAAAAAAATCCAGAAAAACGCATGTCAAAAATGTTATTAATTGATTTGCATTTTAATGAGGGAAATAAGTATTTGACCCTTCTGCAAAACATGACTTAGTACTTGGTGGCAAAACCCTTGTTGGCAATCACAGAGGTCAGACGTTTCTTGTAGTTGGCCCCCAGGTTTGCACACATCTCAGGAGGGATTTTGTCCCACTCCTCTTTGCAGATCTTCTCCAAGTCATTATGGTTTCGAGGCTGACGTTTGGCAACTCGAACCTTCAGCTCCCTCCACAGATTTTCTATGGGATTAAGGTCTGGAGACTGGCTAGGCCACTCCAGGACCTTAATGTGCTTCTTCTTGAGCCACTCCTTTGTTGCCTTGGCCGTGTGTTTTGGGTCATTGTCATGCTGGAATACCCATCCACGACCCATTTTCAATGCCCTAGTTTGAGGGAAGGAGGTTCTCACCCAAGATTTGATGGTACATGGCCCCGTCCATCGTCCC
This sequence comes from Coregonus lavaretus, assembly GCF_964263955.1. Lineage (NCBI taxonomy): Eukaryota > Metazoa > Chordata > Actinopteri > Salmoniformes > Salmonidae > Coregonus > Coregonus lavaretus. The sequence continues at coordinate 24,880,300 of NC_140005.1, read as the reverse complement.
TTTGATGCGGTGAAGTTGTCCTGTCCCCTTAGCAGAAAAACACCCCCAAAGCATAATGTTTCCACCTCCATGTTTGACGGTGGGGATGGTGTTCTTGGGGTCATAGGCAGCATTCCTCCTCCTCCAAACACGGCGAGTTGAGTTGATGCCAAAGAGCTCGATTTTGGTCTCATCTGACCACAACACTTTCACCCAGTTCTCCTCTGAATCATTCAGATGTTCATTGGAAAACTTCAGACGGACCTGTATATGTGCTTTCTTGAGCAGGGGGACCTTGCGGGCGCTGCAGGATTTCAGTCCTTCATGGCGTAGTGTGTTACCAATTGTTTTCTTGGTGACTATGGTCCCAGCTGCCTTGAGATCATTGACAAGATCCTCCTGTGTAGTTCTGGGCTGATTCCTCACCGTTCTCATGATCATTGCAACTCCACGAGGTGAGATCTTGCATGGAGCCCCAGGCCGAGGGAGATTGACAGTTATTTTTTGTTTCTTCCATTTGCGAATAATCGCACCAACTGTTGTCACCTTCTCACCAAGCTGCTTGGCGATGGTCTTGTAGCCCATTCCAGCCTTGTGTAGGTCTACAATCTTGTCCCTGACATCTTTGGAGAGCTCTTTGGTATTGGCCATGGTGGAGAGTTTGGAATCTGATTGATTGATTGTTTCTGTGGACAGGTGTCTTTTATACAGGTAACAAACTGAGAATAGGAGCACTCCCTTTAAGAGTGTGCTCCTAATCTCAGCTCGTTACCTGTATAAAAGACACCTGGGAGCCAGAAATCTTTCTGATTGAGAGGGGGTCAAATACTTATTTCTCTCATTAAAATGCAAATCAATTCATAACATTTTTGACAAGCGTTTTTCTGGATTTGTTTGTTGTTATTGTGTCTCTCACTGTTCAAATAAACCTACCATTAAAATTATAGACTGATCATTTCTTTGTCAGTGGGCAAACGTACAAAATCAGCAGGGGATCAAATACTTTTTTTCCTCACTGTATATACATACACATACATATACATACATATATATATAAATATAAATACACATATACACACATACATACACACATACATACATACAGATACAGTGCTATGAAAAAGCACCTGCCCCCCTTCCAATCCTCTCCACCTCCGCACACCTGCGACACTGAATGCCACCAGATCCCCAACCAAAACCCAACACTAGACAAAGGGAACATAAGTGAACAAACAACACAACAACCACACATCTACTCCATCCATTTCACAAACAAAGCCATGCAACACCCAATTCCCCCGTGCGAAAAAGCAACCCCCCCCCACACTCAACAACTGGCCGTGCCACACCCAGCCGCAATGACCCCAACCAAACGCCCCCTGCAGCTGCCGATCAGTCCCCCACGCCGCTGCGGAGGAACCCCGGCCCACTCCCCCACGCAGAACAGCTTCAACCCAGCGACGCGCGGGCCCCCAAGCACGAACCGCTCGCCCCAAGACCCGCCACAACATCTCAACTGGGACCAGGCCCAGACCCCGACCCCATAAATCTTACTCATTTGGAATAAGCAGGAAGTCTTACAAAATCCCTGTTGTGTTAAGATCCACTCAGCCACCCACCAGGCATGGACCCAGCCTTAACTATGTATTTTCCTCCTCTTCCTCAGAGCTTACTGGAGCCCTTCTCCAAACTGCTGAGCTTTGTCATCCAGTATGGAGTGTTCAGCCTCTCTTACCTGGTGGAGCTGTGTGGCCTCTGTTACAAAGCCTTCAACAAGGTAGATATGTACAGTTTAGCTTACATTTGCTAGTATATTTGTTTATTATGTTTGTAAAAAAAAAAATAATAATAAAGAAATGGTAGCATTGCAATGATCTCATGTGAAAGGTCCAATTTGAAAAGCGATACAGAAATATTACTTTGTCCCACATTGTTAAATATGAAACCATGTCTGCATACCTCTGTATACTGTAGTTATTGGTGATAATACTTATCCCCAGCCTCTCCTGCTAGACAGCAAGGTGGCTGTGTGTCACAGATGATTAAGTAGACAATCAGCCAGTATTGATTTACATGGTTAGTTGGGGCTCTGGGCTGAGGATATATGGTGTGCATGAGGGGAAGCCTCCCTCTGTTAGAGCTGGGGCCTGGGCTGTCTCCTGCTGCAGGACGGATGGATCCTCACCCCGCTACTGCTGTCACAGCGCCATGCTTTATGTCTCCAGCTCTATTGATTTCCTCTAGCCTGCTTAATCCCCGCTATATAACATCCATTTCTCCAAACGCGAGTCAACATGACTGATTATGTCTATATACATGTTTCCTGTGCAGTTAGTCTTATGAGGTGAGCTTTCTCAAATACAAGTTTAAGGAGGATTTTTCAGTGCTTGGGGTATTGTAGACATACAGATGCACTATACATAGAACATTTGAACAAAAATGACCCCTAATTGTTTATTCTGTAATATACCTACCAATGTAGATAATAAAGTGATAATACGGTAACTACTGTATGCTATGCCATAAGTTTACCTACTGAAAACGTGTGTGAAACAACAGTGTTGTAGACATGATGAGAGAGAGAGAGAGAGAGAGAGAGAGAGAGAGAGAGAGAGAGAGAGAGGTTGGTAAGCACGCAGGGCTTTGTATTGAGGGGATGATTTAACAGAGAGAGAGCGGTGGCTCCCCAGGCTGACAGCCTAATCTGAACTGGGCCCCTGGGAGAGAGGAGATCTGGACTGGGTGCCATGCTAATCAGATCCTCTGTCTCTCTGTCTCTATTCAGACCACAGACAACCTTTATACTCCAGTACACACACACAGGCAACACTGTATGAGCACTGGAGAGGGAGAGAGATACAGTACACAGCCCTGCAATATTAAATAAGACAGTGAGAAAACATCCACCAGGAAAACCTTTTTCCCCCAGTATGCCTAAGAGCTTATCTCACTTGGTTCCTCTAAAATCATTACAACATTTTACACAGTTGTTTTCTATATTCTCTTTCCACCGTCCTCATTTGTCCTCATCCTGAGTTATTTTGTGTATTCATCTCTTTTTGCCCAGGAGAGAGATAAGTTCTATATGTCTCGTATTGTGGTGCTGGAGCTTCTGCAGGCTCTGAAGTTCAAGTCTCCTCTACCCGATACTAACTTGCTACTGCTGGTCCAGGTAAACAGTAGCACAATCAAAACTACTTGTGGAAAAGACTTAAACCCAAAAGATGACTTTACATATTTATTTATGTTAACTACATCCTATGTGTGTATGTTGTCAGTTTGTTTGTTCAGATATTGGTACAAGGCTAGCAGAGTCTACTATTCTCTCAAAGCACATGATCTCATCACTTCCAGGGGTAAGACAGTACATAATACAGTACATTGGTTATCTGGGTTCCTTTATGATGACCTAATGAAATCATATGAAATAAAGATATGGGTTGTTTGATTGTTGCACTATTCTCTCTGTCTTTTTCAGTGCACGACAGCAGCAATGGAATGCATGAGGCAATACATCAGTGAGCTTCTAGACTTCATAGCAGATATGCACACACTGACCAAACTGAAAGTGAGTTTCCTCCTTACTCTGTCTTAAATCATCCACCCATCTTACATAAGTCTCATCTCTAACCATATTGTCATGTGGAGGGTCCTGAGTTTCTCCTGGTCAAGTGATCAGGGAAAACACAGGGTTGTAGTCATGTGACCTGTCCTGTGATCATGTGACTCTGTCCAGAACCATATGAAGGCGTGTTGTCAGCCGCTGCATGAGGACACGTTCGGAGGGAACCTGAAAGTGGGCCTGGCACAGCTGGCTGCCATGGAGATCAGCAAAGGCAATCACCGTGACAACAAGGCAGTGATCCGTTATCTTCCCTGGCTCTACCATCCCCCGTCCACCATGCAGCAGGGGTGAGAGGCACCGACAGTTACAGCACAGATGTCACTTTCAGTGATCTCACTGTCTATAACCATGAACATATTACAAGAAGTGCTTTTATTAGAATTAATGGTGAGTCTAATAACACTGTAATGTTTGTTCAAAAAGCGTTTAACCTTTGTCTCCTCCTCAGACCTAAGGAGTTCATAGAGTGTGTGTCCCACATCCGCCAGCTGTCCTGGCTGCTCCTGGGCTCCCTGACCCACTATGCCCTGCACCAGGGCTCCACCTGCTGTATGCCCATCCCCCTGGACGCTGGCTCACACATCGCTGACCACCTCATCGTCATCCTCATCGGCTTCCCTGAGCAATCCAAGGTCAGGAAAATGTCTACATTTACATTTTATATTTTCGTCATTTAGCAGACGCTCTTATCCAGAGCGACTTACAAATTGGTGCATTCACCTTATGATAGCCAGTGGGACAACCACTTTATTTTTTTTGGGGGGGTGGGGTAGGGGGAGGGTAGAATGATTACTTTTATCCTATCACAGGTATTCCTTAAAGGAGGTGGGGTTTCAAGTGTCTCCGGAAGGTGGGGAGTGACTCCTCTGTCCTGGCGTCGTGAGGGAGCTTTTTCCACCATTGGGGTGCCAGAGCAGCGAACAGTTTTGACTGGGCTGAGCGGGAACTGTGCTTCCGCAGAGGTAGGGGGGCCAGCAGGCCAGAGGTGGATGAACGCAATGCCCTCGTTTGGGTGTAGGGACTGATCAGATCCTGAAGGTACGGAGGTGCCGTTCCCCTCACAGCTCCGTAGGCAAGCAACATGGTCTTGTAGCAGATGCAGGCTTCAACTGGAAGCCAGTGGAGTGTGCGGAGGAGCGGGGTGACGTGAGAGAACTTGGGAAGGTTGAACACCAGACGGGCTGCAGCGTTCTGGATTAGTTGTAGGGGTTTAATGGCACAGGCAGGGAGCCCAGACAACAGCGAGTTGCAGTAATCCAGACGGGAGATGACAAGTGCCTGGATTAGGACCTGTGCCGCTTCCTGTGTAAGGTAGGGTCGTACTCTGCAAATGTTGTAGAGCATGAACCTACAGGATCAGGTCACGCTTTGATGTTAGCGGAGAACGACAGGGTGTTGTCCAGGGTCACGCCAAGGTTCTTTGCACTCTGGGAGGAGGACACAACGGAGTTGTCAACCGTGATGGCGAGATCATGGAGCAGGCAGTCCTTCCCCGGGAGGAAGAGCAGCTCCGTCTTGCCGAGGTTCAGCTTGAGGTGGTGATCCGTCATCCACGCTGATATGTCTGCCAGACATGCAGAGATGCGATTCGCCACCTGGTTATCAGAAGGGGGAAAGGAGAAGATTAATTGTGTGTCGTCTGCGTAGCAATGATAGGAGAGACCATGTGAGGATATGACAGAGCCAAGTGACTTGGTGTATAGAGAGAATAGGAGAGGGCCTAGAACTGAGCCCTGGGGGACCTCAGTGGTGAGAGCACGTGGTGCGGAGACAGATTCTCGCCACGCCACCTGGTAGGAGCGACCTGTGAGGTAGGACGCGCAATCCAAGAGTGAGCCGCGCCGGAGATGCCCAACTCGGAGAGGGTGGAGAGGAGGATCTGATGGTTCACAGTATCAAAGGCAGCAGATAGGTCTAGAAGGATGAGAGCAGAGGAGAGAGAGTTAGCTTTAGCAGTGCGGAGAGCCTCCGTGACACAGAGAAGAGCAGTCTCAGTTGAATGACCAGTCTTGAAACATGATTGGTTTGGATCAAGAAGGTCATTCTGAGAGAGATAACAAGAGAGTTGGCTAAAGAAGGCACGCTCAAGAGTTTTGGAGAGAAAAGAAAGAAGGGATACTGGTCTGTAGTTGTTGACATCGGAGGGATCGAGTGTAGATTTTTTGAGAAGGGGTGCAACTCTCGCTCTCTTGAAGACGGAAGGGACAGATGGTCAAGGATGAGTTGATGAGCGAGGTGAGGTAAGGGAGAAGGTCTCTGGAAATGGTCTGGAGAAGAGAGGAGGGGAGAGGGTCAAGCGGGCAGGTTGTTGGGCGGCCGGCCGTCACAAGTCGCAAGATTTCATCTGGAGAGAGAGGGGAGAAAGAAGTCAAACCATAGGGTAGGGCAGTGTGAGCAGGACCAGCGGTTTCATTTGACTTAATAAATGAGGATCGGATGTCGTCAACCTTCTTTTCAAAATGGTTGACGAAGTCATCCACAGAGAGGGAGGAGGGAGGGGGAGGAGGAGGAGGATTCAGCAGGGAGGAGAAGGTGGCAAAGCGCTTCCTAGGGTTAGAGGCAGAGGCTTGAAATTTAGAGTGGTAGAAAGTGGCTTTAGCAGCAGAAACAGAGGAAGAAAATGTAGAGAGGAGGGAGTGAAAAGATGACAGGTCGGCAGGGAGTCTAGTTTTCCTCCATTGCGCTCGGCTGCCGGAGCCCTGTTCTGTGAGCTCGCAATGAGTCGTCAAGCCACGGAGCAGGAGTGGAGGACCGAGCCGGCCGGGAGGATAGGGGACATAGAGAGTCAAAAGATGCAGAAAGGGAGGAGAGGAGGGTTGAGGAGGCAGAATCAGGAGATTGGAGGGAGAAGGATTGAGCAGAGGGAAGAGATGATAGGATGGAAGAGGAGAGAGTAGCGGGAGAGAGAGAGCGAAGGTCGCGACGGCGCATTACCGTCTGAGTAGGGGCAGAGTGAGTAGTGTTGGAGGAGAGGGAGAGAGAAAAGGATACAAAGTAGTGGTCGGAGACTTGGAGGGGAGTTGCAGTGAGATTAGTAGAAGAACAGCATCTAGTAAAGATGAGGTCAAGCGTATTGCCTGCCTTGTGAGTAGGGGGAGACGGTGAGAGGGTGAGGTCAAAAGAGGAGAGGAGTGGAAAGAAGGAGGCAGAGAAATGAGTCAAAGGTAGACGTAGGGAGGTTAAAGTCACCCAGAACTGTGAGGGGTGAGCCATCCTCAGGAAAGGAACGTATCAAGGCGTCAAGCTCATTGATGAACTCTCCAAGGGAACCTGGAGGGCGATAAATGATAAGGATGTTAAGCTTGAATGGGCTAGTGACTGTGACAGCATGGAATTCAAATGAGGAGATAGACAGATGGGTCAGGGGAGAAAGAGTGAATGTCCACTTGGGAGAGATGAGGATTCCTGTGCCACCGCCCCACTGACCAGATGCTCTCGGTGTATGTGAGAACACATGGTCAGACGAGGAGAGAGCAGTAGGAGTAGCAGTGTTTTCTGTGGTAATCCATGTTTCCGTCAGCGCCAAGAAGTCGAGGGACTGGAGGGTAGCATAGGCGGAGATGAACTCTGCCTTGTTGGCCGCAGAACGGCAGTTCCAGAGGCTGCCGGAGACCTGGAACTCCACGTGGGTCGTGCGTGCAGGGACCACCAGGTTAGAGAGACAGCAGCCACGCGGTGTGAGGCGTTTGTATGGCCTGTGCGGAGAGGAGAGAACAGGGATAGACAGACACATAGTTGACAGGCTACAGAAAAGGCTACACTAATGCAAAGGAGATCTGAATGAAATTAACTAAACATCTGGGGAAACGAGGCCTCCCTCACTAACCTTTCACTAAAACACTCAAATACAACTCTTCCAACTTCCACTTTAGAAATTATAATTACTGTAATCTACAGTAGTTCAATGTTTCCAGGAATAGACTAACTTAGTTTATTCAGCTAGCTAACTTGGTACAGTATTCTTCTGTGAAAACCGCCCAGGGCACCGTATCCTATGACGCCATAGCTAACTAGCATGCTAGCATCCAATAACACACGGTTTACCACCAATACTTGGTTACAACAAACTACCAATGGATCATTCATGTCCGTGTCTAGTTCCTTTCATAACGCAAATGCTAAATGCTATATGCATAAATAATGAAGAAAATGCTACGTAGACCTATGTAGATTTCACATATCTTCCCTCAACCAAAGTCTAGGATAAGATAAAGACCTCTCTCTTCCTTCCCTCCTCTGTCTGCAGACGTCAGTGCTGCACATGTGCTCCCTGTTCCATGCCTTCATGTTTGCCCAGCTGTGGACCATCTACTGTGAGCAGGCGGCGGCCGCCTCGGCCCTGCAAAACCAGAACCAGACAGAGTTCTCTTCCAATGCCATACTGACCGGCCTGGAGTTCTGGAGCCGCGTCACACCCAGCATCTTGCAGCTCATGGCCCACAACAAAGTGGTAAGGAAGATCCACATGCTTATCTCTCCATCAGCTTCAAGAGGGGGTGGGCTGGAAAGAGGATGTGCTTGGAGATGTGTGAAATAAGTTAAGTGTGAAATACTACTCTGACTGTTGTCGTGAATGTGACAGATGAGTTGGTTAAAGCACCAACATATCCTTGTTATGTCTGACAGGACATTGCTGTTTTTTTAAGGCCGAGATTCAATCTGGTCGTGCTTTGTCCACAATGCACGTTTTAAAGGAAATGTTCCTGCATTCACAGAGACCATATTCACGGTAAACGGTGGCTCTATTGGAAATAACCTTTAAATGGCGCATTGTTCAAATCCGCGGTCGTATTGAATCCCGGCCTAAGACGATATATTTTGTTTCATATTTGGATGGGTTAATCATAAGTCAAGTTATGATCCCTTGCAGTAATAAAAACGTGTTCTCTTCAACTTTCCAAGATGGTGGAGATGGTGTGTCTACATGTCATTAGCCTGATGGAGGCTCTACAAGAATGCAACTCAACCATCTTTGTGAAGGTAAGGGGGCCATTCAAAATGTTCCACAAACACTTGATTTTACACTTCATGTTGCTTTCTATTTCAACTAAAAATTAGCATATTCTCTCCATCAGTTAATACCTATGTGGTTGCCCATGATTCAATCCAACCTAAAGGTAAGAATTAAATTGCAATTCAAAAATGATCTGTTTATGTTCGTATATGTATATAGATGCTTGGATTTTCCAGTGAAAAAACTCTCCCCCTGTCCCATGCAGCACCTGTCTGCAGGGCTCCAGCTGCGGCTGCAGGCCATCCAGAACAGGGTGAACCACCAGTGTCTGCAGGGCCAGGCAGCCGGGGCCCTGCCCTTTGCCCTGCGCAAGTGGCTGCAGTGCACCCAGTTCAAGATGGCCCAGGTGGAGATCCAGTCATCAGAGGCCGCCTCACAGTTCTACCCCATGTGACCTGCCCACCTGCCCACCTCACACGAGCTCTTCCAGGACCCAGTCCACCTCAGGACCAGCGTGCATCTGCTTAATGCCTGCCTGCCTGACCATAAACATCAGGAAGTTGACTCCTGCATAAACTGACTCTCGCCGTCTTAAGACTCTGCTTCTGACGTAATCATCTTCAGCACCATCTAAACTTTATATATCTATACTACTCTTTAGTGCAATGAGAGGGATAGGTGAGTACAGGTTGGGCAGGTGTGCAGATACAGGGGAATAACAGTACAGTAAATAACAGTTTAGGTGCCCAACATGCTGTGTGCAGCATCAGAGGTCAAACTAGATGAAGAGAATATCTATCAGCACTGCAGATGACTGGAGTGGATGGATGGAGAATGCTGTATGCTGAAGCTCAGACTTGTTCACTTGGTGATGCTCATGTTCTATATCGTTATTTTCAGTTGCTTGGTTGCAAGCCTGACAAAAATAATAAAATCAAGCCACATTTTCTAAATATACAGTATGTCTCATTGTCTCTTTGTCATCTCTACAGAGAGCAGAGTGTGATATGATTGTACATCTGCACAGTAACTACAGTATATCTTGACTAAGGTCTGTGGGAAAACTAAATGACTGCAAGAGGATCTGTTAAAGCCAAAGACTGTATGGGGAACCACCCATACATATCCTAGCTCAGGACAAACCAATATCAATCACATATTCTATTATCAGCAAATCCAATTGGACTTTAGGGCTCCTGTCTCACCCTCTACCCAGTTCAGACAGGTTCAGACAGGTTGCCTCTCGCCATCAGAGCCCAGATCCATCAGACACAATGTGGGACACAGCAGCAGCAGCGTTGTAACTCGATCAGGGTGAAGCCAGACGGCAGAGGTAAACAAGACAAGTGAGTCCGTGTCGACCGCCCCCGTAGAGCCATCATTTGCCACAGACACGGACCAAACACAGTTACCTCTGGTCTAATGTTGTTTGTCACGATAAAGCATTGTTATGGGATCTAATCACATTACGGAAAGGGCACTTCCCACTGGGCACAGACGTCAATTCAACGACTAATCTACGTTGGTTCAACGTTTCAGATTTCATTGAAATTACGTGGAAACAACGTTGATTCAACCAGTGTGTGCCCAGTGGGTTGTCTGGGAATACCACACCACATGATAGTTGGACTATAAATTTTAATCCAAGCTTGGGGTTCTATTCAATCTGTATCGCGGAAGTTAACAGTGCCTCTTAACTGAAGACGATGTGGGCAATGTAACTACAGAAAGTCATACATTTCCAATGGAAGAGAAGCAAAGTGGGCGGGGGATGTTGATATCTAGAACTACCCAGCTTGCTTGTTAGCGTCCACATGAGGGTGAAGCTAGCGTGGCATATTTCATAACTTCTCTACGCCTGCACTTTGTAAAGGGATCCTCTATGAGAGGCGTGTGTCAAATGAGTCACTAGCTTTGCTGTCTAATAAAATCACACCATGTGGCAGAAACACACACACACACACACACACACTCACATCAGAAGTCCTCACAAGGATAGTAAAACAAGGAACATTTAGGACATTTGGCTGATCCCCACAAGGAAAAAGGCTATTTTAGGTTTAGGTTTAGGGGTAGAATTAGGGTTAGCGGTTAGGTTTAGGGTTAGGGTTAAGGTTAGGAGTTTGGGGTTTAGGGTTAAGGTTAGAGTTAGGGTTAGGTTAAGAGTTAGGGTTATGGATAAGGGATTAGGGAAAATTGGATTTTGAATGGGAATCAATTGTTTGGTCCCCACAAGGATAGTAGAACATTGTGTGTGTGTCTCAAAGCTGACCTTCACAGTCTAGGGCTGTTTGCTCTGAGGACCCACTCACACCCTCTCTGCCTGAGAGCCCTTAGTCAGAGTTCATTACCCACTGGATGTCCAGCTGCCTGCTCATCAGGTCAGTGCTCCCATATGGTCCTCCGGGAGGAGGCAGGCAAGGGAGAGTGCTGGGTACCTGTGGGATGTTGATTACATAAGCAGCTGCTAATGAGAGAGGTTCTTTAAAAAAAGGCTGCAAGTTCAAACGATCACGAAGGTGGCGTCGGCTGGCAGATGCAGCCCCGGTGCAGGGGGACTTCACTTGATTAAACACAAACACACACACTGACACCCAGAAAGTCACCCGCACATATGTTCAGACAAATACACACACACACACACACTCACACAGACCCACACACATATACACACACACACATACTTACTTTACTTAAGGTAGTCCATCGTATCCGATGATGACTTCCACTACTGCTTGTGGGTTCGCTGATGACTGTATAATCTGATGCGGGATGCACACTGTCTGCCACAGACAGAGCACACAAAGGCCTGTCCCGTTGAGGCCGGTGCAGGCATGGTCATATGTCTTCTCTGTCGCTTCGCCAGGCTACGTTCAGTCCTTTTTTCCTCGGCCAACTGCATCGCTTGATAGCAGAGGCCGTGCCAGGTGGAATGGTCCGAAGCAACAGTCTGGAAGAAGGCAGGGTTTACACCACATCACATATCTTCAGTGATGTCTTCAATTGGCCCTTTAGCCACTTTTTCTGCCCACCTGCAGAGTGACGGCCCAGTTGTAGCTGTCCGTACAGCATCTTTCGCAGTAGGTGATCTTCTGGCATCCGGATGGTATGGCCAAGCCATCTAAACTGGTGGTGTGTGATCTCTGAGTGCGGAACACAGTCCTGCTAGGTCACTTTCAAAATGCGTTGGAGGCATTTTATGTGAAAGTGTTGACTGTAATAATAATAATAATATGCCATTTAGCAGACGCTTTTATCCAAAGCGACTTACAGTCATGCGTGCATAAATTTTTTTGTGTATGGGTGTTCCCGGGGTTCGAACCCACTACCTTGGCGTTACAAGCGCCGTGCTCTACCAGCTGAGCTACAGAGGACTGTAGACTGTCCATGTTTCACATCAATAAAGGAGAGTAGATAAACACACTGCCTGGTAGACTGCAACTTTGGTGTATAGGCGCAGGTTGCTGTTGTTAAAAACCCTCTACCTTAGCCATCCAAAGGAGGATGGGGCCTGTTTGATATCTGGATATCCTGGTCGATGTTGCAGTCTTCCGAGAGGAAGCTTCCAATATATTTAGTGTGGTACAATGGCAAGTGATGAGTCGGAGATAGAGAATGCTGGTGTTTCAGCATTACTAGAGGCCCACAAAGGCCATGAACAGGTCTTGTATCTGTTCACGGCACTTTTCCTGCAGTTGTCGTGCACTGAAGATCATGCCCACCGTGCTTCTGTTCTTTTTGAAGCCGCACTGGGACTCCGGTAGCAAGTCTTCAGTGATGGTATCGATTAGTCTGCGGAGCATGACGCTCGCCAGGACTTTGCCAGCAACTGGGAGGAGGGATATGCCCCTGCTGTTGTCGCAGATTGATTTGTCCCCCATGTTTCTGTATATGGTGACAATGTTTGCATCCCTCCATTGAAGGGGGATGCTCTCTTGTCTCCATATCTCAGAGATGAACAGCTGAACTAATCTGGTACAGAGATAGCCCCCCTGTTTTAGGATCTCAGCAGGGATGGAGTCAGGCCCAGGATTTTTGTGGTTCTTCAGTGACCTGATGGTGGTGCAGACCTCAGAAAAGGTGGGTGGGAGATCAAGGCTCTGGATGGTGAGCAGGATTGGGAGCTCCTCCAGAACTGAGTAGTCAACTGGGTTTGACTGGTTTAAGAGGGCTTCAAAGGGTTCACCCCACCTCTGGACTATCTTAGTTTGGTCCTTTATGAGAGTAGACCTATCTGCACTTCCAACCTGCACCTCTGAGGGGACAGAGAGAGCAACTTCTTGGGCCGTGGGTGGTCTTCAGGGCATCATAAAAGTTGTGCATGTCATTTCAGTACACACAAGATTGAATTTCTTCTGTTTTGGAGATCCCCCACTAATTTAGCAGATATCATAGAGCCCTCTGTGCCTCCCTTCGCTGCTCTTGCCATTGCTTTTTGAGGACCTCAGAAGTGAGGTTGTTGAGTGTGGCTTTTTGTACCTTGTGTATGCTGTCAAGTAGGGTGGAGATGTGCACCACCAGTCAAAAGTTTGGACACACCTACTCATTCAAGGGTACTATTTTTTACATTGTCAACTTTAGGAGACGGTCCTGGCGCTTGCTGGACTTTCTTGGGCGCCCTGACGCCTTCTTCACAACAATTTAACCTCTCTCCTTGAAGTTCTTTCTGATCCGATAAATGGTTGATTTAGGTGCAATCTTACTAGCAGCAATATCCTTGCCTGTGAAGCCCTTTTTGTTCAAAGCAATGATGACAGCGCGTGTTTCCTTGCAGGTAACCATGGTTAACAGAGGAAGAACAATGATTTCAAGCACCACCCTCCTTTTAAAGCTTCCAGTCTGTTATTCTAACTCCATCAGCATGACAGAGTGATCTCCAGCCTTGTCCTCGCCAACACTCTCACCTGTGTTAACGAGAGAATCACTGACATTATGGTAGCTGGTCCTTTTGTGGTAGGGCTGAAATGCAGTGGAAATGTTTTTTTGGGATTAAGTTCATTTTCATGGCAAAGAGGGACTTTGCAATTAATTGCAATTCATCTGATCACGCTTCATGACATTCTGGAGTATATGCAAATTGACATCATCCAAACTGAGGCAGGAGACTTTGTGAAAATTAGTATTTGTGTCATTCTCAAAACTTTTGACGACGACTGTACGTGGAGTTTTTGTCGAACCAGTCCGGATGTTTCTTGCTGCAGTAGCCAATAGAGTGGGCTGCTGACTCATACATAGAGTGATGTGCTTAGGGAGGACAATTTGTTGTCAATCGAACCCTCCGTACTCATGAGAATCTCAATGATCTCTAGTTTTTCTGCTAGAGAGCGACATAGGTTGTTACGTGCCTCTGTTTCCTGAAGTTGAGCACAGTGCAGCCTGTTTTTGGTGGACTTCTTGAGGTGGATGGCTGGGCGAACCTTCATTCTGAGCTTGGTTAAGGTCATCCGATGATCTTTCCAGCACTCCGCTTCTCTCATGGCTCGCGTAATGAGGACATCCCTGATATCAGAGTGCCTGACAATCATGTAGTCTATGAGGTGCCAGTGCTTTGATCGTGGGTGCATCCAGGAGGTTTTGTATTTGTTTTTAATTTGGAACATGGTGTTGGTGATGGTGAGTTCATGTTCAGCACAAAGGCTTAGCAATTTCAATCCGTTCCGTCCTATCACTCCACTCCATATCTCACAATCTCTCCACACTCTTGCTTTGAAGTCACCCAATAACAAGATTTTGTCATTTTTGGGTTCTCTGTGGAGGGTCCTGTCCAGCATCTCATAAAAGTGGTATTTTGCATCATCTTCTGATGGTAGAGTTGGTGCAAAAGCACTGAAGAGATTGGCATGCTGCTCTTCAATGAGGGGAATGCGGAGTGCCATTAGCCTTTTGCTTATGCCAATTGGTGTTTCTGTGAGATTTGGCAGGAGGCAGTTCTTCATGCCCACACCATGCAGATGTTGCCCTTCTGGGGGGTATTCCTTCCAGAAGAAGGTATAGCCCTCTCCTTCCTCCCTGAGCAACCCTTCACCCAGGAGTCTGGTTGTCACGGTTTCGGCCGAGGCTGCTCCTCCTCCTGGTTCGGGCAGGCTTCGGCGTTCGCCGTCCCCGGAATACTAGCTGCCACCGTTGTATGTTTCGTGTGTTGATTGCTTTGGTCTGTCTGGTACACCTGTGTCTGTTTGTGTCCTAATTACGTGTCCTATAAGTTCCCTGTTTTGTGTTAGTTATATTGTGTGTTGTTGTCCGCGTGTCGTTTGAGCTGCGTGTTTTGCGCTCTACATGTTTTGTTTTACGCATGTTGCGTACTGTTCTCGCCTCTGTATTTTCGAGGTCGTGTATTGATTATTGTTCACTTTACTATAGTAAAGTTTGTTGGACTAAACCTCTGTGTCCTGCGCCTGACTCCTCATCACATCCACATCGGTGCCAAACTGACACTGGTCTCGCTGAGAGCAGTGATGTCGATGTTATATCGCTTCAGCTCTGCTGCGATGAGTGCAGTCCTTCATTCGGGCCTGTCGGCGCCATGGCTCCAGTCCAAGAGATTCCTTATGTTCCATGTTGCAAGTCATAAGGGGATATATTTATTCTTATTTAGTTTTTGACCAATGAAACAGAATGTCCTGATAGGTGCGGTAGTGTATCCAGGAGAGTTAGTGGGCAATGTTTAGGCCACATTTTCTAGGCCTTTCACCAGCCGGGGTGAGCAGTGTGGTTCCTAAAAACAGCTGCTCAGATGTACAGGGGTCTGCCGGCAACAGCTGCCACTCAAATCCCAGCTCCTGACGACCAATAGCCCAACTGTGCAGGGGCCTGGCTAGGAGCTTCCAGATCATTCAGTCCTGCCCCCGTTACCAAGCACCCCATCGCCAGTAGACTTTAATGGCGCAGGAAAACTAGGTGGAACTCACTGAAGAGCAGTAGCGGATACCTGCTCGCTGAAATTATTTAGAGTGACGTGGGGGATGCGCTTGTCCCAACATCACTTCTTTGCTGTTGGAAAATGGGTTCCGGTGGCAAGGAGAAAATCCAAGACAACCAGTACCTCCCCACAGCTGCAGGAGGCTGCCAGAGCTTCAGTCTGTCGGAGGACCACCTGTTGCGCGCCACCAGCATGTTGCTTTTCTCTCAGGGTGAGCTCCCCTAGCCTTTGTCTTCCCAGACTTACCCAAAAGGCAGCGGGACAGTGGTTGGCCAATGCCAGGGTGTGTCCACCTAACGTGGGCCTGCGCAGCGCATCTCTGGGGACCACTGCAGCGCCAACATCCCCTGAGTTAGCCTGGGGCCACGGGGATGCCCAGTTAACGTGTGTTGCCACGAGGGGCCTGGCAGGAGTCTTGGTGAAGGAGAGGCTGTGTACTGGCAAGGGAAGGCTTACGCGCAGAGCTGCTTCCCGGTTTACCACTAGGGCTAGCCAGCGTCAGCAAGCTATAAGCGAGAGGGTTGCAAGCTGGTGGGAAGTAGGCATGCACCTTCCCTCTACCTACTGCACTACTGCACTATACGCATCACAACAACCTGTGTGCCACACACACACACACACACACAGTCTTGTACAGCTAACCTTGTGGGGACACACAACTCAGTACCAGTCAAAATCCAATTTTCCCTAACCCCTAACCCTAAACCTAACCCGTACTCTTACCCTTACCCTAACCTTAACCCTAACCCTAACCTTAACCCAAAAACCCTAACCCTAACTCTAACCCTAACCCTTAACGTAATTCTAACCCTAACACTAATTCTAACCTTAACCCTAAACCCCCTAGAAATAGCATTTGACCTTGTGGGGCCTAACAAAATGTCCCCAGTTGGTCAAATTTTTGTTGCTTTACTATTCTTGTGGGAACTTCTGGTGTGTGTGTTTGGTTTCCTTGTGGGGCCCGGCGAAATGGCGAATTTTCCTTGTGAGGACTTTTGGTCCCCACAAGGATAGTAAAACCAAACACACACACACACAGAGCAGCAAGGATATGCATGGGCTTTCCCTGATTTTTTACTGCTGGACAGCAAACAGTTCAGCCCTGCAGCTAACAGCCACAAACAAGAGACACACAGAAGCACTCATTGGATGTTTAATAACAAGTATATATTCATATAATCAATAGTGTGTCTTCTGATTGGCCATAATCAGTCAATAGCACACAAACAGCCTAAAATCTTGTAATGATATAAATAATCTAATTTATACCACAGTGGCTATATTACTGTAAAGAAAATATGTACTTTTTTGCTAAACAAATAAGGTGATTCTTTTCCCATTTACCCTAGTGAAATACCTTGTATTTTATCTGGGCAAGCCACACAGAGCTTTTTGAGATAGAGAGGATCCCTGGCCTTCCTGTTCAGGCCTGTCAGATCTTCTTTATTACAGAGCAACTCAGAGTGCCCTGACTGGACAATGCATGAATGTTTAAATTGCCCGGAGTGTCCAATGGCATTATCATCAAGTGGCACATCTAAAGCAGGGAAGGCAGACTACTGTATAGTCTCTCATTCACATTCCTCTGTCTCTGTGGTGCTCTCCCTCCCTCTCTACATGGCTCAGCTTAGACCCTGATGGATTTCTCCCCCTCTGAAGTGGTTGTGCTTCAAATGGTCTCCCCTTTAAAATGTCCTACAGAATGTGCAAGGAGAAAATGCTCAAGAATATTGACCAGTTGATTCCTTTATGACCTAGCTACCAGAGCCCATAGCTTTTTCCAATTATATTATTATCTATTGAGGAGGGTGTTGTACATATTCCCAGATTGTTGTTCGATTTGGGTTTGTCAGCTGCTCTATTCAGTCACCCATGTGGGTCACAATGGTCAGAGCGGTAGCAGAGCAGAAGTGGTTGACCAGTCCTATGTACATACTGTAGTCTGTATGCACAGAGATTGTCCGTGCCAAGACCTGACATCAAAAGAACCCCAGTGGCCCACAAGTTGTCCTGTTAGCATGATCAAGCCCCAGGGGGATGGCTGTGTTTGATAAAAATTAACAGTGTGAGACAGACTGAGAACACGTCCTGTGCCCAGGGGGAGCCCAGGAGACGACCAGCACAGAACTCTCTGAGACACAGAGAGGAGAGGCACCATGGGTACAGGCTAAAAATAACACCTTTATCATTAACACACACCGGATTTATCAATGTTGTACCAAATGCCATTCAATTAAAACATGATCTCATTTTGTCTCTCCTTTTGTTGCTTATGTGATAAGACTATAGGCCTATCTTTCTGTAGACATATTTACAACTGAAAAAGTCAGCAACTAAATCAACTGAATGTACATTATCGATTTTATGTATCCTTTTGGTATATAATGAATCAATTGTGCAATAACTTTTCATTGCCAAATATACATGAATGGCTTGCACCATAAACATGACAACATTAATTTAATTATAATTGGTAGCACATTGTTTAATTTTTACTATGTATAAACATATTTTCTGTTACACTGTACATGTAATTACAGTCCAGAAGGCAGATATTTTTTAAATATCAATATTTACATTCATGCATTCATGATCATTTCCCTCATAATGTACAGTATTAGTGACGCATCTTCAGTATCTGGGTACATTATAGGGTATATGGTAATACCTATGCATGCAGGGGTGGACTGGCCATCTGGCATTTCAGGCAAATGCCAGATGGGCTGCTCCATTTTCTGCCCAGTGATTCTTGAACAAAATTATCATTATCTGGCTAATAATGGGGGCCTCAGGGAAGAAAATGGGCTGGTGTGGGGGCCTCGCGGAAAGAAATGGGCTGGTGTGTTAGAAATGCCGGGGCCAATTTCTGGTCCCAGTCCACCCCTGTATGCATGTCACAATGCAAGGTCTGTGTTTACAAAATTCAACAGTAATGGAACATTTCAGAGATACTGCCAGACATCCATATATTGTGCTCTCTCTCTCACACACACACACACACACACACACACACACACATTATATACATATGAACTGCACCTATGCCAAAAAGTAGCTTAATAATTTATTGATGGTTTAAATCAACTGTGTACTGTTTATAGCACAAGGATGTTGAGGATGCCTGTGAGTGTGAGTCACATGTCCCTTTTGAGGCCATCCTCTCTGCAACTTAATATCCGGATTAGCCTCTGTTTAGAATCCTGTCCTCCACCAATCAGCACTTCAGCCCTGGGCTCATGTGCACTGTTTCTATAGTGATGGGTTCTCCCCTTGCTTGAAGGTGGAACAATTAAGACCTCAAAATCACATCACAACATGGCAAAGGGCTTCCCACTGTCCCCCACTGCCTCCCCTGGCTGTCTAACCATTGAGATGTGACAAAACAAAATGTAATACCCTGTTAGTATTGTAGGGGGCATTCACCTGTGATAAGGACTTGAGGGTAATACAGTACAAGCTGCTAAAAGCATGGTCAGAAAACACACATTCACAAACTCAAAACACATATTCACTGAAGTTGCAGGGTAGAGAGAAAGGCATGTCAAACAGCAAGAAATGAACAATTGATACCCAAAACTCATTGCAGAGCAAGCTGATGTGTTTCCTGTGTCAGTGTCTGTAGCAAATGAAGTGGGCTTCAGTGGAGGCTGCTGAGGGGAGGATGGATCATAATAACGGCTAGAATGGAGCAAATGGAATGGCATCCAGAAAATGGAAACCATGTGTTTGATGTATTTCATTCCATTCCACTAATTCCGCTTCAGCCGTTACCGTGAGCCCGTCCTCCCCAATGAAGGTGCCACCAACCTCCTGTGGTGGGCTTAAAGCATCAAAACATTACAAATGAATGATATGATTACTAAAGAATTCATAAAAAATAACACATTTCAAATCATTAAATTGACTTAATAAACCAATAATGAAATACATACACAGACAAGAAATACATAAATGAAGAAATAAATAAGATAGATAGGTAGATAGAGTTTGTCCTCAGGCTCAGTTCTCAGCTGTGTTGTTGGTATGGAACATAGGAACTGACTTCATCCCCTCGTTTTACTTCCCACTTGGTATGACCTGTATATATTTTATAATTGCATAGTCAGATGAACACTATAAATCCCAAACCACAGCAAGCACCTGCAACTGTGCCAGTGTTGTACAAATTCTGCTTTAAATATGAAAAAGGGTCAGAGGAGCACAGATGAGAGACAGCCCGAGGAGTAAAACCTGCATGCACATTTTCTTCATGATCTGGTCCTCGCAACCTCCTATCCCATTGCCATGCTTCAACGTCTGTTCCTACATTGCAGTTGCCTGTAAGAAGTGTGGAGCTGCATAGATTGGTAGCCTAGCAGTTAACCATCCTCCTGTCAATGACACTTCGTGTTGACAACATGATGTTCAGTCTGGTGAAGTCCTCAATTCACTTTATTACAAGTTCTCTGAATCCACTTCCATGTTTTGTTTTTATCTGCTTTTCACTACTTTCCTTTATCTGGAAGTTTCCTTTCATCCAGGCAACATGTTAAGAGAGAAGGAAAGGCGTTAATGTGTATTAAACAGGTCAACCCCTGTTGTGTGCTAGGTAAGAGGGAATTGTTGCATTTTGGGTAGGGTGGATGGTGTGTGTGTGTGTGTGTGTGTGGGGAGGGGGGGGGGGGGGTGGTATGGTTATGTCACTTCCTCTTCCTGTCAGTGGACAGTCTACACCACAGTATTGTTGGGACCCATGGCCTTCTTGTTGCGTGCACTCATGGCATACTCCCCACGACTCATCCCGTTCTCCTCTTTCCGTAGTGGTTTCCTGCAAACAAACACAACTTATGTCATGACAGTAGAGGTGTTTTATTTAACTTCAGAAAAAACATAAATCATTCTACTCCTTAAGCCTGTGGCTGTTTACCTACAGAGAGATTGGATTTCATAGGCTGTTGTGGCTGGATGCACTGGTCAGTCATGCTCTCTAATAAGCTGAACATTAAAAAAGTTCACGTTGCTCTCAGAGGCACGAAAGGAACGAGGAGAAGATAAAAATCAAACAGAAGAGATGCTGGATGTGGCAATTAGACACACTCCATTGATGGTCGATAACATTTTATTTTACCTCAGAGAAGAGCTTATGTATACATAGAACATAAAATAAATACTAACACGGTAATAGTCTATGTGAGTGAGATTCCCTCTCTTGGTTATGCTGGTTATGCTGTAATGCTACCCTTTCTGTGAGCCACATTCTGGTGCAAAACAAGCAGATGCACATGATCCTCCGCTGTTATTGGTCTGTGAAAAGCAGTATCCTTCAATGCAAGCCATTTTCATGCATTCCTCAGTGCTTTTGTGGTTATTATATTTGTCCAGTGTACTGTGTCTTCTGTGCCGACCCCTTCAGCTGCTCTCCTCTGCACAGGCTTATATAACCCAGAGACAGATCTGAATACATTTAGTACAGTCATTGTCCCACTCAATACTGTACACTGCCTGCAGTGGCACAGGGGACCCTTACGCTACATCTTAGCTCAGTGTCTCCTTCCCTCTCCTCTTAAAGCCACTGCTGGCCAGTCTGACCTGCCGGACAGTCATTCTCAGTCTAATCCAGACCAAGCCTTTGCTCTGCTATGGGATCTTACTGGGAGGATATTTAAATGCTCGATAAAATATATTGGTCACTCTTAGGCATCATCCACAAATGCAATTTTTACTACTAATGCGATATCTTCTTGCATAAAATGAGTATTTACATCTCCATGGATGATACAAGCCTTAATGTATTGTATGAGTGATATAAACTGTGTTAATATGTCTCTGAACCCATTCACTTTTTCCAGTACTAAACTTGGAGACACTGAACTTAGAGTCCACTCATTAGTATAACTGAATGGTCACTATGAGTACTCAGTAGCCTCCTTACTAGCTTCCTGTCTGGGGGTGACAGTTGACTTCCTAGGTCTCATGCAAGGATACCCATCACAGGAGACAGTGACAGTGATTCAATGCACTTCCTGTGTTGTGCTATCTATAAATGTAATCTGTAGGAGTGTGTCCTGTAGTGGGCCAGACAGTGGTGGTGGTAGTGGTGATGTCTACCCACAGACAGTGGTGGTGGTAGTGATGATGTCTACCCACAGACAGTGGTGGTGGTAGTGGTGATGTCTACCCACAGACAGTGGTGGTGGTAGTGATGATGTCTACCCACAGACAGTGGTGGTGGTAGTGATGATGGCTACCCATAGACAGTGGTGGTGGTAGTGATGATGTCTACCCACAGACAGTGGTGGTGGTAGTGATGATGTCTACCCACAGACAGTGGTGGTGGTAGTGATGATGTCTACCCACAGACAGTGGTGGTGGTAGTGATGATGTCTACCCACAGACAGTGGTGGTGGTAGTGATGATGGCTACCCATAGACAGTGGTGGTGGTAGTGATGATGTCTACCCACAGACAGTGGTGGTGGTAGTGATGATGGCTACCCATAGACAGTGGTGGTGGTAGTGATGATGGCTACCCATAGACAGTGGCAGCCCTGCTAATAAACAGATGCTGTGTTCTCCTTCTGGGATCTGGGACAACCTGCCTGGGAGAGGAAACTGCCAGGCCCAAGGGTACCAACACATCCTGCTGGGACATGATTGGCTAGTGCTGGTGTTTGTGTGTATTTGTTTTCCCAAAAACCTTGGTGGTGATGGCTACCCACAGACAGTGGCAGCCCTGCTAATAAACAGATGCTGTGTTCTCCCTCTGAGACCTGGGACAACCTGCCTGGAGAGGAAACTGCTGGGCCCAAGGGTACCATGGAACATTTTATTTTGCAACGTGACCCAAAGGAACTACCCTCCAGTGCATGCATTATAACATTGGCTGAAATAGTACTCACACGTAACTATTCCATGTTTCAAAACAATATATTTATCCAGACAAAGGGTACTGCTATGGGATCCCCTATGGCTCCTAACTATGCTAATTTGTATGTGGGTTACATGGAGAAACAGTCAATTCTCAATCCTCTCAAAAATTGTATTATTTGGAAATGGTACATTGATGATATTTTTTGTTTTATGGAGAGGTGATGCAAAACAGCTCAAGGCGTTCCATGCTTTTCGGAACTCTTGTTCTGAGCACCTGAGATTCCCTACGCAATCTGACACGTCAAATCAGTTTCCTTGATATTTTGATTTTGTGTGAGGATAATGTTCTATACACTGATCTTTACAGGAAACCCACTGATCATAACAGTTTGTTGAGGGCTGATAGCTGTCACCCGCTTCCCTTGAAAAACAGTTTGCCCTACAACCAATTCTGTCGAATCAAAATAATTTGCAAAAAACAATCAGATTTCGACAGAAACATGGCTGAGATGCAAAGAAAATTCAAGGAAAGGGGGTACAAAAATGGTCAAATCAATACTGCCGTTGAGAAAATCCAAAACAAATCGAGACATGATCTCTTTCAAGGACAATCTCGTAAAAATAAGCATTCTTGCATTCTTACTACACGCAATTCAAAGTACTCTGAAGAAATGAAGGGAATCGTTCACAAACATTGGCACATTTTAAGATCTGATGACAGTATAGGTAATGTGTTTTCAGACCCTCCTTTGGTCGTATTCTCGCGGGGCAGAAATCTCAGAGATCAATTGGTAAACTCTGATTTACCATCAAAATACCCCCGCACAACGTCTCCTTGCGCCTCTACCGGATGG
This sequence comes from Coregonus lavaretus, assembly GCF_964263955.1. Lineage (NCBI taxonomy): Eukaryota > Metazoa > Chordata > Actinopteri > Salmoniformes > Salmonidae > Coregonus > Coregonus lavaretus. The sequence continues at coordinate 24,857,122 of NC_140005.1, read as the reverse complement.
AAACTACAAGTGTAATGGCTGCGCTCAATGCAATGGCACTTACAAATGTAGATCCTTCAAACACCCCCAAACAGGGAAACAGATCCCAATCAAAGGTGTTATTACGTGCTCCACTAAGGCAGTTATTTATCTTATAACTTGTCCTTGTGGTAACAATGATGTGGGCAAAACAAAGCACGAACTAAAAGTAAGAATCTCTGAGCATCGTAGCACCATTAGATGCAAAAACTCGACGTACCCAGTTGAGGCCCACTTTTTGGAAGTGAACCACTCTATTTCGTCCCTTCGCTATATCGGCATCGAACACGTCACCCTCCCTAGGAGAGGGGGTGACCTTGACAATGTATTGTTAAAACGAGAGGCCACCTGGATCTTTAATTTAAAGACCCTTACTCCATTCTGGTTCAGAGTTTGATCTGAAGCCATTCTTGTGATTATTGTGTTTTTGCTAGCCATTGTAAATCGTGTTTGTAGGACTATGTAGCCAAATTGTATCTATGATCCTATGTTATCCATTCATGCTTTTTTATATGTTCTATTTATACCTCTAAAATCAACCAATGAAATCAAGCCACAGCTGGCCATGATTACAGACACCTGTGTGTGTCCTTTCAAACTATATAAACTAGTGACCCAGAGTGTTTGTCATTATACCCTGATGAAGACAGCTTGTCTGTCCAAATGTTGGTTATTCAATTATTGCATCTGAACTCCTAGAGTGTGCAGCTCTCCTTTTCTTTTTCAAGGGCCCAAGGGTGCGAACACATCCTGCTGGGACGATTGGCTAGTGCTGGTGTGTGTGTGTGTGTGTGTGCGCATGTTTGTGTGCATGCATTTAAGGTTTGGAGGTAGCTAGGGGAGTTGGGATACACCAGACTTCCCCACTGAAGTCTCCATGGACCACTGAAAATGTGTTTTAAGCCCCATAACTTTCTCCACTGGCACTGACCTAGTCTCTAGTCAATGATCATCAATATTTTTCCAGCAGGCCACCATTGAGGGCAGGGTGTTTGGGCCTCACAGCGACCTCTACCCAGGCCTTTAATAATAGATGTCGTGCTGTTGACACTTGGCAGGTGGCTACACAACACTTCACAGGTCAAATTAATATTTCATATCAAATCTGTGCAATCCCAGCACACGTCCGTTTGAAGTTTGGGGAAGGGATAATGTTGAGGTTGGGACATGCGTTGAGCTGTTTACATTTACTCTCATACCATATGGACACTAGAGGAACATGCTACTGTTTAAAGACTCTTCATAAAGTGGTTTTCACTTTTCACTGTTTCGGAAGTGGTTGTGGTAATGAAATATCATAAAACCAGAATAGAATATAGACTGTAATAAATTCATTAAAGATACAGTATAGTTAGCTTTCTCATGAAATCTTTAACTGAATGGTTATGCTGGATTTACCCTTAACACAAACTGTCCTGATTTGTCCTCCTTGTTGGACAGAAATCCCAGAGGAGCGAGTAATTGAGAAAAACAGGCACAGTATGTTGTCTTGTTTTGTTGTGGTGTTTAGATTGCCTGCATTGCTGACAGCATGGACTGCAGCATCATGTCTGCGTTTTGGATAGCACAGCACTGTCATGCAGCATCTCCCATGATGCTATGAACTGAATTGAATTGGATGAAATGGGTCCAACCTCTTTGCCTCTGACAGATGACTGGCGGAATAAGATTATGAGACAAAAAAAACAAAAGGCCAAATGTGTGCAGCCCAGCTAAGGGACGGCCGGGGCTTGCAGAGATAGCTCCTCTAGTGTTTGTGCTGCTGGGGCCTTGGCCACACTCCAGCTGATTTTCATTGGGAAAGCCTTGAGAACTGAAGGGCTGGATGGGCTATATATAACTGTTTCTGTTTTTGTCACTGACAAAACCTCTCTCACATTGTTATTGACTAAGACCCAATTACTGCTGTTTCCAAGCTTTGGAAGACAACATTCATCTGTCTCTGTTTCTCTGTCTCTCACTCAGTCAGTCAGAGAGGATACATGACAATTTTCAAATCAATTTTTTCCTCAATCATTTCCTCAGACTGATTTGTTATTGGTTCAGGGCTAATGTGGGCAGTCAGACTGGACCTTAGCGTTTCTCCCTCCTCACTCAGTCACAGGGGATGGAGGCTTGGCGTGGCACAGAGTCTGCAGTCACAGGGGATGGAGGCTTGGCGTGGCACAGAGTCTGCAGTCACAGGGGATGGAGGCTTGGCGTGGCACAGAGTCTGCAGTCACAGGGGATGGAGGCTTGGCGTGGCACAGAGTCTGCAGTCACAGGGGATGGAGGCTTGGCGTGGCACAGAGTCTGCAGTCACAGGGGATGGAGGCTTGGCGTGGCACAGAGTCTGCAGTCACAGGGGATGGAGGCTTGGCGTGGCACAGAGTCTGCAGTCACAGGGGATGGAGGCTTGGCGTGGCACAGAGTCTGCAGTCACAGGGGATGGAGGCTTGGCGTGGCACAGAGTCTGCAGTCACAGGGGATGGAGGCTTGGCGTGGCACAGAGTCTGCAGTCACAGGGGATGGAGGCTTGGCGTGGCACAGAGTCTGCAGTCACAGGGGATGGAGGCTTGGCGTGGCACAGAGTCTGCAGTCACAGGGGATGGAGGCTTGGCGTGGCACAGAGTCTGCAGTCACAGGGGATGGAGGCTTGGCGTGGCACAGAGTCTGCAGTCACAGGGGATGGAGGCTTGGCGTGGCACAGAGTCTGCAGTCACAGGGGATGGAGGCTTGGCGTGGCACAGAGTCTGCAGTCACAGGGGATGGAGGCTTGGCGTGGCACAGAGTCTGCAGTCACAGGGGATGGAGGCTTGGCGTGGCACAGAGTCTGCAGTCACAGGGGATGGAGGCTTGGCGTGGCACAGAGTCTGCAGTCACAGGGGATGGAGGCTTGGCGTGGCACAGAGTCTGCAGTCACAGGGGATGGAGGCTTGGCGTGGCACAGAGTCTGCAGTCACAGGGGATGGAGGCTTGGCGTGGCACAGAGTCTGCAGTCACAGGGGATGGAGGCTTGGCGTGGCACAGAGTCTGCAGTCACAGGGGATGGAGGCTTGGCGTGGCACAGAGTCTGCAGTCACAGGGGATGGAGGCTTGGCGTGGCACAGAGTCTGCAGTCACAGATCCCACCCCTGTAAGAACTTCAGGACACGACCCGCTTGCATGTATAAAAGATGTAGCCTGCGACTGAATGACTGCACAAATTAATTCATAAATAATGACTTTGGTTTGGGGCTACAACGGCCCGTATTGCAACAACACTTTCATTCCATCGCTGCATTAAAAAAGGTACCCCTTGGCTACAGACGGGGCTGGTGAATTGCCATAATGAATTCCTGAGCCAACCTCCAATTACTTCCACTGCCTGACTTTGCCTGTTTGTTGTTTGGGAAAATGATAAATATAATCCTACTGAGGAAAGACATATGTAGCATCCACTCTTTATACAGTTTTATGAATAACAATTTAATGCATTCAAATAATGTGCAAAAACGTGTCTACAGCTGTGACTGTATGCATTCTTAGTGCACATTTATATCTTCTTCAGTCACACTGTGCCTGTTAGCGTGTGTGTGTGTGTTTATCATGTGTGTCTGTGTGCACGCACTGTGCACAGTATGTGGGTGTTTAAGTGTCTGAACATGTGTGTCTGAGTGCTTGTATGACACTGTGCTGCCTGAATGTCAGACAGGGAATTAGGTATTGGTTGTGCTGCAGGCTAAAGCCCCACATGGCCTTTCCTCCGATGAGCCAATCCAAACAGGGGGAAACAGTTCACATCATCACTACGGTGACAGGGTCATGGGCTTTCTCCGGTAACCCATCTTGCCTTTACTTTCACATCGATTCAGTTGCTAGTCTAAAAAGTTCTGTACAATTATGCAATTCAAAATCAGCCCACGCCAAGAAATAGAACAGGGAATGTCCAAAGTATTTCAATGTCTAGAACACTGGTGACAGGAACTGCTAACTATAGCACGGGTCTTTCAGATCATTGGGTTATTCCCTGTAAGATTATAGATATAATTTCCATCCAACTTGTTTTGCGGTGAAAGCTGCATTGTGTAACATTATGTATGATATACAGTATTGATGAGTGACAGTGTAAGGACTCTGCTGTAGGTGGATGGGTGGTGCTTTCTAAATGACACCTGTGACCTATTCCATTACCCTGACCTCTGAACTCCCACTGACCCATAAGACAGGCCACTTGTCCTTCTTTAGCGCAATAATAACATGACAATGACATAGCAACAACACCCAGAATAAAATATTTTTCACAGCCACTAATTATTGTTGTAACCTAAGCAATGTTTTAGGTTGTGTTGTAAGCAATGATGAGATATTGAAAGCTTAATAAAAATGCCTAATAATTGAATATGAAAGGAATATACATGTTTTTATGTTTAGATTGATATATTCTGAATGGATGTATGCTATAAGAATGACACCACACAGTCTTTTCCATGCCAATCTTGTTGACATAGCTAACTGACATACCTCTTTATGGCCTTGTAGCAGATGATCATGGCTGAAAGGAGGAAAACAGCTGAGGCACAGCCCACCGTTCCAAGCACTATGATCTCCATCCACCACGGCCTCAACAGCGGCAGAGGGGACTCAACCACTGGGAGTGATGAGGAGAGGGGGATGGATAAAGAGAGAAAAATACAGTTACATTTTCAAACATCATTATTATTCTAACACAGCACTAGCACTTGGCTGCTTATTGAGATTAGGTTATCATGCAAACTGCTTTAGCCTAGATACTGTTTTTGTCCTACAGTATGTATTACATCATAAATGCTTCATAGACAGCCATTCTGTCTTAGGATAGCATGATGAAAGCTCATCATTAATGCAGCCCCACCACAGCCCATGTTGTAATCAACTTGGCAGTGTTCTGATTAAAAATGTATTGATTCTCAACCTTATATTACTATACTATTACACCATAAAGCTCTGGGCCTGATTTGCTTCCTAACTCTGGATAGCAGGGTGGTGCTCACCTGTTCTTCCAGTTCTTAGGTTAAATGTTCAGAGATATCTAACCCTGCTCCATGAATCATTTAAAATGCAGTCAGCCTTTATTACACAAGCACTCTATGTCCAAACTGATTCCACCTACAGGAGCACCATGTTATGGTCACATTATGTCTGACTGAGGGTTAGGACTATGTACAAGTACAAGGACACACACCAGGGAACTTATATTACACTCAGTGCAGCTTAGCAACGTACAGTATCTGAAGAGTGTACTCCATGCTCTCACCATCTCCCTAGACCTTCCTCTGTTCTCTCTCTCTCTCTCTCTCTACATCTCTCTGCTAACATGTTTTTTCTCTAGCCACGTGCTGTTTTCGCTCTCTCTCCCTTTCTGTCCCTCTTTTGTTTTTATTCCTTCCAACCCTCCCCTTTTTATGAAGGTGAATAGCCTACCATGGAGATAGTTAAAAGCTGTGGCACTGATAATACTGCTCAGTTTGACAGGAGGGAGGTCTTAGGGGTCCCCAGCAATAAGCATGTCTCACTCTGTCTGATGGGGAATCCATTTTATTATATCTAAGTATGAAAACATGAACTGAATATAGCTCCCCAACCCACTGCCAAGAGTGTAATGATGGCTGGGTTTAATAATCTAGGTTTATCATCCAGTAACAGAGAGAAATGCAATAATCACATCCCATGCATTCAGAGTATAGTTTTGTTGTGAATGAGGGGGAGGAATTGACTCCATGGTAACACATAACCCTTAGCAATGCTGTGGAATATTCCAACACTTTAGATTTATCCAGAGCAAATGACAAGGCACATTTCCCCCCAGTACACCACGTCATAAGTCACTATGAATGTAAAATCTCCTCTGAGCCCAACTTCAGTTTTAATCCTGTATTTTGGATTTAATTCAGTCAGGGGTACGGATCTACTTCATTGTGATAAAGCTCTCTCTTTTGAAGGGACTTCTGAGCCATTTCTAGAGCACATACTTTTATTCAACACTGCCAATTTGCCTCATTTGAAACTTTTTGTAGATAGAGTCTCTCTCATTGTCCCACTTTTTCATGCATATTCATTAATTATTTTGGGACCACTCTGAAAACTCCAATCAGCTCCCTTATGCATCTGGCACACACCAAAACAAACAGATTTTACAACAGCAATGATTACAGTTAAATCCTTTAAGTAGTATGCCACTGTTATTTATCCACAAAGCTCTCACTGAGGCCAGTTGAGAAATGTTTTGCCTCTCTCCCAATACATGAACAACATAAATACATGCTTTCTTCCTAACGTACCATAGACTATGATAGAAAAATGCTATTTTCACATTTTACTGAATGAATACTTTTTTGCCGTGGCCAAGAGGTTTTGCTTTGCCATTGTAATAGTTATCTTCTTTTCAAACCACATAATAAATACAGAACGACATGCTTAAATGTACAGTCAGAGAATTCAGAGAATCTCATAGAATCATTCAGGGAATCTTCCATGCAGTGGCCTTGACAGTAGTCACAGAAAGATCTATATCCATAGAAATAGAACATACATACATAAACATACATCCATATTGTGCATCTATGTGTATAACTCTTTAGATTCATAAACAGGGAATTACAATATGGTGAGACGATACACAGCCAACAGACTGTAGACCACATTTACAGAAAAGACCCGGTGGAAGAGTCCTGCATTCATGATGGACATTGTGGACTTATACATCAACAGATGGCAGATAGGTTAGGTAAGTTAGAGACACAGTGGTCAATGACAGCCCTATCGATCTATTCATAGATGCCTCACTTGGTAATTTAGGAGGAAAAAAGGCCCATCTGAATTGACCAGACAGAGGAAATAATTTAATCTGATTGATTGAACCATTTCCATGGCTGTCTGCTGAGCATTTGATGATGAAGTGCTCCTGCAGACTCTCAGTATGAAGTGTTTCGGCTGACTGATTTTCAACAGTCTCAGTTTTAACCTGGGCTGAGTGCACCATCAGCAATTCCTGTCTCATATTTCATAGCTCTGTTCATTACAGTATTCATGACAACATACAAATCATATCAACAGTCATATTGACAAACTATCCTCCTTCCACCATTGCGATGTCATACACTGATTAATATAGTTGATACAACTCATTTGTCAATGACAAGAATGTCCCAGTATCAGATCAGAAACACATCTGATCATTAGTAAAGCACTGAAGTATGGTGAAGGAGACATGGAAACCAGTAAGGCAAGAAACTCAGGAAAAATACAGAAAACTGTGTGGCAACACAGGCACGCGCACACACACACACACACACACAGTCAGTCAGTCAGTCAGTCAGTCAGTCAGTCAGTCAGTGGTCCCGGCTCGACTTACAAAACGCAGATGGGACTGCCGGGACAGTTCATTAGCCCTCTTATCTGTCTCAAAACATAATTTAATTAACTCATCTGTGTTATAACCAGGGGGTCCTCGAGGGGAAACCCAACCACTGAGCCTGGCAGGCCAGCAGGCAGAGATTTCACAAGCAACTGTGTACTCCCGAAGGTAAAGTCAAGCACAAATTCTCCCTCTGTTCTGCTATCAACATCCTGTCGGCTCTAGTATCACACACTCGTAGTCTTCTCAGAAAAAGCATTTCTCCGTCAACACACACCACTCTCTTCCACTACTCAGAAACCTCATGTTGAAACGATGCAAACACGTCATTCCACTACAGATCGTCTGGTGTAAGGCCAGAATAGCAAGACATTTAAAGTGAAAGGGTTTAGATAGATACAGGCACTGGAAGTGAAACAGTTGTGAGTGAAACAGGTGACTGTGAGACAGGAGAGTGAAACAGCAGAGGCTGGTTGGTGTGGTGTGAGACAGGTGTGAGTTGAACCTTACCTGTGGCCAACAGTAGCCGTGGGGGAGGTGGGGGAGGAGGCGGGGGAGGAAGGGGAGGGTAGCTTCTACACTGGCATGCCAGCTGGCAGTGTTCGCTCACTTTCTCAGCTACAGTCTGTGAGCATGACCTCTGGAGTTCACCCTGAGAGAGAGAGAGAGAGAGAGAGAGAGAGAGAGAGAGAGAGAGTTTCACTATTCATTATGCATTCAATAATATTTACTTTCATTATCCACCCCCAAAAGGCATATTTCAGAAAAAGTCATTAAAAATCATTAAAAAGGATTGCGAGATGAGAGCTTAGAATGTTAATATATGCCTACTGTAGCCTACCTACTGTAATTTAATCAGTGCATATAATGTCCTGTACCATTAGTGCTAGTGCATCAGCAAACTAAACCTTCAAGATCCTTTCCCTCTACTATATTGCTTCCCCAAAAGCTGCATTCATAGACATACATGATGGTATCATGTCTATGGCTGCAACACTCTCCCTCAGAGAAACCACCCACCACCAGTGGGCAGTAGGCTGCCCTGAGGAGTGTGTGTGGGTGGACTTGGAAACTCGAGCAGATCACATTACACATGAACCCTGGCAACATACTGCGCCTGCACAGCCGCTCACTGCTCTCTGTAGGCAGCAACAAGGGCCAGGGGTTAGAATACTCATCCTCAACATCATATTCCAGATGGGAATCGCTCACTATGTACTACTTTCCAGGAGTCTACCGCTTTCTGCCTGCCTTCCCGTGTGTGTGTGTGTGTTCCAATCACTTAATAGTATACCTCACATGAAAACATTGCATCAACTGACTGGGAACTACAGCTGCTTACCACTCAAAACTTCTCAATAGTTGATGCAATAGTGTGAGGGTGCAAAAAGGCCCCAGGCACCTCAATAAACATTGCATGTGTTTTTAAAAAGTATATATTTGATATAACATAAAAAGGTGACAAGAGCAGTTCCATCAACCAGGATCAAAAGCATGTATTACCAAAACCACAATACAATAGAGCTCCACTTACGTTTGTGTAATAACTCGCCATGCGTAAAATTACAATAGACGCGCACGAACACAATACCTACCTGGCATGAGAGTAAAACCAACGAGAGAATGCAATGACCGAAGAGAAGAGGCCAAAAACTTAAAATAAATGGTATTAGATCTTGGACCAGCATTCCTCCTGAGCTCTTCTCGAAGACACTAGACAGCGTAGCGAGTAAACAAGCACGGTATGCATAGGATTGGACCGTTTGGGAAATTCTCATCCACCCTATCCAAGTCGGCGGCGATATCTGTGACTGGCGTCTCCAGAAATAGTTTATGCCATATTCATTTTGCTCTTGAATTTCCGTTGTCGGTGGCATATGACAGGCAAGGAAAGCAGGTGACCAGGCAATCCCAATATTTAATATATCTAAAGTTATTTATCTGGGTACTCAAACGCAATCCGAATAACGGCGTTATAGGTCGATGTCCAGCGCTGCGAATCCAACCGATGCTCTGCTACTCAGTGTGATGTGAGAGCGGTAGACCGGACATACGCTACCTTACATTCTTGCCTGTCAGCATGCATGCATGCAAATACTCAAGCCATGGAAGTTTAAGCAAATGATGAAAGAATATCCTTAGAATTCTTGTCCAACACAACTCCCCAAAATAGCTGCAGCCCCGTAACACATTTCCTCAACTTATTTACTAAATATTACTGTATTTACAAATATGTGCAACTCTGGAGAGCAGAGCAGGGTTAAACTGATCCATCCCTCTGCCTAAAGACTATAGATTAGGCGGAGAGCCTCACGGTACCATCGCGCATCCAGTGGAAGTGTAACTCGCACTTGACGTCCTCGCGGAGTGCGCTTCCTTTCAGCTCATACTTGACTGCGAGTAGGCTCCGACCTATTCTCGAATACCACGAATAGTAGGAAAAGTTGAGCAGACGAGAGAGGTTTACCGAGACACGTAGGTCGAAATGTCCAGTTTGCAAGAAAATAACGTATATGAATGGTAAGAATAATGTTCACACTGGTCTAGCCGTTTAGCGGCTAGAAGACGATGAGAGCGGGTAGGAGGGATAAAGCCATCTGAGGAAACCACGCAGAAGACTGGATGGAAGTCAGGATTCAGATGTGGGCACATACTACACACAGTAATAACATATTGTGGAATATTGTATAACCCATATATTTATATACAAAACAATTAGAGTAAAATACAGAAACATGTTGCCTTTACAGTAGTCCAGGCTATATACTGCGGTGTGAAACGTGGACAGTAACAACCATCAAGACTCAAGCTTAGAAAGCAAAATATATTATTTCTTCAAAGTTTGTGTGAGAAAGTATAATAGGCTAAGTTATGTTTATTCCCCATATCTTCCTCTTTGGATGGGACGCACTAATGTAGGGGCCAATTGCAGACCCTTTAGAGGGAACAGTAGAAGAGGAAAGTTGCATAACAATTTAGACGTGCATGCAGTCGTCTGTAAATAACAGGCACCGTTATCTATTGAGTATAGTCCATGTTTACAGTGTCTCTCTCATGACCTCAGTGGACAAGCCAATGTGGTGCTTTCATAACATGAAGCCTAAGCATCTCTCTCCATATAATTATTCTCTTCCTTTTCCTCCCTGATCAGCACAGAGTGGAGATGGTTTCTGCAGACTAAAGGTAAATTACTTCCTCTAACTAGAAAACTACTCTAAACACTGTGGAGGGGAAGAACTGGCTAGCCTGATTAACTCTTTAAAGGTCCAATGTAGCCGTTTTTATCTCAATATCAAATAATTTCTGGGTAACAATTAACTACTTACTGTGATTGCTTTTGATTGAAATGGTCAAAAAGAAACAAAAATAGCTTCTTAGCAAAGGGCGATTTCTCAAGCAATCATTTTTCTAGCACTGTCTGGGAGTGGTCTGAGTGGGGAGGGTAAAACGAAAAATTAGCCATTATTGGCAGAGAGGTTTGGAACTGTTTTTTCATTGGTCTATTAACTAATTTACAGCATGGTAGTCACCATTGAAGGCCAAAACTCCATCCCACCAAAACTCGTTAAAATTTCAGACAGTCTTTTTAAAACAGGTCTTACACTAAAAGGGCATTATAATCATTTTCACAATTTCGCAGTATTATTCCAACCTCAGTGTGGAAATATACATAAAACACAGGAAAATCACGTTTTTGTGATTTCCTGTGTTTTATATCATATTGTAAAACACCTGATGAAACTAACACTGTAAAAGTGTGAAAAATGTGATCAGTGTTATTTCCTGATAGTTGCTGGTTGGAAATACAATCTATACAGGACCTTCTAATCAGCAGGTTTGCATGGGTGGGAGTTTTGGCTTCCCATGGTGACATCACCATGCAGTAAATTGGTTATAGTAGTTCCAAACCTCTCTGCCAATAACAGCAAGTTTTCAGTTTTCCCCTCCCCACTCAGAACACTCCCAGACAGTCCTAGCAAAATTCTTGCTTGAGAAATAGTTTTTTGCTAAAAAACTATTGTTGCCCATTATAATGGCAATCTATTACAGTAAGGTACTTAATTATTGCCTAGAAATTATTTCATATAAAAACGGCTGTATTGGGCCTTTGATGATGTCTAATCTATTATCCTCACACCAGCATCCATTCCTGTGCCAACTAAACATTATGGGAAAAAAGACTACTTATGGTAATACAGGAATCTTGACTGTAATTTATGATCCATGAAGATATGACTATTTGCCCAGCACATCAAACTATTGACTTTTCTATTGCAGTGGCAAAGGGGAATTATTTTTGATACATTATTTAATTATTATTTCTAACATCCAATTTCAGGCTCAATATTTCCTTCATGGTATATAAAAACAATCCAATCAAGTCAAAGCACAGTTGTTATATGCCTATATGACAAGCAATCTGCTCATTATAAGGAGGTGGCCAGAGGGGAGGGTTGGCATTTCAAGCTCTACTGACTCGTGCAGTATAAATAACAGAGCTCGCAGCCCTTTCTGTCATGAGCGATAAGTTGGACACAAGACCTGGCATTTAAGAATGCTGTTGGCTTCATGAAATTTAACTGGCATCCAATCCAATTATCCAAGTTATATTTGATTTACTGCAGCAATGCAATGCATTCTGTCTTCTGGGAAACAACACTTTTATTTTTCACACTTTTACGTCTTTTATATAGCCTACAGTATGTAACTGTATTTTGCTACTATTAAGAGGGCATGTCCAGAGAGGATTACATATAAGATGAAGTCTTAAGTGTTGCCATAAACATGTCTTCTCTGGATGGTTACAGTTCTCCTGAGGGAGCCGTTTAGTAGTTTTGCTCCTCTATCCTCTCCTCCAGTCTATCCTATCCCTGTATCGATTAACTGACAAGAAGGAAGCTGTACATAATCCACTTCCTGTCCTGCTGACTCCACTTGATTCCAGCAACCACAGAACACCTGCCATAACACCACATCCACATGCTCCATAGAGACAAACATCACACAGAATTCAGGATAAGACCCTCTTGCAGTCTTTTGCTATTCAGGATAGATTGGTTATCTTTTAACAGTGCCATACAATGTAGTCTACAGTGTAGACTATAGAATGAAGTACTCATACCCACTAAAGACTGGTCATCTTGTAAAAGGTCTTTCTTGTAAAATAGATTTTTAATCCCAATGGGATCACCTGTACATAACATAAACTAAGGATACATAAACTGAATAAAATAAAATAAACAGTTTCATGAGTTACTAGGTTTGCTCTTAAGTAATTATAACACTTTAAAAAGAAACGACTAATACTTAAGAGTTCATCAACATAAAAAGATGTTTCCCCAATGTGTTATTGTTTTAAACAAAGCTTTTTTACAGCCTTGACTTGTTTGTCCTCATTACTGTATTCTAGACTGTGTATAGATTTATTGCCATCTAGTGGCAAAGAGATGATAATGTAAGAATAAAATATATTAATACCTGTGCATCAACACATAAAACTTATGGGGTTAAGTGGTTAAAGCCTTGAATACTAAAAACACCATATTAATATGATACAATATGTGTTTGGATATGATATCATGAACATAAATAAGTGAATGCAATGTCAATACTAAAGTCATGAATTACTACACAAGTGTCATAATGTAAAGTGTTACCATAGTCTGTTAGTGATTTTGGGGTGTGGAAGTACCTCAGTCTGGAGTGTGTGACGTGGATGTGCCGTATGCTAATGGGGGTGCTGGTGGAAGTCCCAGAGAGACAGCTGCTGGGTCTAGGAGCAGAGCTGGTTGGGGGTCAGAGGGCAAGGGGGAGTATTGTGCTGTCAACACAGTGACCTATTGGCAACCAAGAACCAGGGAGGTTATAGTGGTTATGATGGTGTGTGTGTGTGTTTAATCTGATCTGTCTACTAACATCTAAAGTTACTAGAGTAATAACAGTGTTATTACACAAGGATAAGAGCAACAGTGTTTTACAGTGATTCAGACTTTGATTTGATTAGTGCTTCCTTTCCAGTTATATGTCTGATGAGGTTCAGAACTTTATTATTCTACAATCTACCCTTGCCTGTGTCCCATAACACATCACATACAATCTGAAAATAGAAACCTTGCCTTCATCTTTTTTTACTCAAACTGGCATGAATACTGGGACACAGTGGGATTTATTGGTGCCACTATACTTCCTCTTTCTCTCTCTTTCTCAGTCACTTCAAAAGCACAGGAGTAGGTCGACAGGGCAGGGGAGGGGTGCACCATTGTTAACTGGCCTTTGAGATGAACAGAAAGGTGAACGAAGAAGAAGAGAGAGGGAAAATAGGGCCGACAACGAGCAGATCAACCCTTCATACCAGGGGCTGGACTAGTCAATATATATGTAATTAAGACATAATGGAGTTTAGGCTACATATTCTCAGAGAAATAACACGTTAGTATATTATTAGTCATAAAACATGATACGCCTATAACATTTAATAGATACAAAGTGCATTTGTTTTAGCATGCAGGTGCATACATAGATACACAGGTGCATTTGACTCTGAGAAGTCAGTAAATATGAATATTATAGTCCTTTACAGGTGCGCTTAAACAACGTCTTGCCGTCAGGGCTGAGCGCAGCGAAGCGGTATCGTGGTTATAGGCATGTGGTGTAGGTTACTTACCAGACAAACGGTTTCCTCACATCTCATGCCACACTGCTGCCAAGAGGAGCTGGTTCAATGGAACGAAAGGTACTATTTTTTCTTCAATAGGGGGATGGAGCTCAATTAGCATTTCACAAGTCCCCTTTTCCTCCTCTATTGCAACCTTCCCCGCGGAGCCTGCTTTCTCCCGGGATTGTCCTGTTTTGGGCGCTTGTTGCCGTTGGCAGGGTGACAGTATTCGAGTGTGCAAACTTGTGCTATTGTCCGCCGGCCAGAAGGAGCTATGGAGACCCACTAATATGACACAGGAAAATGTTTGCTGATGGCAATTCTATGGGCTTTGTCCAACTCTTTCTCCTTCATGACGACTCGATTTAAGTCTCTAAATGTTTGACTACAAATGCAGGAGTGCTATCCAGCTCCTTTCCCTTTGTCCCGCGAGGTTTGAATGAGTAATTCAGCTTTTGTGTCGTTCGATTGAGGGGGAAAATAGAAAGACAAGATTCTTGAGCGCTCAAGCCCCCTTTCCATGGATATGTGCTCTTTAGATCCCCCCCCCCCCAACCAAATCCTACATCTGACATCACTCTGGAAGGGGGGAGTCTAGATCAAAACAGTTGAAAGTAACCAATGTTGTCTCGCAGTGATGAAGCATGTCCATTTCAGCCTCGTCAGAATAATAATGCTATGGGAAATATTTAGAGGTTTGGATAAACTATTGTATGGGTGTTCCATGAGCGCGCGGAAAACCGTGCAGAAATATTGCATCTATTAGCTGCTTTTCTTGGGGGATCTCCATGACAACAATTTGCGATGGCAAAGAATTCAATACTGGGGCGCTTGGAGGCTGATTGGGGAGCATTGTGAGGGGCCTGGGGTCGCTGATTGGTTCAAGGAAAGCACCATAACTACAAGCAGTTTATATTCATTCAACTTGTGGAAGCACTCAGACTGCGTCTGGGATAGAGACAGGAATGGGAATCCTCAACAGGGGACATGGTAAGTTTTATTTGTGGATATGAATGGATAACTTGCAAACGACGTTTTGTTAGGATATGCGCAATGGTGTAGGCTAATTATTGTTTTATTATGCGTAATTGTGTAATTATTGTGGGATTCTTCATGAACAACGAATAATGTAAGTAGGCTATATTGAGTTCTTATATTTTGCATTTAGCCTAACAAATTTGTTTGCGCATGCTTCTCAAGTCTTATGACATTCACTTTTTTTCTCAGATTTTTAAGATGAAGAATATCATTTGCATGGACTTTTTCGGTAGTATGGATTAAAAGATTTACACTTTGACATTGTTTAAAATGGCAAGTGCAGACAGTGAGGTGAAAACGTTACTGAACTTTGTAAACTTAGCATCCAGTGACATCAAAGCGGCTCTAGACAAATCAGCCCCTTGCAGGCGCTCTGTGGACCACAGGAAATACCTGCAGAAACAGCTCAAGCGTTTTTCTCAGAAATACTCTCGGATGCCCAGATGCCACACACACAGGACCACGGAGTCTGGCATCGCCAAAGCCCTGGTGGACAAGTCTAGCGCCTATTCTTTGGAGACAATTCACCAGAGCATGACGCCCATCAATGAAAAAGGGGGTTCGGATGCGCAAGACGAGGAGAACGTAAGGACGGGTCAGAACCCAACTGCAGACAGTGATAACACTAAGCAAGATCAGGTACCCATGAGGAAACGTCAACTCCCTGCATCGTTTTGGGAGGAACCCCGGTTAGTCCAAACCAACACAGAACCTTCACAGCATGGATGGAAAAAGAGCCAAGGTGTGACAGGAATCAACAGGGTTGAAAAAAGAAAAAAAACTCACCAGGAACCAAAACCGACCATGTTTCACTCCAATCGACTTGGCTCTGTCGAAAAAGAACCGCTCAAACTGGATGTGGCCACTCACAACGTCAGTGTATGCGGTTGCTGTCCGTTTCAGTACCATGGACACCACGTATTCCAGAGTCACATAGTCGTTCCCCACTCAGCTGTGGGACTCTGGGGAAAAGCCCCAGTGGCTGAAACTGAAACGCATGACATGGCACACGGACATAAGAACCATACGCATGTCGTGGTCAAACCCATACCGACTAAACCCACGGTCCCCTCATCGATTTTCAGCGTGTTTGGCTTCATTTAAACACAATTATGCACGTGTAAATATAATTTAAATAAGCAATTCTTCATTTCAATAAGCAATAATGAAGATGTAAATATGAATTAGTTTACTTTGCAATGCCATAAGTTTTTATTTAAAACTTGGCATTTCTCTCTTTTTTTTAAAGAGTAGTCAGTCATAAGCACTTAAGTAGTCTTTCAGACCAAATAGGCCACCTCTGCTTGGAACACCTGCACCTTTAGCCTACCTACCACCTGGCTTCCATAACATTCATGATAAAATCATAGCACCAAACAAAACTGAAAATTTTAGACTATACTTCAACATATTTCTTTTTTTAAATCGAAGTAAACGTGTTGATATATGAATGGAGAGTGACATTCGAGGTTGTCCATTCTTTGATTCGTTGTGATCAGCTATGCTGAGGGAGAGGTCTGCGTGTGTGTTGATCACCTCATGGTGTTCGTGTAGGCTATATATTTCTTAAATACACTGATTTTAAAACTAATTTATCGAAATGACTTGTAGTTCACTGGTATTTTTCCAAAAAGTAAACAGACTGACAGTGACGTTTCCCCCCCAGAATTTCTTGATATTTTCTGTTTGTAAATAATACTTGTGAAATGGAGAATTTACATTTATTTTTAAATAAACTGCAGATGTTTCGATTTTTTTCTTTGGTTCCAGCACCTTTTCCAATACAGGATCATACATTTTGGCACTGACATTTACAGTAGAGTACAACAACAACTGGACTATTATATAGGCATACACTCATTGCACAAGGTCTGTTGAAAACACACTTTAAAAACACATTACATAATTAGTGCTGAATACACAAGTACATTCTATAAACCATCACATTGATTGTCTGCATTTGTTTGCCTGGGCCTAAACATCTGAATGACACAGGTATTTTAAAAGGTTACCTTGAGTTTCATTTGAGCTCAGTTTCGCTGCACTTCTTCAGAGATTATCAACTACTGTGGCTTTAGGCTATCTGTTGTCATTTGTCAGCCAATCCACTCAGAACTGCAGCTCACTTCCACGGTATGTGCACACAACACACACATGCTATGTGCAAACAACACACATTTTCCCATTACACACATTTTACCCAATCAAGAAATAATTACTAACCCATAAATACAGCCAAAACTCCTGTAAACAGGTAATATACTATAAGGCACAACACAGGACACTGATAAGCCTTATTTGCCATCAGGGCAGAAGTCATCAAAGCTGTGTCTGGTCAGGCTGAGGTACTGCAGCAGTCTGTCTGGGAGGGGTAGGTTTTCCAGAGACCTGAGTCTGGACACACCCACCTGCTCACGGATCCTTACCCTACATAGGTGCATCAGTGGACGGGATGACACTGAGGAAACAACAGGGGACACTGTGTTAGATTGTCTCACCTGTGTGTGTGTATGTGTCTAGATGTACTCACATGACTTGGCCTTGATGCTGGGCCATTCCTTCCGGCCGCCCAGGATCTCGGTGAGTCTGGCACACAGTTGAACATTAGCAACGTAGTCCAGCAGCAAGTCTACGATGGGCCCTTCCCAGTTACACATGGATGGTGATGAGATCAACTCACAAAACTAAGGGATATTAGGATGAACAGAAAGAAAAGATAATGAGCATCATGCCTTGTTTAAAAAATGTCTATCAAGTTCCCATAATAATTGTGATCACTGCAATATGAGCCTACTTTGCCTTACCTGTACTTTGCTGACAGCAGGTTCTGTGCAGGTTAGAAGAGACATGTCATTGGTGCATTTGTTGATGTCAATGCCTATGCTGCCCATGCTGTCCTGTGCTGGGTGTGGGCAGCAACCATAAGCACATCTGAAGCAGGCTTGGGCATCACAGCCCTTATCCAAAAGGCACTTGAGAAGTGGTAGGTTATTCATACAGAGTACAATAGCACCAGGGAAGGTGGTAGGACAGGATGGGATGCTGGTGTTAACATCGGCCCCATGCTCCAGCAGTAGAGAGACAGTCCTGGTACAACCGTGTCTTACAGCTGCTAGTAGAGGGTTGACTGGGTCCAGGCTCAGATTAGCACCAGCTTTCAGTAACATTTCTGCTGACTTCCTGCTCCCATTGGCAATGGCAAAGTAAAGTGGCGTGGTGCGGTGATCCGAATACTGCATGGAGCGATTGTGGGATAGTGTGGCATTGACGTCGGCTCCTGTCTTGAGCAGTATGGCTGTGACCATGTCCCTGTTGTGCTCTGCAGCCAGGTGGAGGGGGCTGATCCCACTGTGGCGAACTCTGGCCCGACTGGTGACCGGGACAAGCAGGGACACAATCCTGGAACAAGTGGACATTAGTACTGTACATAAGAGTAATACAACAGACAGACACGACAGGATAAATATAGTGCACTCTAACTTACTCATGGTGTCCATACTGAGCAGCAATGTGTAGAGGTAAGAGTCCTGTCTTGGTGGGTTTGTTGGCGTCTGTGTTGTGAGATAGTAGTAGCTCCACTATCTCCCTGTGGCCATCTTTACTGGCCTCATACAGGGCTGTAGCACCGTCACACGTCTGCATGTTGACGTCAGCACCTGGGGAAAAGAACACAACATCAGACACATCGCAAAGAACTGACTGAACACATCACTTAATTACTTTAAGATGCCATTGTCTGCGTGAATAAGGTGATAATTAACAGCCATATAGCAGGGATGCATTATGTGGCCATACATGTCATCTCAGACTCTTACAGAACTACACATAGTGAACCCTACCTTTCCTAATGAGGTACCGCAGGGCCTCTACACGTCCTTGCTGGACTGCTACTATTAGCGGTGTGATGCTGTAGGTATTAGGAGGGTTAATGGTGGCTCCTGCCCTAACCAGCATCTCACAGATCTCCATGTTGTCCCTGCACACTGCCTCATGGAGGGCTGTCCAGCCCCGGTTACACCTCTGGTTCACTGTGGCCCCGAATAACAGGATGAGGCTCACCATTTCCACGTTCTCCCGCTCACACGCTGGAAGGCATCAGAGGACATTGGGTTAGCCTGGCAGAAGACACCATGCTTCACCATAGGCCTACATCTATCTAAAAACAGAGGTACTATTATCTTCCACTCTCATGCTATAGCCTATTTGGAGAGATGTACCTTTGTTTAGGGGTGTCTCTTTGTTCTTGCTGCTGATGTCAGGGTCTGCCCCTGCCTGTAGAAGGCACTGCACACAGGACAAGTGCTGACCGGAAACTGACAGGAGAAGAGCAGTCTGTTCCTGGAGGGTGCGCTTGTCAACTGACCCTGGTTGGGCTGGAGAAGAAATATATGCATAGGCTACAATACACAAATGTAAACACACAATGCTTAAACATCATCCACAGCTTTCATAATATATAACAGTATGGTGTCTTCTTTCCACCATTTCATGATCCTCCAGTCTATTTCATTCAACCCCAATAATAAAGGCAAGGCTTTCCATTGACAGAAATTATGCTTCCAAAATGTACCTTTCATCAGTGCCTTTATGCATTCAGCTTGGCCATAATATGCAGCCTCATGCAAAGGTATCCATCCTTCTTTGTTCTCTTTCATCAGGCTGAGTGGTGCAGCCACTGACAGCTCTTTCACAGCTTGAGCATCTCCTCTCTGGATGGCAAACACTATTGGCTCTACATCCCTACAACAGAGGGAAGGCAAATGACTTGAAGAGACAAAACAGAATGTTGGTTAATAGATGCAGGTTTATGATACCAAGTTCTCTCATAAATCTAGTTTTTAATGTTTTTAAATAAAGAGTACAATCCCCGTGGACTAAATGAGTGTGGTCTGTTTCAGTGTATAAAAAAGACAACTAGGAAATATGTCTCTCTTATATCATCAATGATAATATATTTTGATTTACAAGGACACTACATTATGGCCCTTATATCTAACCACTGGCAACAAAAATAAAATCACTGATAGGCCGATTGCCCAGCGCTTCACAAGTAGCAAAATACTCACTCCGCTGACTCTGACGTAATGTCGTTCTGCCGTCGCCGCTCAGCACATCGTTTCTCATCGCTGGATAATTTACCTAAAGACGTATTGCCCTTGTTCCCACCATAACGAAATTGCGACAGATACTCAGAATAACTAAATCTCGTCATTCTTTTAGCGGCTCCACACGCGTTGTAGAGAACACATGGGGCAGAGCAGCGGTCGAGCAATGACAACAGCGGGGGGAGGATAGCCAGTGCTCAGCTGTGCTTTCAGAGATTATTTTAGGACTGCAATGACATGTGTGTGTGGGGGGTGGTGGCTACTATACCATATATGTCAAGGCACTCCAGCATAAGCCGCCCAAAGATAAAAGCAAATTGCATCAGGATACCTTGGGCATCTGTTCTCCTATGGAGGACTAAAAGTGCCACAATTAAATAAATAAATACACCATTAAATAATTACTTAAATGTGTCATTAATTAATTCAAATTAGAATTAAATACATAAATGTGTAATTAAATGTATCATTAATTAATTCAAATACCGATTCATTTTATGTAAAATACATATATAATAATTTCACTATTTACATTTACATTTCATGGTCCTGCGTTGGAGTGCTTCCTGAATTACTTAAAACTGTCAAACTGACCCATCAAAAGTTGGTAGGCGGAACCTAACGCCTGATTGGTTACCCTCTGCATCAAGCCAAGACAAATCAATTCCGGATAATGTCAGCAGGTCCTGCTTCTACATCCTCTGCTAAGTTTAAAATGTCTCTAACCAACTCCCTGGAAAGTTCACGGAGATCCTCCATTGTCTCTATCCAGGTTGGCCTACTCTACTTCAGACCAAAGCAATGGATCAGACTAGATTCGCGTTAGCCCCGCCCACTGACTTTGATGGGTCAGTTTGACAGTTTTAAGTAATTCATGAATCACTGCAATGCAGGATCATGAAATGTAAATGTAAATAGTGAAATAATTATATATGTATTTTACATAAAATGAATCGGTATTTGAATTAATTAATGATACATTTAATTACACATTTATGTATTTAATTCTAATTTGAATTAATTAATGACACATTTAAGTAATTATTTAATGGTGTATTTATTTATTTAATTGTGGCACTTTTAGTCCTCCATATTCTCCACCCCATTCGTTTTTATTATGGCATTTGCTAACTGAACTGGCAGGTGTTTTTATATTATGATACATTTAAAATAGGTGTTATGTTAATGCTACTGGAATTGTCAATAACTTCAGAATGTAAAAAAATTGCAATGTTATTATAACAAAATTATAAACCCAACCCCATTTGGTGAAGAAGTCAAATTGTGGCTTCTTTACCTTATGCTTTTGTGCAAAAATGCTGACAGCATGGAAATCTTAACAATATGAGCATAAGTGCCTATTGTCTAAGCCTTGAACACTGCAGCTTCAGAATACAACATAATGCCCTTCAGAGAGTTTGATGCCTACGGCTGCTGTATAACCCACCATATAGTGACAGGGGTTCAGAATTTAACTTCCTTTATCTTTGATGTAACTACGTGAAATAACATGTACCTGATCCTGCAGATTGTTACACATCTGATATAGTATAATGCACTCAATTATTTTGAACAAGAGAGTGATTATAAAGACATTTACATTTTTTGGGCTCACCTCAAAGAGTTGACGGATGAGTGGATTGTAGTGGGGTGAGTCCGAGAGTTAGAGGTATCTGTGTTATCAATATTTTGTCTTTGGCATAGTGTTCTGGACAGGCTGGCTGGGATGGTCCCATCGGTGGTCACCATGTTGCCCTCAACAACTAGGTTATGCAACACTTCCCTGTTGTCCTCATAGCCCAGTGATGAGCCTGTTGGTCCTGGAGTTGCAACAAAGGGACCTGGAAGGTAGTTAACAGCATGAATGAATTAATCATAAAACAAAATATTCCACTCAGTCTCAGTCATCAAACATAGAAGTGAAAATGTCCCTTTAAAATCCTGCAGTCACAAAATAAGATGGGAGAGACAGAGTGCACAACAAACTTAAGCAGCATCAACATACAGTAATACGTTTTCCGCATGTGGAGTAACCTCAGGGCCAGGCACTCCTGTGTTGATGTGAGAGAAAACAGCTATCTGTGCTGCCAGACTACAGAGAGCAAGCAGCCCCAGCAGTGGTGATGCCTTTTAAGGACATGTTTAGCTTTGTTTTGTCCTACTTGATTCTGCTGCACTAAAATCCTCTCTCTGGCTTGAAGGCTTGCATGGTTACGGCAGAGGTTATGAAGGAGTATTACAATCACCCATACAACAGCTTGAATTACAGTCCCTGGTGATATACACAAACTTTTGTGACATAAGAGAATCACTCAATATTAAGAAAATAAACAGTCACCATCAAGAAATAACAAGATTAACTCTGCCAAAATGAAATGCAACATTTTATTAGACATTTTCCAAATCTATTTATGGGGAAGTAAAAAGCCTTCTCCAGTATATTAAAAAAATGATATAGGCTAAAACATATTTACAGATTAACATGAGTATTATGCAGTGAATGTTGAATTTTTCCATCTATGTCATTCCCAAAGCTCTCTCTGACAGTCTCAGTATAACATTTCTACTCACCTCGGTTTCCAGAGCACCCCAAAGCATATTTCCAAGATCTGTTATTATTAGACAATAACACTGGTTGAGGCTGTGTTCATTTGGATTGATTGCTATTTTCTGTCCAACTTTACAATCAAGTAAATGTGTCTTGTTCTGTTTAAGATCCAATGTCATACCATTACCACTAGGCCTACAGTGGGGGGAAAAAAGTATTTAGTCAGCCACCAATTGTGCAAGTTCTCCCACTTAAAAAGATGAGAGGCCTGTAATTTTCATCATAGGTACACGTCAACTATGACAGACAAAATGAGATTTTCTTTTCCAGAAAATCACATTGTAGGATTTTTAATGAATTTATTTGCAAATTATGGTGGAAAATAAGTATTTGGTCAATAACAAAGGTTTCTCAATACTTTGTTATATACCCTTTGTTGGCAATGACACAGGTCAAACGTTTTCTGTAAGTCTTCACAAGGTTTTCACACACTGTTGCTGGTATTTTGGCCCATTCCTCCATGCAGATCTCCTCTAGAGCAGTGATGTTTTGGGGCTGTCGCTGGGCAACACGGACTTTCAACTCCCTCCAAAGATTTTCTATGGGGTTGAGATCTGGAGACTGGCTAGGCCACTCCAGGACCTTGAAATGCTTCTTACGAAGCCACTCCTTCGTTGCCCGGGCGGTGTGTTTGGGATCATTGTCATGCTGAAAGACCCAGCCACGTTTCATCTTCAATGCTCTTGCTGATGGAAGGAGGTTTTCACTCAAAATCTCACGAAACATGGCCCCATTCATTCTTTCCTTTACACGGATCAGTCGTCCTGGTCCCTTTGCAGAAAAACAGCCCCAAAGCATGATGTTTCCACCCCCATGCTTCACAGTAGGTATGGTGTTCTTTGGATGCAACTCAGCATTCTTTGTCCTCCAAACACGACGAGTTGAGTTTTTACCAAAAAGTTCTATTTTGGTTTCATCTGACCATATGACATTCTCCCAATCCTCTTCTGGATCATCCAAATGCACTCTAGCAAACTTCAGACGGGCCTGGACATGTACTGGCTTAAGCAGGGGGACACGTCTGGCACTGCAGGATTTGAGTCCCTGGCAGCGTAGTGTGTTACTGATGGTAGGCTTTGTTACTTTGGTCCCAGCTCTCTGCAGGTCATTCACTAGGTCCCCCCGTGTGGTTCTGGGATTTTTGCTCACTGTTCTTGTGATCATTTTGACCCCATGGTTACGGCAGAGGGAGATTATCAGTGGTCTTGTATGTCTTCCATTTCCTAATAATTGCTCCCACAGTTGATTTCTTCAAACCAAGCTGCTTACCTATTGCAGATTCAGTCTTCCCAGCCTGGTGCAGGTCTACAATTTTGTTTCTGGTGTCCTTTGACAGCTCTTTGGTCTTGGCCATAGTGGAGTTTGGAGTGTGACTGTTTGAGGTTGTGGACAGGTGTCTTTTATACTGATTACAAGTTCAAACAGGTGCCATTAATACAGGTAACGAGTGGAGGACAGAGGAGCCTCTTAAAGAAGAAGTTACAGGGCTGTGAGAGCCAGAAATCTTGCTTGTTTGTAGGTGACCAAATACTTATTTTCCACCATCATTTGCAAATAAATTCATTAAAAATCCTACAATGTGATTTTCTGGAGAAAAAAATCTCAATTTGTCTGTCATAGTTGACGTGTACCTATGATGAAAATGACAGGCCTCTCTCATCTTTTTAAGTGGGAGAACTTGCACAATTGGTGGCTGACTAAATACTTTTCCCCCCCCACTGTACTTGAATGAAATACACTACCGGTCAAAAGTTTTAGAACACCTACTCATTCAAGGGTTTTTCTTTATTTTTACTATTTTCTACATTGTAGAATAATAGTGAAGACATCAAAACTATGAAATAACACATATGGAATCATGTAGTAACCAACAAAAGTGTTAAACAAATCAAAATATATTTTATATTTGAGATTCTTCAAATAGCCACCCTTTGCCTTGATGACAGCTTTGCACACTCTTGGCATTCTCTCAGCCACCTTCACTTGGAATGCTTTTCCAAAAGTCTTGAAGGAGTTCCCACATATGCTGAGCACTTGTTGGCTGCTTTTCCTTCACTCTGCCATCTGACTCATCCCAAACCATCTCAATTTGGTTGAGGTCGGGGGATTGTGGAGGCTAGGTCATCTGATGCAGCACTCCATCACTCTCCTTCTTGGTAATGAGTAGGTGTTCTAAAACGTTTGACCGGTAGTGTATGTCTCATTTTTTGGTGTCAAATGAACTAGACCCATGCCTACTGTAAGTCGCTCTGGATAAGAGCATCTGCTAAATGACTAAAAAAATAAAAATAAATACTGTATCTGGAAAATAATCTGAAGTCAAAACAGGATCAAGAAAAATGCTAGTGCCGATCAAGTTGGTTGCATACCTAACAATTATTGACCATGCATGCAGACATCTATATCTTCAAAATGAAATTTACAATAATTGTTCTATTTAAATTGAGACATAGTTCATGTGTTTGCAATATCAGTCAACAACCTATCAAGGCAAACTATGCTTTTTATGGAGTACGGCAGGTAGCTTAGTGGTTAAGCAGGTAGCTTAGTGGTTAAGAGCGTTGTGCCAGTAACCGAAAGGTCGCTGGTTCTAATCCCCGAGCCGACTAGGTAAAAAATCTGTCGATGTGCCCTTGAGCAAGGCATTTAACCCTAATTGCTCATGTAAGTCGCTCTGGATAAGAGCGTCTGCTAAATGACCAAAAAAAAAAAAAAAAAAGAGTACCTTTCATTTTATTTCCATCCCTGAAATAGAACGCCTCTCCGCAGTTGCTATGACAACGGAGAAACGATCCACTTGCATTCCCTCTTGCCTCCCCTCTGGTTCCTGGGAAACATGTAACACTTTTTCAGTAGTACACCCAATCCGGAAAGCCCTTTGTCGCTCACTTGCTCGTGTGCACGGAACCATTCTTTCAGGAACACAACGGGTGAGTTCGTAAATTCGCTCTGGCTATCTACTCCGATTTCAGAGCACTCTCGTCTGAGTGTGCCAGAGCGCATTATAACTTATGAATTTACGAACGCTCAACACTCGTTGAATATGGCTGGTGTTAGTAAACGTCGGCAAAAAAACAGTTGCAACGACTTCAAATATGGAGAATTTTCGTTTTATAAATACAGTTTGACCCACTGCATGGAAGAGTGGGTCAAAATTCTCCACAGCGACGTGAGACTGATTAACAACTACAGGAAGCATTTGGTTGGAGTCATTTCAGATAAAGGTGGCACAACCAGTTATGCAAAAGAAGTAGAGAAAATTAGAAAGGGGGCAAATACTTTTTCACAGCACTGTACATTTGATGTGCATCATTTTTATGTCCAGTTATGGTGAAATGCAGCGGGATCCTCATCCTACTCATAAAAGTTTGAAAATATTAATTACACAGCTAATTTAACTACTAATTTCCCATTTAGGCCACTAGCAGAGTCCTGGAGACAGGAGTGAACACATTACAGAGGACCCTTGTCTTGAAGAAGCAGGTGGAAGTGGATTGTCAGCTGGCACAGAAACAGCAGGAATTCAGGTGAAATTATACAGATACTGTATAGGTTTAAAATAGAACCTACGGGGCCTCCTGAGTGGTGCAGCGGTCTAAGGCACTGCATCGCAGTGCTAGAGGCGTCATTACAGACCCGGGTTCGATCCCAGGCTGTGTCGCGAGCGGGAGACCCATGAGGCGGTGCACAATTTGTCCAGGTTAGGGGAGGGTTCCAATTGGTAGTTACAGTCTTGTCCCGTCGCTGCAACTACCCTATGGACTTGGGAGAGGCGAAGGTCGAGAGCCATGCGTCCTCCGAAACACGACCCGGCAAGCCGCACTGCTTCTTGACACACTGCTCGCTTAACCCGGAAGCCAGCCGCACCAATGTGTTGGAGGAAACACCGTACAGCTGGCGACCTGAAGTAAGCGTGCATGCACCCGGCTGCCACAAGGAGTTGCTAGAGCACGATGGGAGAAGGACATCCCAGCCGGCCAAACCTTCCCCTAACCCGGACGACGCTCTGCCAATTGTGCGCCGAACCCGGATCTGTAGTGAAGCCTCTAGCACTGCGATGCAATGCCTTAGACCGCTGCACCACTCGGCAGGCCACACAATACAATAAGTATGTTCGCTTTGAATGTAGATCACCTGGAGTATGGGGTAGACTCCCTGGTGATGCCCATCATACGGCGTCATGAGACCCTGTCCCTCACCCATCAGGATCCGGTGGAGCGCCTGGGCCAGCTGGTGGAGGAGCTGGAGCAGGGCCAGCGCAGCCTGGACAGTCTGAAGCAGGAGCACAACACAAACAAGCTGGTCAGACATACAAATACATGCTTAGAAATGCATGTACATTGTGCTCTATATGTGCTAATGATAAATAATTTCATTTCGGTTAATGAATTGTGTGGGGCCAGGTTAGACTGTGTTATCTTCTTTCCCTCTGAGGCAGATGACGAACAGGGAGCTGTCTGAACTGCATAACCAGTGGGATAGAGCCAAGGAGAAAAACAAACAGACTAAGATTAACCTGATGATGCACCAAGGCCAGTCCCGAGACTCCAGAATACATTCTGGAGAGGGCAGACATAGAGAAGAGAGCAACACAACTGATAGACAAGTGCCACAGAGAACATAGGATCACTGAAAAACATTAACAGTAAAACACAACTAAAGAGCACCAGCAAGACCAGTGGGAAGAGTGGACTGTATAGTTGAGCAATGCTGAATAGGCCTTTTACGAGTTTGTGGAGAAACATTTACACACATGAATACAACCATGCAGATGTATTGTACACACACATGGTAAAGGGAGTGAGTGCAATATAAGTTACTTTTAACTTTTCTTTAAGGTTGTTGTAATAGTGTTATAATATTATAGTGTGGTGATAAGTTGCTGAAGGAAATTGTTGTGGTTGTACCATGCAGTTGTACATGCATTTCTCATATAGCCTAATCAAAGATTGATGATAAAAAATTGATAGGATGAATTCAAATGTTCATTAGTTTGCTTTATTCATTTAAAAATATTACAAATGTTCATCTGACAAAATGTATTTGAACTGACCTCTTTGAAATGAATAAAAACAAATAAATATGATGAAATTGTGGTTCTGTGAAATTAAGACTACTGAATGGACTACATATGGTCGTTGTAATCAACACAAATGTAAAAATACTACACTGTAGTACACAGACAAATCTAGGCCTGTGCACTCATGGATACAATGAATGTACTGTCCCTTTAAACACAAAGCACGTGGCAGTTCTAAATATCCGGTTGTTGTTAATGTTGCTCGAAGATGTATTTATTATTTTTATATATATTTTAAAAGCAAAGTACAAGGGAGTAAGTAATACTCCAGTCTAGTAGGTGGCGGTAATGCAACATTTATTGGATGCCAACCGCCGTTAACCCTCATCGAAGAAGAATGTTGCTCGAAAATGAAAGAATTCTAGAATGTCTCTCGATGTTACTCATCATTCCACTGTTACTTTGTTGCGTACAACAGTCGTGTTCTGTCTTACCACGCGCTTAGCCCGCGAGACAGGATGACAAACGTGAAAACATTTAAATCGGTTTCTACTTAGCTAGCTACCTATCCATGTTTATCTTTGTAGCATGCTAACCTAGCCTCATCAAGGTTGAAAGAAAATAATTCGACTATTCTTTGAGACGCCTCAAGTATGGTAATGTTATCTTTAAGCAACAACAAAAAGATGTAAACGTAGGAATTAACAAAGCATGTTTTACTATTGTCATGCAACCATTTATTTTAGACTTAATTTAGCCAATGACTTTTCTTCACAGACGGACGCAGGCCAGTTTGTTTCAAGTAGAGAAGAAATATCTACATATCTGCTGGAGGTGGAAGATGCAAAGTATCGGGTAATAATGCCTATTTATATAGCTTTTGAAAAAGGCTCACAAGAGCATGTGAATTCAGGTTTGGCCTAAATTAGGCTATTAAAACATACATAAAGCTTACATGTCTGTTGTGGGATCTCTGACATCTTTGGATAGATATTCCTTGGGTATCTTAAAACAGATTGAACTATATTGAAGAAAAATATAAAACGTAACATGTAACCAGATTTTACTGAGTTACAGTTCATATAAGGAAATCAGTCAATTGAAATACATTAATTAGAACCCTTATCTATGGATTTCACAACTGGGAGTACAGACATGCATCTGTTGGTCACAGATACCTTAAAAAAAAGAAAGGTAGGGGCATGGATCAGAAAAGCAGTCATATCTGGTGTGACCACCATTTGCCTCATGCAGCGCGTTGATCAGGCTGTTGATTGTGGCCTGTGGAATGTTGTCCCACTCTTCAATGGCTGTGCAAAGTTGCTAGATATTGTCAGGAACTGGAGCACGCTGTCGTACACGTCAATCCAGAGCATCCCAAACATGCTCAGTGCGTGACGTGTGGTGAGTATGCAGGCCATGGAAGAACTGGACATTTTCAGCTTCCAGGAATTGTGTACAGATCCTTCCGACATGGGGCAGTGCATTATCATTCTGAAACATGAGGTGATGGTGGCGGATGAATGGCACAACAAGGGGCCTCAAGATCTCGTCCACGGTATCTCTGTGCATTCAAATAGCCATAGATAAAATGCAATTGTGTTCGTTGTCCGTAGCTTATGCCTGCCCATAACATAACCCCACCGCCACCATGGGGCACTCTGTTCACAACGTTGACATCAGCAAACTGCTCGCCCACACGACGCCATACACATGGTCTGCATTCTCTGGCAACAGATCTGTTGGACATTCCTGCAGTCAGCATGCCAATTGCACGCTCCCTCAAAACTTGAGAAATCTGTGGCATTGTGTTGTGTGACAAAACTTCACATTTTAGAGTGGCCTTTTATTGTCCCCAGCACAAGGTGCACCTGTGTAATGATCATGCTGTTTAATCAGCTTCTTGATATGCCACACCTGTCAGGTGGATGTATTATCTTGGTAAAGGAGAAATGCTCACTAACAGGGATGTAAACAAATTTGTGCACAACATTTGAGAGAAAAGCTTTTTGTGCATATGGAACATTTCTGGGATCAACACTTTACATGTTGCGTTTATATTTTTGTTCAGTGTAAATTACACTGTAAAAGGAAACTGTAAAGTAGTGTTAACAAATTACATAATGGACTAACTAGTTAATCAAATCAAATACATATTAAATGTAAGACAGGCTAGTGAAATTAAAGTACTTGAATTTGTCAAATTCACCGACATCTCTTGTTTTGAAGGAGATTTGCAGCCAGTATAAGTCCATGAGAAAAATCAGGGGAGATGGCAATTGCTTTTACAGAGCCCTTTGCTTTGGACACCTGGAATCATTGTTACAAAATGATAGAGCTTTGCAAAGGTAAATTCCTTCCTAGTATTCCTATATTTTGCCATGTGTAATGTGCATTCATAGAATGTTTTGGATTCCAAGAATGTGCCTTTACCTGTGTGGCTTTGCCACTTCAAAATAATGGAGGAAGATGTATAATTTTCTCTGTATCTCAGATTCAAAGAAACAGTGAAACAAAGTGGCAGAGAGTTATTGACTGCAGGCTTTGATGAGAGCTCTTTCAAAGACTTGCTCGACATGGTAAGTCTATATTTAACTACCTTTGTACTATTTTTTGTTAAATCGAATAATGCACCTTCTTCACAATAAAGATGACAAGTCACATTTTCTTTAACCGTCACACATGTAATTGAAGCCTGTTTTAATTAGCGGACAATTCATCTTTTAGTTTGTAGGTGTTTTGGAACAATGTGAAGCTGATGACCAGGGTGACGCGTTGCTCCAGCTCTTTAATGAGCAAACTACCTCTGACAGTATGGTGCAATACCTCAGGCTGCTCACCTCAGCCTACCTGCAAAACCATGCCGACTTCTTCAGCCACTTTGTGGAGGCACCCAGTCTCAAGGTTTACTGCACTCGGGTCAGTATGAGTTGCCCATAAGACCATATTGCGGTCAACTTCTGTTTTATTAATGTGCTATGGAAGTGTGCCGGGTGCTGCTGATACCGTTCTCCAAAGACAATCAGACCTCGTCAAGGAGTCTCTCACCACTCAAAACTAATGTCTGAAAGTGTTGTGCTGCTTTCTAGTGGTGGTGCAATAAATTGAAAAGAATTGGGGTGTTTTAGGGATACATTTTTTTGTAGCTGTACTTTGATCAACCCATCAAAACAATTCTGTTTCTGCTTGGGTATATACTTACAATGTCCATTCTTGACTTATCCAGGAAGTGGAAACCATGGCGATGGAGTGTGACCACGTAGATATCCTGGCTCTGTCGGAGGCCTTAGGAGTTAGCATCCACATTGCTTCCGTGGAGGGAGGAGATGGACAGCGACTGGCCCACCACACGATCCCAGAGGGAGCGGAGCCCTCCCTACACCTCCTATACAAAACAGCCCACTATGACATTCTCTACCCACATTGCCATTGAGGGGCCTGATCAAGGCCTCCACTTATCTCAGGTTTACCGGTAGTTATGTGTTCAAATAAATGTACATTGTGATTAAGAAGTTTCTCAAACAAATGTTTGTCGCATTGTTTTGTAATATACAGTGAACGCATATGCGGTAGACTCCGCTAGACTTTCTTTAATGTCAAAAAAAAGTATTTATTCAAAAACACAAGACTGATATCTTTTAAAATCATTTGTGAAAATGTTACAATAATTGCACTGTATTTCCATTTATATAAATTCAATCTCAGACATTCTCATTGAGACTACACTCATTTCTAACATACTACTGCTGCTGCTTCTTTTGTTTCTGTCTTTTCTTCTGATTGGAGACACTGGTCAAGGCCGTTTCCAAACCATGTAGGGGCATGTTGGGCAGGGAGAGCTTACCCATCTGTGTGGGGTACTTGGTCTTCATCACATTCTTGAATACAGGCTGAGAAATCAGGTGTTTCAGGTGCTTCTTCATGCCCTTCACCATCTTCTGCTGCTGCCTGTCGTCCTCCTCATCCTTCCTCCCCCCTAAAATAAACAAATGTCAGTTTACTCTGATCTATTTATGCAAGTCCCTCTTATTTCTGGGTTTCTCATGAGGCAACCTCCCACTCCTAGATAACTAATTTAATGATGTAGTCTTACCAAGCAAAACATCATCATCCAGGTCCACCTCCAGAGCTTCTGCTGCTTGCTTAAACCAAGAGTTGTGCTGCTTCTCTCTGCTGTTGTGGAACTCAATCTTCTCTATCTTCCTGGCCATGTTGACTCGCTCCTGTCAAGGCAGATACAAAACAACATTTTACCATATTTCATTTTCATGAAAGATAAGTACATCTGTGCAGCTCCTAGCTCAGATCGACCATCGTGATCAAATACAGGTGCCTGGCCTTGCTAGGTGCCTACCTTGATGGCAGCCATGCACTTGCTCTGTATGGGGAACATGGGGACCTCCTCGTCCTTTCCCAGAGCTCTGTAGATTTTCTTGAAGTTCATCATGTCATCTGGCCCAACCAGGAGCAAACTGAGACCCTCTTTGGTGGCTCGTGCAGTCCTACCACTGCGGTGGACATAAGTCTCTGACGTTCTGGGAACCTGAGACACACAAGAAAGTTATTAATTTGAGGAATAACTGTTAGAGACAAAGAATGACAGGAAGCCACAAAAGGTGTCAAAAGGCATACCTGGTAATGAATGACATGTTGAACATTTGGAATATCAAGGCCTCTTGCCGCCACGTCAGTTGTCAGGAGCACACAGCTGTAAAGATCAATGTTTATCGTAGTCAACATAGTTTATGGTACAGACAAAAAGTTGCTGATCCACTCAAGGCTAATCCAATGCATACCTCAAAACAGATATGGATAATAACTAGCCTGCAGCATATACATGTCCTTCTTCTATGACTCACCTCTCCCTCTCAGCGAACCTCTCAAGGTTCTTTAGGCGCTGCTTCTGGTGCATGTTGGCATGCAGTGGCAGTGGAGTACGGTCCAGGATGACCAGCAGAGAGTTAAGCCGCTTGATGCAGTCAATACTGTTGGCAAACACCATAGTCCGGCCTGGATACTGGAGCAGGAAGTAGTACAGGAAGAAATCCTTCTCTTCCTTTTCACAGTGTATCCGTGTCTCAGTCAGGGTCTCGACTGTAGCCTCCTTCCGGGTCAGATCAATTACTTTAGGTTTGGACCTGATCCCCACTTTCTCCATAAGGACCTCCAGCTTGCTCCGCTGGTCCACCTTCTTGCCCTTCTTCTGCAAGACGCGGGTGGGCAAGCTGTGGGCCATGGTCAGAGTGGCGGAAAACACAAATGTCTGCCTCTTTGGGTTAAACTGGACAGTGTTCAGCATCTCCAGCAGACTTTCCAGCTCAGCAAAATGGCCTCTTTCCACCATGCGGTCTGCTTCGTCAATGACTAGGCACCTATGGGAAAAAAATTTGTTTTACTGATTTACAATCATGAAGCAAAAATTAAACTTTTCAGGCCAGATATGGACAAACACCTGCATTGAACATGCATTATACCAAATTAAACCCACTACTGATTACCTGAGCTGCCTTAGGTTCACCAGATGTGGATGCCTCTCTTTGATCATCTCCCACAGGCGTCCTGGAGTGGCAATGACAATCTCAGGTCTGCGTTTCAGCATCCTGATCTGTTTCTGCTGAGCCATTCCACCCACCACAATCGCTGTTTTTATACCTGCACACAGGGAAACAAATCTATTAAATCTATTCATTTAAATAGCTTTGTGAAATCCCATTCAAATCCGATTCTTGAAAACCCACATCTACATCACAAAAAGGGTAATCAATAAATAAGAACAATCAGTGGCTTCAATGCCTTTAGCACTCACCAGTAAACTTGGCCACAGCATCAATGTGATGTTTCACTTGTACAGCCAGCTCCCTGGTCGGGCAGAGAACCAATCCTAACAATGGCTGTTTCTCACTGACTTTCAGAGTCTCTTCTTCTGCTGAGTTGTCAAAGTCAAACTCCATATTCTCAATGACTTTGACGCACCCAATCTTTTCAGAGTCACTCTCATTCTCATGATATATTTCTTCATCCTCCTTAATTATTTCTTTGTCCTCCTCATCAGCAGCAGCATCTTTGTCTTCCTCTGCCACATCTTCAGTACCCTGCTCTTGTGGATCTCCCTGCTCTCTGGTTTCCTCAGTGCAGGCCTCAGACTTAGCAGGGGTCTCTGGAGCTGCCTCAGCGACCTCTGTGCTGGTGTCCATGGAAATACTTTTCTCAGTGTCTACAGATTCCTCCACCGTCAGCAGGTACAGGCTTTCCACCTGTGTTCCTGGCTCAGTCTGGCCATCTGTCGCCCCCTCACTTTCATCTGCTCTCTTCTTCCACTCCAGGATATGATGGATCATGGGGATGCCGAAAGACAGTGTCTTACCACTACCCGTCTCGGCGGCCCCAACAATGTCCATATGGTCTCTGATAGCAGGTGGCAATGCCAGAGCTTGAATGGCCGTGGGTGATCCGAATCCTAGACTGCTCAGTGCCTTCAACACTTGGTCAGGGACAAACAGATCCTTCCACGCTGTCACATCTGAGTTTTGGTCAGAACCAGAGCGTGCCGCATTGGTCCAATTCTTTGCTTTCTTTTTGGAGAGTTTAGCCACTTTGCATTGAGGGGGTAACTCTGTCTGTTGCTCCTGCTCGGTCTGTTGCTCATGTTCTATCTGGGACTCTGGGACTTTTTGCTTTTCTACCTCTCTTTTCTTTTTCCTCTTTTTGCCATCAGTCTTCGTATTGTTTGATTGTGGCTGAGCATCCTCTGGACACATTACAGCATTTTGTGACACAGTTTCTTCAGGGGCTTCTTCCTCCTTAACCACAACCTTTTCTTCCTCCTTGACAACTTTCTCTGAACCATTTCCAAGGTTTTGGACCTCGTTACTCACCTCCTCACTTTTCACTTCACTGTCCGCAGAGATGTCATCCTGTGTGGTTGGGTCATTTTGTTGGGCTGTTTTCTTTTTATTATTCTTCCTCTTCTTTTTAGCTGCTTTTTCAGATGTTTCATTTTTGTCGCTACCTCCCTCACATACCTCTTCCTGTTTCCCTCCATCCTTATCTCCCTCACTTGCTTTTCTTTTCTTAGCTTTTTTCTTCTCTTTTCTTTCTTCTCGCTTCTTTTTGTCTTTTTCTGCTTTATCTTTAGCTTTAGTTTCTTCCTTGGCAGAATCTATCAGTCGGTAGTCTGTCAGCTCCTCAAAACAGACCAGTCCCCCCATACCCTCTTCAGAGAAGAGACTGGGGTCCAGCTCTACTGCTTTCCAGCTGCCCTTCACATGGATCCCCCGTTTGGCTGACTTTGGACGGGTGAAAGAGCGTACATTTTTAATCTGACTCCTGTTGGACTTCATTTTCCTATGAATAGATAAGAACAGTTCCACTGTTGACATGATGAAGACTACATTCATGATAAACAGTAGAATTTAAAAAATGGTGGTGTATTCCAATTAGATATTTTGATCTTAGTACAGTACTTGGAGCAGGCTAGATTGTTACAAAAAGTGTCTATACATTTCAGTCATTTAGCACACTCCATTCCCGGGAGTTACAAGTTTGCCTATGCAAAACGTCACCAGAGATTTTTTAACTAACCTGGTATTGGCAATACTATCTTCGTTCTCGATTCGTCCAAACATGTATCTTCTAAAATGTCTGTGTCCAGTTGCAGGTGGTCCGTTTTAATTTAGAAAATGTTCCTTTAAAATAAAGAATTGTTTTGCTCCATGTAGTAATCCATCAATGTGTATGCCGCCATCTTGTCTATTTCAAATATTCTCTCATTGATTGAGACAGGTGGGTCCACCACAAAGGGCCGCATGTCATGATGAAACTCACCTGTCTAGATAAATGAGAGAAGATTTGAAATAGATAAGATGGCGGCGTACACATTGTTGGATTACTTCACGGAGCAAAACATTTATTTTATTTTAATAACTGAACATTTTCTAAATTTAAATGCACCACCTGCAACTAGACAGACATTTTAGATACTATATTCATTCTCGATTTGGCCAAACATGTATCACCAATACCAGGTTAGTTAAAATCTCTGGCGACGTTTTGAATAGGCAAATCATCTAGTTATGATTTTTTTAAACGCATGAATTGGTACGTACTCTATTTGATGAAAACAAATTGAATAAAATGGAACTATTCATTATCTAAACGCTGACAGGTGTAATCTAACTAGCAAGAATGACAGATAAGAAAAACACATCAGCATGGTAACGTTAGCTAGCTACTAATTTACAGTAGCTATGTTAGCTACTGTATAGCTGTCCACATGACACTTTTCTCGCAGCCAGCACCACAAATTAATACATATTCAATACAGTGCCATGAAATATAGCGGCATAAAAAGATGTACAAATAAATATAAACTACCTTTGACTGCTTACAGGACTTTCATCTGATAAATCACACGACTTGACTGGACTCATGCATGACACGAGGACGCAGCCATTGCAGTTGTGATCGCGTTCTTCTTCGGTGGGGTTTTTTCGGCGGTTGGCAACCAAAGTTATTGGTGCATTACCGCCACCTACTGTGCTGAATGGCGTGTGGACCAGAGACAGGGAGGACCTAAATCCTACCTGCAAGCCCCGTTCCTCTAAGAAAACAAAACAAAATATTGGATACTGTATCTGTTGATGTTCTACTCAATAAACTCTTTACACTCAAATCCTGTATACCATTTTCTCTCAAACATATTCTCAATCACTCTCTCCCTCTCATACTGCCCACACTGTATCAACAAATTGTTTCCTCTTTCTATTTACTGGCAATAATCACTCCTGTTGGATGATTCCTATCAGATGTACATTATGATGAAACATGGTGACGCCCCAAAATTGCCTACCCTGGAAGCGTGTGTTTCAGACATAAGGAAGAGGATGGCCGCAAATGTTTTACTTTTAAACTCTGACAAAACAGAGATGCTAGTTCTAGGTCCCAAGAAACAAAGATATCTTCTATTTAATCTGACAATTAATCTTGATGGTTGTACAGTCGTCTCAAATGAAACTGTGAAGGACCTCGGCGTTACTCTGGACCCTGATCTCTCTTTTGACGAACATATCAAGAATATTTCAAGGGCAGCTTTTTTCCATTATCGTAACATTGCAAAAATTATAAAACGTTTCTCCAAAAATTATGCAGAAAAGCTGATCCATGCTTTTGTCACTTGTAGATTAGACTACTGCAATGCTGTACTCTCCGGCTACCTGGATAAAGCACTAAATAAACTTCAGTTAGTGCTAAATACGGCTGCTAGAATCTTGACTAGAACCCCAAAATGCGATCATTTTACTCCAGTGCTAGCCTCTCTACACTGGCTTCCTGTTAAGGCTAGAGCTGATTTTAAGGTTTTACTGCTAACCTACAAAGCATTACATGGACTTGCTCCTACTTATCTCTCCGATTTGGTCCTGCCATACATACCTTCACATATACGGTCACAAGACGCAGGCCTCCTTATTGTCCAGCAAACAGCTGGAGGAAGGGCTTCTCCTATAGAGATCAATTTGTATAGACTGGTCTGCCTATCCATGTGAGAGACGCAGACTCGGTCTCGACCTTTAAGTCTTTACTGAAGACTCATCTCTTCAGTAGGTCCTATGATTGTGTGTAGTCTGGCCCAGGGGTTCGAAGGTGAACGGCAAGGCACTGGAGTGACGAACCACCCTTGCTGTCTCTGGCTGGCTCCCCTCTCTCCACTGGGATTCTCTGCCTCTGACCCTATTAGTTGGACTGAGTCACTGGCTTACTAGTGCTCTTCCATGCCGTCCCTAGGAGGGGTGAGTCACGCCATGACAGGCTTTTGTCGCTATACTCGACTTGAGTGGGTTGAGTCACTGAAGTGTTCTTCCTGTTCGGTTTTGCGCCCCCTCGGGCTCATGCGGTGGAGGAGATCTTCGTGGGCTACACTCAGCCTTGTCTCAGGGTAGTAAGTTGGTGGTCTGTTGATATCCCTTTAGTGGTGTGGGAGCTGTGCTTTGACAAAGTGGGTGGGGTTATATCCTGCCTGGTTGGCCCTGTCTGGGTGTATCGTCAGACAGGGCCACAGTGTCCCCCGACCCCCCTGTCTCAGCTCCAGTATCTATGCTGCAATAGTTTAGGGTCGGTCTGTCCTATCTGGTGACATTTTCCGGTCTTGTCTTGTGTCCTGTGTGAACGTAAGTATGCTCCCTCTAATTCTCCCATCTCTCTCTCTCCATCTCTCCCCTCCCAGAGGACCTGAGTCCTAGGACCATGCCTCAGGACTACCTGGCCTGATGACTCCTGGATGTCCCCATCCCCAGTCCACCAGGTCGTGCTACTGCTGTTTTGCCTGTGTCTATGGAACCCTGACCTGTTCACCAGACATGCTACCTTGTCGTGCTGCTGCTCCAGTTTCAACTGTTCTCTCTGCGGCTATGGAACCCTGTCCTGTTCACCGGACGTGCTACCTAGTCCCGGACCTGCTGTTTTCAACCCCCTCTCTCCCTCTCTCTCTCTCTCTCTACCGCACCTGCTGTCTCGACCTCTGAACACTCAGCTATGAAAAACCAACTGACATTTACTCCTGAGGTGCTGACCTGTTGCACCCTCTACAACCACTGTGATTATTATTTTACCCTGCTGGTCATCTATGAACGTTTGAACATTTAAACATTTAAGTCATTTAGCAGACGCTCTTATCCAGAGCGACTTACAAATTGGTGCATTCAACTTAGGATAGCCAGTGGGATAACCACCCTTAAAAAAAAATATTAATGGGGGGGGTGGGGAGAGAAGGATTACTGTTATACTATTCCAGGTATTCCTTAAAGAGGTAGAGTTTCAAGTGTCTCTGGAAGGTGGTCAGTGACTCCGCTGTCCTGGCGTCGTGGGGGAGCTTGTTCCACCATTGGGGTGCCAGAGCAGCGAATAGCTTTGACTGGGCTGAGCGGGAACTGTGCTTCCGTAGAGGTAGGGGGGCTAGCAGGCCAGAGGTGGATGAACGTAGTGCCCTCGTTTGGGTGTAGGGTCTGATCAGAGCCTGAAGGTAAGGAGGTGCCATTCCCCTCACAGCTCCGTAGGCAAGCACCATGGTTTTGTAGTAGATGCGAGCTTCAACTGGAAGCCAGTGGAGTGTGCGGAGGAGCAGTGTGACATGAGAGAACTTGGGAAGGTTGAACACCAGACGGGCTGCGGCGTTCTGGATAAGTTGTAGGGGTTTAATGGCACAGGCAGGGAGCCCAGCCGACAGCAAGTTGCAGTAATCCAGACGGGAGATGACAAGTGCCTGGATTAGGACCTGTGCCGCTTTCTGTGTAAGGTAGGGTCGTACTCTACGAATGTTGTAGAGCATGAACCTGCAGGATCGGGTCACCGCTTTGATGTTAGCGGAGAACGACAGGGTGTTGTCCAGGGTCACGCCAAGGTTCTTTGCACTCTGGGAGGAGGACACAATGGAGTTGTCAACCGTGATGGCGAGATCATGGAGCGGGCAGTCCTTACCCGGGAGGAAGAGCAGCTCCGTCTTGCCGAGGTTCAGCTTGAGGTGGTGATCCGTCATCCACACTGATATGTCTGCCAGACATGCAGAGATGCGATTCGCCACCTGGTTATCAGAAGGGGGAAAGGAGAAAATTAATTGTGTGTTGTCTGCGTAGCAATGATAGGAGAGACCATGTGAGGATATGACAGAGCCAAGTGACTTGGTGTATAGAGAGAATAGGAGAGGGCCTAGAACTGAGCCCTGGGGGACACCAGTGGTGAGAGCGCGTGGTGCGGAGACCGATTCTCGCCACGCCACCTGGTAGGAGCGACCTGTCAGGTAGGACGCAATCCAAGAGTGAGCAGCGCCGGAGATGTCCAACTCGGAGAGGGTGGAGAGGAGGATCTGATGGTTCACAGTATCAAAGGCAGCAGATAGGTCTAGAAGGATAAGAGCAGAGGAGAGAGAGTTAGCTTTAGCAGTGCGTAGAGCCTCCGTGACACAGAGAAGAGCAGTCTCAGTTGAATGACCAGTCTTGAAACCTGACTGGTTTGGATCAAAAAGGTCATTCTGAGAGAGATAACAGGAGAGTTGGCTAGAGACGG
The DNA here is from genome assembly GCF_964263955.1 of Coregonus lavaretus. NCBI lineage: Eukaryota > Metazoa > Chordata > Actinopteri > Salmoniformes > Salmonidae > Coregonus > Coregonus lavaretus. Next base: position 24,817,270 of record NC_140005.1, on the reverse strand, counting down.
CACGCTCAAGAGTTTTGGAGAGAAAAGAAAGAAGGGATACTGGTCTGTAGTTGTTGACATCTTGAAGAACGATCTGGCCTTAATGGCCATGTACTCTTATAATCTCCACCCGGCACAGGAAAGGACTGGCCACCCCTTAGAGCCTGGTTCCTCTCTAGGTTACTTCCTTCGTTCCTGCTTTTTCTATGGAGTTTTTCCTAGCCACCGTGCTTCTATATCTGCATTGCTTGCTGTTTGGGGTTTTAGGCTGGGTTTCTGTAAAAGCACTTTGTGACATCTGCTGATGTCACATTTGATTGATTGATTGATTGAGATGTAATGACTTATTCAGCCGGCTGTGTCCCACCCTAAGTCTAGTAAAGGCATCCTCCTCTCTTCTGTCTTGTGCTGTCTTCTCCCATTATTATTATTTATTATTATCACTGACTTTTCTCTGTATTTGGAAGAGCAACCTTGACTCAGGGGTAGACGTAACATAGTAAAAGTAAATCCGGGACACTCTAATCAGGTGGTCCTCTGTAGCTCAATTGGTAGAGCATGGCGCTTGTAACGCCAGGGTAGTGGGTTCGATCCCTGGGACCTCCCATACATAAAAATGTATGCACACATGACTGTAAGTCGCTTTGGATAAAAGCGTCTGCTAAATGGCATATTATTTATTATATATTATAATCAGTATGATATGTTACGTTTCGTATAGTATGTATTAGTTTGTGGATGTCCATCATCCATTTTGTATGAAATTGTACGAATTGCAATTGGTACAATATGTTACAAATTTGCTAAACATATGGTATGGTACGTATTCCAATTTGTTGTTGCTAACATTAGCTAATGGCTAATGCTAACGTTAGCTAGGTGGCTAACGTTAGCTGAGGTTAAGGGTTAAGGTTAGGAGATAGGTTAAAGGGTTAAGGTTAGCGTTAGGGGAAGGGTTAGCTAACAAGTAGTAAGTAGTTGCAAAGTTGCTAATTAGCTAAATTGCTAAAGTTGTCCGTGATTAGATTCGAACACGCAACCTTTAGGTTGCTAGACGTTCACGTTAGGTAACCTTCTATCTTATGTAACCATACCAAACATAACATATCATACTAATTTGAGTGTCTCGGATGTACGTTTACTATGTTACGTCTAGTTTATGAGACCAGGCAGGGAAGAGATGCCTGCCCTTAATGTCTCTATTCCACTGCTCCTGCCATCTCTGCACCACCACTGTCCATATCAGGCCTTTTGCCTCTGCCTTGCTCATTGAAAATTCAACGTCCACCTCCTCTGCTAAGAGGCTGTTTAGCCAGCACATCAGCTGCCTCGTTCCCCTCCACCCCCACATGGGCTGGGACCCAAGTACATCTCATCTGTATACCCATCTGTCTCACCCAGCCATGGGTTTGTAGTACCTCATACAGCAGGTCTTGTCTGCTACATGAGCTAAAGGACTGCAGACTCATCAATACTGCACGAGTCAGAGCAAATAACTACTCTGTCCAGCTTGATTTCCTCCACCGACTGCAAGGCCAACAGTACAGCCAGCCATCAGCTCTGCCGTGTATACAGCCAGGTAGTCTGTAATACATTTCCTGCCACGTTATTAGTAACCACCAGGGTCATATACAGTCATTGTTAACCACTCAGCTTGAGCAGAGATTCTTGCTGGAATGTGAGTTTGAGTTATGGAATGTTGGTCATATTTGCTTAATTTTAGGATAATATGTGATTCATGCCTTTAATCCAAGGACTCAGGATTGAAATGTTACTGTTACTGTTAGTCTGTATCAGGAAGATCACCAAACCAGTTGAATGAATATCTGTTCACCTTTAATACATACAAATGAAACATATTACATGTAACACCTCTCCACGCACCAAATGCACTGTATTCATTAGACTCCGTTTTTGGTGGGGTCAATCACTCGGCCCATGAACAACAAGCTGTTAGTGACCTCATGGTAGATAAAAAAGAAGAAGGGTCGGTTGACGATGAAGGAAGAGGGTAAGGCGTATCCAATAATGCCGCTGTCTGTGGCAGCGGCTGCAGTGGTGCCTCTCTCATCCACCTCGATCACTGCCTTGTGCAACACCTGTAACCACATTATTATTGCAATAATGTTATTTGTTATTGTGAGTAATACAATTGCAAATTTCTCAATTGATACAGATGGAAATTGGTTAAGGCAATTTTGGTTTGTTAATCCAAGAACTGACCTCTGACACCTTCAGGCCTGGGTCTTTGCTCAATTTAGTGAGGTTAGCGGTGTCATGGAAGATTCTGGATATACCCAAATCTGGTAGGATTTTGTGCATGGCGTAGGATTGCTCCATCTTGAACTTGGGCAGTTGAACTTCTAGTTTCCTTTAAAAAAAAGTAACTTTCATACATAGAAGAACTGGTATTCAATACAAAACACCTCTTAGAAAACCTATGGAATTTTGCAGTGTTTCGTCACAAAATATACTTTCTATTTACCTTTCTTTCAGGTTTTTAATCCATCTGAGGAATCTCTCAGCTGTGATTTCGTCATCTATTGTGGTATAATCCAGGCCTTTGTTGGGTAGCAGGATAAGCATTGAAACACCATTTCGGTATGGCAGCTTCAGCACCTTGGCATTCAGGGGAAAGTCTTCCATTGTGTAGAACTTATCCTCCATTCTAAACATCATAGGCACCTGGACAATGTTGTAGTTGTCAATATAGAAGCGTTGAATTTCTGTGTGATTGGGGTTGAAGGGCATCTGCCATTCACCTAAGTTCCAAATATGACAAAGCATATTTATTGGAAAGCAAAACGCACTGGGCACAGACGTCAGTTCAATGTCTAGTTTTGATTTACATTTGGTTGAGTTGTCAACTAACGTGAATTCAATGTGAAATCAACAAAAAAATTCACCATGCCAATAGATTTAAGTTTTAAAAAAGGGCCTTTTTCGAAATCCAATCAGTTTTCCACGTTGATTCACCGTCATCACATTGCTTTTTATTTTTTATTACATGGAAACAACATTGATTCAACCAGTTTTTGCCCAGTGGGAAGTGTTATTGTTGCATTTTAGGCAATGTAATTTAACTTTGAAAGTGAAATGTATTAAAACACAACATCTTGAAATAAGATATACTGATGGGACGCAATTATGGTAGACACAAGTGAAAACTAAACGTAAACAAGTCAAATGTAAAAATTTTTTTGTTATACAGTGGAACTGCTCAAATCAGAGAATGCATGACATAGCTGCTCACCCTGAAAGAAAATGGTGTTGATGAGGATAAGTTGGGTAAGTGGATCCAAGTCAGAGACCATCTCCTTGACTTTGTTATCAGTCTTTCTCATTATGTAATCATTGATCATGCCAACGCTAGCTTTTGTATTTGCAAATTCCACATTTTTTATATCAGCGTTGAAGAATTTCTTGATCTGGTCAAGGTAGTCACTCTCTACCTCACACTTTAGGCAAACAAAGAAGGCAGTGCTCTGGTCCAGTTTCAATGATTCATCTTGTGTGATGTTCCCTTGGAGGTGTTGGAAGAGCTCTGGAATTATGTCTGGCTGGTTGTCCCGATCTAGGTAGGCCAGGTTGAGCCCCTTCAGTATCTGGTCTCGTGTGGGACCCTGTGCTGCCATGGAGAGGGTAGCAAAAGCTGTGGATATGCTCAGGGGTGAGAAAAATATGTTATTATCATGGTAACCAGCAATCTTCCTGTAGAGATTCATGGCAAAGTCCATGTTCTTGAAGGTCAGGTCTGTGATGTTGGGGCTCTGCTCTTGAGTTTGGTAGACAGGGGTGAGGGTGCAGACATGGGTCAGGAGGAAAAGGAGTCCCACCTTCATCATCATAGTTCTTTGGTGAGTTATGCGATCCCAACCTGCAATAGTATTTACAGTGAGGTCCAAAAGTATTAGGACTGTGACATTTTTTTTTGCTCTGTACTCCAGCACATTGAAATGATATGAATGAACCATTTAGAAATTACAGCACTTTTTGTACATTGTCCCCCCATTTTAGGGAACCAAACGTATTTGAACAATGTGTATTAAAGTAATCAAAGATGTAGTATTTGGTCTCATATTCCTAGCGCACAATGACATCATCAAGATTTTGACTCTACAAACTTGTTGGATGCATTTGCAGTTTGTTTTGGTTGTGTTTCAGATTATTTTGTGCCCAATAGAAATGAATGGTAAATAGGGGCGAGTGGGGTAAGTTGAGCCTTGTTTAACATTCAGCATCACCCCATTAAGGGAAATATAGCATATATATATATATATATATATATATATATATATATATATATATATATAGTATTCTTTATAACAAATATATTTACATATATTTCAGGATGTTTTGTATCCCTTGAAATAATCAGAATTCATGTAAACATGTATTTGATCCCCTGCTGATTTTGTATGTTTGCCCACTGACAAATTAATTATCAGTCTATAATTTTAATGGTAGGTTTATTTGAACAGTGAGAGACAGAATAACAACAACAAAAATCCAGAAAAACGCATGTCAAAAATGTTATAAATTGATTTGCATTTTAATGAGGGAAATAAGTATTTGACCCCTCTGCAAAACATGCCTTAGTACTTGGTGGCAAAACCCTTGTTGGCAATCACAGAGGTCAGACGTTTCTTGTAGTTGGCCACCAGGTTTGCACACATCTCAGGTCTCATCTGACCACAACACTTTCACCCAGTTCTCCTCTGAATCATTCAGATGTTCATTGGCAAACTTCAGACGGGCCTGTATATGTGCGTTCTTGAGCAGGGGGACCTTGCGGGCGCTGCAGGATTTCAGTCCTTCACGGCGTAGTGTGTTACCAATTGCTTTCTTGGTGACTATGGTCCCAGCTGCCTTGAGATCATTGACAAGATCCTCCCGTGTAGTTCTGGGCTGATTCCTCACCGTTCTCATTATCATTGCAACTCCACGAGGTGAGATCTTGCATGGAGCCCCAGGCTGAGGGAGACTGACAGTTATTTTGTGTTTCTCCCATTTTCGAATAATCACGCCAACTATTGTCACCTTCTCACCAAGCTGCTTGGCGATGGTCTTGTATTCCAGCCTTGTGTAGGTCTACAATCTTGTCCCTGACATCCTTGGAGAGCTCTTTGGTCTTGGCCATGGTGGAGAGTTTGGAATCTGATTGATTGATTGCTTCTGTGGACAGGTGTCTTTTATACAGGTAACAAACTGAGATTAGGAGCACTCCCTTTATGAGCGTGCTCCTAATCTCAGCTCGTCACCTGTATAAAAGACACCTGGATTTCTGGATTTTGTTGTTGTTATTCTGTCTCTCACTATTCAAATAAACCTACCATTAAAATTATAGACTGATCATTTCTTTGTCAATGGGCAAACGTACAAAATCAGCAGGGGATCAAATACTTTTTTTCCCTCACTGTATTAGCCCACAGCTTCAAGGATGCACTTTCATGCTAGGTTTAGGACCTCATATTGAAGCTTATAGAGACCCCAACTGATGTATAGAACAATCTTAAAATGATCTACTTTGGTTTAGATACCAGCATCATGAAATGTATTTGAATTACCTAACTTTTTACCTAACTTGCTTTCTTCCACAGACTCCATAAAATGACCTCTTCCTAAATATTTGGCCAAATTATTAATTTTGTGTATGGTGTCCTAGAAACAAGGGTGGCTCGAATGTATTGTCATTTTGGAGTCACTTTCATTGTAAATAAGAATAGAATATGTTTATAAACACTTCTACTTTAATGTGGATGCTACCGTGATTACAGATAATCATGAATGAATCGTGAATAACGTTGAGTGACAGAAGCCCTACTGATAATGGTGAGAGGTTAGCATGTCTTGGGGATAGGATCTTTGTGCCTCTGTAACTTTCTCACTCATCATTATTCACAATTATTTCAGGATTAAGTGTTCAGAAACATATTATATTCTTATTTACAATAGAATTGACTCTAAAATGACATATTATTTACCATTAATTTCCATTGGGCACAAAATAATCTGAAACACAACCAAAACACACTGCAAATGCATCCAACAAGTTTGTAGTCACAAACTTGATGTAGTCATTGCGTGCTAGGAATATGGAACCAAATACTAAACCTTTGACTACTTTAATACACAATTTGTCCAAATACTTTTGGTTCCCTAAAATGGGGGGACTATGTACAAAAAGTGCTGTAATTTCTAAACGGTTCACCCAATATGGATGAAAATACCCTCAAATTAAAGCTGACAGTCTGCACTTTAACCTCATAGTCTTAAATGCTGGAGTACAGAGCCAAAACAACAACAAATGTGTCACTGTTCAAATACTTTTGGACTTTACAGTATGTCATGTTTACAAGTCTTCTGGACAAATGGCAAGAGATTGGTTATGTGATCAATGACTTAAATCAATGCATTGTATCAGAGCGCATACAAAAAGTACACAGACAGAAAAATGAAAAACTTCAATTTAGTAATTTCAGAACGATTGTCAGCTAATTTGGTTAGCTATTTGGGGGACTTCAACATCACAACTCCAAATAAGTAAGATTATCACATGTCAACAATGAAAGCAACACTGTATATCTTATATAATACTGTATATACATATATTATTTGTTACTTTTATTTCATATTGTATTTTTTTGTGATTTCTTTTGGTATTCTTTCTTAAAACTGCATTGTTGGTTAAGGGCTTGTAAGTAAGCATTTCACTGTAAGGTCTACACCGGTTGTATTCGGCGCATGTGACAAATAAAAATGTGATTTATTCTTACAAATAGTTGCATACTTCTCAAAAACAGACCTACCTTTCAGCTTGGGTATCAGCAAGGTATTTTGTCAAAACCTTCCATCTACTATTTGGGGATACAAAGTGCAAGTGTGCCTTTAGGGTTAACTATTAACCATGGGTTAGGTTTACTCAAACTGGTAAAGTCTTATTTTAGTTTATTTCCAGATGAAAGTAAATTTGGTACTGACAATTCATGTACCCACTTTGAAAGGTGGAAATTATTAAACTTAAACAATTTAGGATAAGGATTTAATTAAACAATTCAGCCATGGTTATAGATCAATGAAGCAAGATTCCTGAAGACTTCAGTTGGAGCAAATATCATTTTATTCCTGGAAAGAAAAGTTTTAGATACAGCAAATGAAAGAGAATGATGTAATAAAATTGTGTTGTGGAGTATAAGAAACAGATTGTTTAGTGCCTATTGAAGAATGTCAAGAAGTGAAAATGATGCAATCATTAAAAAACCTAAAAGCATTGTGGCACCGCAACTCTAGTTCAAATTGTTCTCGAATAAAAAAAGAACAATTTCAAGAAAAAGGGAATGAAATCAGGGAATTACCAGAGAAGTCAACTTGAGCACAGCTCAAACTCTACATGGGATGTAGAGGGATTTGGTGCATCCAAACCGGAAAATTCCATGTAAATACGATAATTGTAAACACCCTTGATCATTTTATCACTGTATTAAAAGTGTTTGTCTATACTACTTCAAAAAGACCAAATACAATTTAAAAAAAATGTATGACTAAGGAATTTAGAACCAGGGTGGTGGTTAATTAAGTCGCTAGGGCAAGTCGGATCAGGCCTGTAAAATGCTGGTTTATTAATATGTTTATTTTGATGATGCAGTAATACAGCAAAAAATGAATTCACCTCACTACTAAATATAAATCTATTATTTTATGATTTTTTTTTTTTGGGGGGGAATGGTGACCTCTTACAAGACCCAAGTGAAAGAAGGCAAGAGACTATCATGGTCTCTATCAAACCTCTACCTCTATTGAACTAGTGGTTCCATGTAGCACTCCCATACTGAAGGCTAGAGGATTATCCTATGTAATTCTTGATTTCCTCTCTGGTAACACACCTCACCATTTTGCCCATCCAACCCCTCACACCACCAAACACACCTCGGCACGGTAGGCTCCATTAAGACCCCTCCCAGTGGAAAACAACAAGCGTAGGAATAAAAAACAAACCACAAAAATTAGAAATAGAAGGCGCTGTGGTAGAAAAGCCATCACAGACTTGGAATAACTGCATTTTAATTATTTATCGTCCCTCTTCCCGGCCTCAGCGTCACTTCTGTGTTAGAGTAGACTAGCACCTTTTCTTTATTGTTTGTTGCTATTCTCTTCTCTACAACCTGTCAGTGAACTAGCCAAGGGAGGCGTGTCAGCCTTCTGGCCGGCTATACCTTCGCTTATGGGAAGGGTTAGAGGAGGGGGTGAGGCTGCCCCATGATGGGGGTACCAGTCGAGGCAGGTAGTAGTCAACGTAGGCTTTTGCTGGAGCGCCCTCCACCTCACTGGCTGCATTTGGCTTGTGCATCCTCCTCTTTGCCACTCTTCCCAGATCCTGGAAAAGGTGAGGGAAGGGAGAATGCTCTTTGAATCTCAACCTATTATTATTCAGCAATGCAAGTATTACTGTATGAGCTAATTTCCCCCTTACCTGTGCTTTCTGTTGGTTGCTGAGGTGAAGTGGGCTGAGCCAGCTGTTGGGACTGTCTGTATGGTAAACAGTGGATCTACAGGTTAGCGTTGTCTAGTCTGGTTATTTTTTTGTAACCACACAAACACACAGCCATGCACGCATGAACACGCACAGAAGAAGAATATTCCAGATGGTGCAGCGCTTACCTGTCAAAGTAGGCTTGTCTCCTCCTTCGCAGTTCCTCAGCTGAGAGTTTCTCACTCGGAGGTGCTCCTCCTGTAGTACTCCCTGGTGCCTGGCCGGACGATGTCGTTTTAGCAACAAGTCCCCCTTTTGGCTTTGACGTATTGCTCATTACTGCCCCTAGGCAGAGACAGACAAATTACTAATTTTAGTGTTAGTTTGGGGATACTTTTATCACATTGCCATACATGGTGCAAATTGCATAATGAATATGTTAGCAGTCTGTTTATATACACAGGTCTAAACCAGGATATGTATCATAAAGCGGTTGTGTGTGATGTGTGATTTTATTACTGTTGCTTACCCAATAAAGCCTTACCCTGCATGCTGAGCTGTATGGCCCTGCGAAGGTCAGCCTCTTCATCCTCCACCTCCATGCCCTGTCTACTCAGGGCCAGGGCCTTCCTCAGCTCCTCCTCATCCTCATCCACCACCCCCTCTACCACACCAGGGCCTGTCTCCAGCACACTACCCTGCCCTGATGATCTGCTGCTCAGAGTGAAAAGCATTGTCAGTGTCACAAAGGGATTCATCATAGGGGTTAATTCTCTCCCCTTACCAACTACAAATAACTCTAGAGGTTTAAGTTCAAGATGATACATGAATCTGACAGTATGAGGGAATGGTGGTAATTTGTGGTTTGGCGAAACCTACTCTCTCTCTGTAGGCATCTTCCTCTTACCCCATGCCACTACTCGACTGAGCCTCGTCCTCTCCAATCAGCTTGGGTCTCTGTTGCTGCTGCACCTTCATGATCCCCAGAATCTGCTCTGCGTCACACTCCGGGAGATTTCCTCGGATCACAAATATGGAATACCCTGCAAGAAGACAGGCCTTTGACCAACTAGCTAACTCTGAGAAATCAACAGCACAAAAAGGTAAACAATCAAATAAAAGAATCACATATGTCAGGTTGTTTTACCTTCTTGTTGTAACTGTGCAAGGAAGAGGGCTAGGTATGTGTCTGATATCAGCTCTGGTCCAGTCAACAATGAATTCAAATTAAACCACTGCATTGACAAATAGGGTTAAATCAGCAGGCTATATCAACTGGGCCAAAATGTCTGAAGGGAAATCATTATAAATAGTAAAATCTCAACTTATACCTGTTGCCCAAGTTTTCGTATTGTAAACCAGTGCTCCTTGTAGTTGCATATGAATGCCTTTTCATTTCTGAAACAGGAGAGGACATTATTTCAAATTTTAAGGGATGTGCCAAGAAGATATAGATAGACCATATGAAAAATGTGTGAAAAGTGAAATTTAAAGGTAGAAAACAAAACAACATCATACACAGATTATGAAGATTTGTATCACATCCACATGGTTCTTACATTGGGTTTATCATAAGGCTCTGGTACTCCCGGCTGTTGAAGAGGATCAGCTCCAAACCCCACACTGATAATGCATTGCTGATAACCTAATGGAGACATCACAGAATAGAGTTGTCAGTGTTATGAGGTAATCTTGACATATTGTAAACTGTTTTTTTAACAGTTCATTTTTTATTTTCCATCCCTCACTACCCCAATTACTATGACACACCCCTCACAATGTTCATTGGGAGGAGGTCAGAGACCCGGCAGTGTGGTGCCAGGATAACAACCTCTCCCTCAACGTGAGCAAGACAAAGGAGCTGATCGTGGATTACAGGAAAAGGAAGGCCAAACACGCCCCCATTCACATTGACAGGGATGTAGTGGAGCAGGTTGAGCGTTTCAAGTTCCTTGGTTTCCACATCACCAACAAACTACCATGGTCCAAACACACCAAGAAAGTCGTGAAGAGGGCATGACAACACCTTTTCCCCCTCAGGAGACTGAAAAGATTTGGCATTGGTCCCCAGATCCTCAAAAAGTTTTACAGCTGCACCATCAAGAGCATCCTGACCGGTGTCATCACTGACTGGTATGGCAACTGCTCGGCATCTGAGCGTAAGGCACTACAGAGGGTAGTGCGTATGGCCCGGTACATCACTGGGGCCAAGCTTCCTGCCATCCAGGACCTATATACTAGGCGGTGTCAGAGGAAGGGCCAAAAACTAGTCAAAGACTCCAGTCACCTAAGTCATAGTCTGTTCTCTCTGTTATCGCACGGCAAGCGGTACCGGAGCGCCAAGTCTAGGTCCAAAAGGCTCCTTAACAGCTTCTACCCCCAAGCCATAAGACTGCTGAACAATTAATCAAATGGCCACCTGGACTATTTACATTGCACTGTTTTTACACTGCTGCTACACGCTGTTTATTATGTATGCATAGTCACTTTACCCCTACCTACATGTACAAACTACCTCGTCTAACCCGTACCCCCACACATTGACTTGGTACCGGTACCCCCAGTATATAGCCTCATTATTGTTATTTTATTGTGTTACTTTTAAATTTTTTACTTTAGTTTATTTAGTAAATATTTTCTTAACTCCATTTCTTGAACTGCATTGTTGGTTAAGGGCTTGTAAGTAAGCATTTCACGGTAAGATATACCCCTATTGTATTTGGCGCATGTGACAAATAAGATTTGATTTGTTGCACTAATTGCACTAACCTGGTTCAAGCATTCATTATGTAACCCTGAAGAAGGCACTGCGTGCCGAAACGTTGGTTAGATTTACCCATTAAATTGTTGGGAGCATATTTAGAGTGCGATTTTTATATATATACACACACACGAAGGTCAGTCAATACGGACATTTTCAAGAACTTTTGAAGTTTCTTCAAGTGCAGTCGCAAAAAACATCAAGCGCTATGATGAAACTGGCTCTCATGAGGACCGTCACAGGAATGGAAGACCCAGAGTTACCTCTGCTGTAGAGGATAAGTTCATTAGAGTTACCAGCCTCAGAAATTGCTTCACAGAGTTCAAGTAACAGACACATCTCAACATCAACTGTTCAGAGGAGACTGTGTGAATCAGGCCTTCATGGTCGAATTGCTGCAAAGAAACCACTACTTAAGGACACCAATAAGAAGAAGAGACTTGCTTGCGCCAAGAAACACGAGCAATGGACATTAGACCAGTGGAAATGTGTCCTTTGGTCTGGAGTCCAAATTGGAGATTTTTGGTTCCAACTGCTGTGTCTTTGTGAGACGCGGTGTGGGTGAACGGATGATCTCTGCATGTGTATTTCCCACTGTAAAGCATGGAGGAGGTGGTATTATGGTGTGGGGGTGCTTTGCTGGTGACACTGTCTGTGATTTATTTAGAATTCAAGGCACACTTAACCAGCATGGCTACCACAGCATTCTGCAGCGATACGCCATCCCATCTGGTTTGGGCTTAGTGGGACTATAATTTGTTTCAACAGGACAGTGACCCAACACACCTCCAGGCTGTGTAAGGACTATTTTACCAAGAAGGAGAGTGATGGAGTGCTGCATCAGATGACCTGGCCTCCACAACCAAATTGAGATAGTTTGGGATGAGTCAGACCGCAGAGTGAAGGAAAAGCAGCCAACAAGTGCTCAGCATATGTGGGAACTCCTTCAAGACTTTTGGAAAAGCATTCCAGGTGAAGCTGGTTGAGAGAATGCCAAGAGTGTGCAAAGCTGTAATCAAGGAGAAGGTTGGCTATTTGAAGAATCTCAAATATAAAATGTATTTTGATTTGTTTAACACTTTTTTGGTTACTATATGTGTTATTTCATAGTTTTGATGTCTTCACTACTATTCTACAATGTAGAAAATAGTAAAAGTAAAGAAAAACCCTTGAATGAGTAGGCGTTCTAAAACTTGACCGGTAGTGTGTGCGTGTATATACACACACACACAGTGTTATCATGAGGATCACAATACATTATTTCATTTATTTCACCTTATAATGCATGACAGTTCGCCATCTGAACCAAGATGGCGTAGCAGTGCGGTCGTGTACTCTGTGTGTGTCCGTGTAAATAGCCTGTTTTTCGTACATATTTCCCTATCACACTTTTCATCCTTCTACTAAATATACTTTCCTGCAACCCGCCTCACTCAATGTGGAACGGATTCTATTATTTACTTACCTTTTATCTAGAATCTCCAGTTGAAACTAGCTAGCCAGCTAACTAGCTACTTGCTATTAGCCACCGTTAGCGGTTTTCACCCAGAACATCGGATTTTCTGCCGTTATAACTGAATCACTGGACAATAACACTGGATCGCAACTAGCTAGCTGCCAACGAATGGATGTTGCTGTTGGCTAATCACCACTGCCCCCGAAGCAAGCATCAGTTAGCCTTGAGCTAGCCTCGAGCCAGGCTCATATCCCGGCTATCTACCTCTCTGTCTACCGGACGGGAGTAGCCAGCTAACTAGCTACTTGCTATTAGCCACCGTTAGCGGTTTTTCACCATTGTCCGTGGCCTGCACTACCTACCAGCCAGCTCTAGCCTGGACTATTATCGGCCAGTCTGCACTGTCTGCACAGCGCATTATCGACCCAGAACATATCCGTTTTTCTGTCGGAATCACTGAATCAGTGGACCTTTAACACCGGATCATCGCAACTAGCTAGCTGCAACCAAATGGATGTTGTTGTTGGCTAATCAGCCTTGAGCTAGCCTCGAGTCAGGCCCATCTACCTCTCTGTCAATCGGACGAGACCTCCTAGAGTCGACACGGAGCCCCGCCGATCCATCACGACTGGTCTGCTGACGTAATCGTCTGTGGTTTCAACAGGCTTCCTGTTGCGATGACCACGAAGATCCATCTGCTAGCCCCGGCCCGCTAGCACACGCAAACAACAGCCGTGCTTCCTGCTAGCCTGTGCTGTAGCACCAATTCGAACTGCTCTCGGACTCACATATTGCTGTTCACTGGACCCTATGATCACTCAGCTGCACAGCTGATGCCTGCTGGACTGTTCCTTTACACAGTACCCTGTCCTGTTTATCTGTTTAGCCTCAACCCAAACTTTCATCGCCATTACCAGTTGTTGTCTTAGCGCTCTCGAATAACACCTGTGATTGCTTTATGCCTCTCTCCCATGTCAATATGCCTTGCCTATTGCTGTTCCAGTTAGTTCTTATTATACAATTTCACTGTAGAGCCCCAAGTCCCTCTCAAACTGCCTCAAATAGTTCCTTTGTTCCACCCCCCATACACACGGAGACCGGCTCAATCGGTGCCTCCAGTGATGCTCTCTCTTTCATTGTTACCCAACGCTTAGGTTTACCTCCACTGTACTCATATCCTTCCATATCCTTGTCTGCACATAATGCCCTGAATCTATTCTACAACACCCGGAAATCTGCCCCCTTTATTCTCTGTACCCAACGCACTAGAAGACCAGTTCTTAAAGCCTTTAGCCATATCCTTATTCTAGTCCTCCTCTGTTCCTCTGGTGATGTAGAGGTTAACCCAGGCCCTGCAGCCCCCAGTATCACTCCTACTCCCCAGGAGCTATCATTTGTTGACTTCTGTAACCGTAAAAGCATTGTTTTTTGCATGTTAATATCAGAAGTCTACTTCCTAAGTTTGAGTTATTCACTGCGTTAGCACACTCCGCCAACCCTGATGTTCTTGCAGTGTCTGAATCCTGGCTTAGGAAGGCCACCAAAAATTCAGACATTTCCATCCCCAACTACAACATTTTCCATCTAGATAGAACTGCCAAAGGGGGTGGAGTTGCAATCTACTGTAGAGCTCTATCATACTATCCAGGTCTGTGCCCAAACAGTTTGAGCTCCTACTTCTAAAAATCAAACTTTCCAGAAATAAGTCTCTCACTGTTGCCGCTTGCTACAGACCCCCCTCAGCCCCCAGCTGTGCCCTGGACACCATATGTGAATTGTTGCCCCCCATCTATCCTCAGAGTTCGTACTGCTTGGTGACCTAAACTGGGATATGCTTAACACCCCGACCATCCTACAATCCAAACTAGATGCCCTCAATCTCACACAAATTGTCAAGGAACCTACCAGGTACAACCCTAAATCCGTAAACATGGGCACCCTTATAGATATCATCCTGACTAACTTACCCTCTAAATACACCTCTGCTGTCTTCAACCAGGATCTCAGTGATCACTGCCTTATTGCCTGCGTCCGTAACGGGTCCGCGGTCAAACGACCACCCCTCATCACTGTCAAACGCTCCCTAAAACACTTTAGCGAGCAGGCCTTCCTAATTGACCTGGCCCAGGTATCCTGGATGGATATCGATCTCATTCCGTCAGTAGAGGATGCCTGGTTGTTCTTTAAAAGTGCTTTCCTCTCAATCTTAAATAAGCATGCCCCATTCAAATTATTCAGAACTAAGAACAGATATAGCCCCTGGTTCTCCTCAGACATGACTGCCCTTGACCAGCACAAAAACATCCTGTGGTGTACTGCATTAGCATCGAATAACCCCAGCGATATGCAACTTTTCAGGGAAGTTAGGAACCAATATACACAAGCAAAGGCTAGCTTTTTCAAACAGAAATGTGCATCCTGTAGCACTAACTCCAAAAAGTTTTGGGACACTAAAGTCCATGGAGAATAAGAGCACCTCCTCCCAGCTGCCCACTGCACTGAGGCAAGGAAACACTATCACCACCGATAAATCTACAATAATCGAGAATTTCAACAAGCATTTTGCTACGGCTGGCCATGCTTTCCACCTGGCTACCACTACCCCGGTCACCAGCTCTGCACCCTCCGCTGCAACTTGCCCATGCCCCCCCATACCTCATCCCTATATTGTTATTTATTTTGGTCATTTGCACCCCAGTATCTCTATTTGCACATAATCTCTTGCACATCTATCATTCCAGTGTTACTACTAATTGTAATTATTTTGCACTATGGCCTATTTATTGCCTTACCTCCATAACTTGCTACATTTGAACACACTGTATATATATTTTCTGTTGTATTTTTGACTTTGTTTTGTTTTACCCCATATGTAACTCTGTGTTGTTGTTTTTATCGCACTGCTTTGCTTTATCTTGGCCAGGTCGCAGTTGTAAATGAGAACTTGTTCTCAACTGGCTTACCTGGTTAAATAAAGGTGAAATTAAAATAAATTGTTACTCACTTGTATAGAAAAGAAACCACTATCATCCATGTTACCAGATGGTTGCTGCAAATACATACAAATAAAGAGCATTAACATTCTAACAGCTACTAATAAACAACTACTGTATAACAAACCCCAGACCCTTCCCATACCTGTAAAAAGGTTCTGTACTCCTCACTCCCCATACCACCCTCCGCCATCCTCATCCTTTCCTCTTCATCCAGTTGATGGGCGATAGACGATAGGTCCACGGGTGTGAAATACTCGCCTTGCAGAAGGTTGTTAAGGCAATGCTGAGCACATAGGGAGCCCTCTTGCTGTAAATGAGAATGAATGAATAAATCAAACTTGTACCACAGACTGATAGAACATGTGTCAACAGCAGCTACTGTAACTAGATAGGTAACCTAGTTTATTAACTAACTAGGTAACTTAGCTAGTTTATTAACTAGCTAGCCAGCTAATTTACAGAAGTTACGCCAGTGAAACGACGCAAACTATAGCTAGCTAGCTATAAATAGGCCATGTAACTAGCTAGCTAATTCACACACTTATAGCAGTTCAAAGCACTGAGGGCGCATTTTGTAATTAGCTAACTTACATTTAACGTTATCAAGTTACGTAGCCAGCTCTAGTAAAAGTTGAGACAAGTTGGAAACTGGGACAAAAAGATAACTCAGCTAACTAGCTAGCTAGCTATAATTTATAAAGCTGGCTAGCAAGAAGGCAAATCCCTCAAGATACTTGAGCTGTAAATTAGTGCAATTTAGCTAGCTAGCAAACATAGTTATTTTAAAACGGTCGGAATGCACATAAGGTGAACTTAATAATCGAAAGAAAACAGCCAAGCTTACTTTCTCATGAAAGATGGACTCCATGTTTAATTGTCCTGCTAAACGTCATACTCTGACCAAAGAATGTGCTCTGACCTTCGACCCTGCTGGGTTCAGGACGAAACAACCAATCAACTCGCAGTATTCGTTTGTTATTGTTGACACTTGTCAAATTAGCTAGCTGGCTAGAGTTTTGCAATACAGATAGCTATGAAGTAACAATAATATAAACGTCTTAGTGTAAAATCAGATTCATGAATACTATCTGTGTATTATATCTAGTTAGCATTTATTTTCATTGCAAAGTTTAAGAGCCGATGGGTTGTCACTAAGTTAGTTACCACAGACACAAAGTCAAAATGGCTAAAGATATAGTAACATTTCATGAAAGCAAAAAATTTGTTTTTTGGTCTTAATTTAAGGTTAAGGTTAAGTTTAAAATCTGATTTTAAGAAGACAATTGTTTTTAAATAGGCGGGGTTTAGCCATAATTATGACTTTGTGGCTGTGGTAAGTAGTGACGACAGCGGCGAGGTGGTCATGGCTAGAAGGAATACAGCGTTTGTCAAATTAACGTCAAACGTTGAAAGGTTTTGCATTTTAGCTAACCCTAACCCGCTACGTTAATTTTCCTAACCTGCAGCGTAAGTTCTCCTAACCTGCTACGAAAAGTCAAATTGGACGTTAATTTCACAAAAGCTGGATCCCTTCTAGCCATGACTAGGCGAGGTCGAGGACAGTCGCAAAAATAACTCCAGAACGTCTCACTCCCTGGCATCAACAGTTTTACGGCAAATGGAATATGGCGGAAGGTGAAAAATCGTTAAACGGGCTGGAGCTCAGTAAGGTATGCTTTAAATGTAATTTGTATAGATTGCACGCGTATTTTCTTATCTTGATCTAACTTATATTTTACTGTTGATATGGTTTTACACGATATTTGAGTTCCCGTTTTACTTGGTGGACGCTCTTCTACGCACCCCTAGCCAGTTTGCTAACCTGCTAGCAACATTTACTAGCTACTGTAGCTAGCTAATGTTGCAAGAATACTATTTTGGTGGGCATCACATTATCTAGCTAGCTAGCTAGTTAGTTAAGATATATCTGGTAATTGAATTATACTGTGTTCACACAGCTAGGATGTTCTTGGTGCTAGTTAGTTAGCTAGCTACGTTGTCACACAGCAACGGATAATCTTGGTTGTCAGGATCTGTGACTTTAACGTTAGCTTAGCAAACGTTAATTAGCTAACGTTTTAGCTCGCTAGTTATCTATTTGACAAGCTGTATCCCTTCAAGCCCTGACCATCTCGCCGCTGTCGTCACTAGTTACCACAGCCACAAAGTCATAATTATGGCTTAACCCTGCCTATTTAAAAAAAGTGTTTGTTTTAATTTGAGCTTGCTAGGGTAAATGCTTTTAGTCAGAACACTATAAAAAACATATTCTGATCATTTAAGAAGAAAGCGGTTCAAGACCTCCTTTTGATGTACTATCATCTATATATATATTATGCTGCCTCAAGTAGAGAGTCTTGTGTGGTGTGTATTTAACCCGGATGTTGCTCTTCTCCCTCCCATGTCTTGCAGAGATGGTGGGATGCTGCGGACTGCGGGGCAGAGATGCTCCGCTTCGTGGTGGAGCAGGTGCCACAGATCTACTGCCTGGAGGTGGAGTCCAAGTCTCAGGAGGAGGAGGAGGTGGTGCAGAGCCGTCTCCTCCAGCCACTGGAGTGTTTCCTGTTCGGGGAGGACCCTCAGGCCGGCCTGGAGAAGCTCCAGCAGGGCAGTGCCGCCTCACAGCTCTGTGGACGTGTCTTCAAGGAGGGGGAGACTGTCTACTCCTGCAGGTCAGAACCAGCTTACTGATTGTCATGCATTAATGCTAATTAAGACACCTGCTAATCAGACAGAGATTTCATAACTCCTGAACCAACTCAGTCAGTAGTTGTAAGGCGATGGAATGTCAAGAAACAGAAATATGAAGAATCTGTTGACCGAATGAATGTACTGTAAGGCGATGACCTTTTTAGCAACCCGATTAGATATAAGCTCTGAAGGTGATTATTCTTATTTTTTTCCTTCTCTTAACTCGACTAATAATGTGGTTCAAAGATCTATGTAAATACATCAAAATAGTTATTTAGGCTTGATTTGCCAAAACTGCAGTTTTAGAATTAGCTAATAGGCCTACCTTTTGGTCACCTCACACACTACAACACTACAGTACTTAGCCTAACTGGCTGTAATGAATAATTAAGTGAACTCTGTATCAGGTTTTAGTGTGTGACTGTGCATGTGTGCATGTTTTCAAGCCAACTGTAGAGATGAGTGTGATCAAATTACGACTCTAACCTCCTGTGGGCCTGATTGCAGGGACTGTGCGATAGATCCCACATGCGTACTGTGCATGGACTGCTTCCAGGACAGTGTGCACAAGGGCCATCGTTATAAAGTAGGTTCCCATTTAAAACGTATGTTGTTTTGGAAGGGTTTAGTGTTAATATAAGTGTTGATAACATCTCATGAAATCTCTCCTGCTGTCCCTGTCCATTACTGATCCTCGATGTTGTGTGATTCTTATAGATGCACGCTTCATCAGGAGGGGGGTTCTGTGACTGTGGGGATCTGGAGGCCTGGAAGACTGGGCCCTGCTGCTCCAAACATGACCCAGGGGCTGCCACTGCCATGGAAACGGTGCGTTTCATAACAGCCGGAAGAGGGGGCGGGGGGTTCACATTTTATTTTCTTTTCCCATTCTGTGTTGATGACGTCAGTGTGCTCCTTTTCCTGTCTTGAGTTGGAGAATGCGCTTTTGGCCTTCAACAAGAAAGTGTCTGGGAAAATTACACTTGGGCAGCCTGCATCACAAAACGAATTAGAGCTGGAATGACAGAGACAGAGGGTGGGTGGTTGCAGCGAGGCCTTATGGAAAATAAGGGCAGGAGATAAAGGCTGGCTAGTGACGTTCTTTTTAATTTGGTCCAATTATGTTATGTTATATCATCCATCAACAATGTTTCCATATCAACGTGGAATGGTTTTTGCTGATAACCTTGATAAGAAACAATTATGAATAGGCCTAAATGGAGGGGCATTCAAGTCATTGAACAGTGTGGTGAACAGTCATGCAACAAAAGTGGTTGAGTACTGATTACTTAGGACCTGCAGTCTTGAATGCAGCCCAGCCCAGGTGTGGGCCTTCCTCTGATAATATCAAGTTCAGGAGTGGTGAGCAAACACATAAGGCCCATGTGTTTCATTGCCTCTTTCCATAAACAGCAGGTGCCTCTATTGAAGGCTGGCCGCTGCCCTGTAGGCTGCTTTTTAGTGACTCATCACATGACAACACCGTCTGGGTTTCAAACAAGAAAGCTTTAAGGCCTAATGTCTAGTGATAGATTCTATCCCCTGTTTTGACATGGTAGTATGACATGGTGTCTAGAATGGATAAACAGACCCACTGACTGTAGCTCTGCCTATGTGTTATTTTGCCTATGTGTTGAATATCTAACGTTTGTGTTCTTTTTGATAGTCTGTACACTGCTTATTGTGGTCTTACAGTACATTCAGAAAGTATTCAGACCCCTTTACTTTTTCCACAATTTGTTATGTTACAGCCTTATTCTAAAAGTGGATTAAATCGTTTTTTCCCTTCATCAATCTACACAAAATACTCCATAATAACAAAGCAAATGTATATAAAAAAAAAAAATCTATAAACACTACCGGTCAAAAGTTTTAGAACAAGCTGGTTGAGAGAATGCCAAGAGTGTGCAAAGTTGTAATCAAGGCAAAGGGTGGCTATTTGAAGAATATAAACTATATATTTTGATTTGTTTAACACTTTTTTTTGGTTACTACATGATTCCATATGTGTTATTTCATAGTTGTGATGTCTTCACTATTATTCTACAATGTAGAAAATAGTAAAAATATAGAAAAACCCTTGAATGAGTAGGTGTTCTAAAACTTTTGACAGGTAGTGTATATTTAAATATGACATTTACATAAGTATTCAGACCCTTTACTCAGTACTTTGTTGAAGCACCTTTGCCAGTGATTACAGCCTTGAGTCTTCTTGGGTGTCAGGGTAGAGAACATCACTTCTAAAATGAGATCATATGAATTAATACATACTGTGCTAACTGAATACAAAACCAAATGAAACAAATATACATTGTTATACATATGATAATAGATAGGATTATTACACCTACATATGAACAAGCATTCATTTTTAACTTGATCATCAAAATATATTGTGCTATAAGCGCTGCACTTATAAATTAATTACATTCGTTCCGATTTCCTATTTGACCATTGAGTTATTAAATAACCTAAAGTGAATTATTTATTCAGGCAGCCATAGACTGCAGATGGAATAGGAAGGAATAGCCTTGAAAACATGTAACACGTAGCCTACCGCCGGATTACGGATAGTCCTGAATGAATCGTGAATAATGATGAGAGAAAGTTACAGAAGCACAAATGTCATACCGTCAAGACATGCTAATCTCTCACCATCACTAAACATATTATATTCTTATTTACAATAAAAGTGACTCGAATGACACTATATTATTTACCATTGATTTCTATTGGGCACAAAATAATCTGGAACACTACCAAAACAAACACCAAATGCATCCAACAAGTTTGTAGAGTCACAAGCTTGATGTAATCATTGCGTGCTAGGATTATGGAACTAAAAATAAATCTTGGTCGACCGAAAGTCGTCTGTTCTTTCGACCAATCGATTAGTCAACATTTTTAAACGTGTCTTTTTCCATATATAGATACACCCTATGTGTTTTAATAAAATCAACTATTTGCATTGAGCTTGTCTGATGCTTTAAGCTTACGGTTTGATGAAATAATACAAATGCCTCGAGGGCACCAGAGATCTAGATAACCAGAAGAATAAAACCTTCACCTGACCCAACTATTCTCCTCCCGCTCCTGCTGACTTTTGCAGATTCTGCCATTACTCTCCTGAAGTTTCCGGTAATAGGCTACACGAGGAGTCGGCAACCTTTCTCATGTTGAATGCCAATTTATCTTACCATTTCTACGGATCTGCGTGCCAGTTATGGTTTTCATATGCACATTTTCGTGAAACCGTTTCATTTATTTTAAAATAACGTCTTCATATCTCAAAATCATTGTCATGTGGTTAATCCAAATCTAAATGAAAATGATAACTTTAAAAAGTAACTTCCATTGCCAACTACGTAAAAATAGCCTATATATAAAAATTCTGGGTCCTCAGAGTTTCCTGCGCCAGTGAGCTCGGGACAGACACAGCTGTAGGCTATTTGCTCAATGGATAAGAAGCAGTGCTTGACTTGGGCTGGAGCTCACTGAAGCTGCGTAGTGGCTGAGCCACTCAAGGACATTCAGAGACTTGTCCCGAAGCCAGTCCCTGACCAAGGCCCTTCTCCCCTGGTTGCTCAGTTTGGCCGGGGTGCCAGCTCTAGGAAGAGTCTTGGTGGTTCCAAACTTCTTCCATTTAAGAATGATGGAGCCCATTGTGTTCTTGGGGACCTTCAATGCTGCAGAAGTGTTTTGGTACCCTTCCCCAGATCTGTGCCTCGACACAATCCTGTCTCGGAGCTCTACGGACAATTCCTTTGATCTCATGGCTTGGTTTTTGCTCTGACATGCACTGTCAACTGTGGGACCTTATATAGACAGGTGTGTGCCTTTCCAAATCATGTCCAATCAATTGAATTTACCACAGGTGGACTCCAATCAAGTTGTAGAAACATCTCAAGGATGATCAATGGAAACAGGATGCACCTGAGCTCAATTCGAGTCTCATAGGAAAGGGTCTGAATACTTATAAGCTATTTCTGTGTTTTATTTTTAATACATTGCAAAAATTTATAAAAACCTGTTTTCGCTTTGTCATTATGAGGTATTGTGTGTAAATTCATTTAATCCATTGTAGAATAAGGCTGTAACGCAACAAAATGTGGAGAAAGTCAAGGGGTCTGACTACTTTCCGAATGCACTGTATATGGCGACATTTGCACGCAGGCCAGGTAGCCTATAGGCCTACTTCTATGCGTGCGCGTCCTTACTCAACATTGCTCGAAACAAAAGACAATTACTAAATTGACAAAACTCATAAATGGAATTAAATAAACCAAAACGTGTTTCTCACAAGTGTAGCTTAGTTTGTGCACTCTACAGTATGAACAATAAAAAATGTATGCACTCACTAACTGTAAGTCGCTCTGGATAAGAGCGTCTGCTAAATGACTAAAATGTAAAAATGTACAAACAATGTGTCCACTCCGACAATGATAACGGAAGACTGGAATAATATTGAATGCATTAACAGAAATTACTGTAACCAAAGTAACAAACTTTGTAGATTAGAAATGATAGGAATTAACGGTAAATGTACTACTGGTGATATATGTAAAGGGGAATTGATATACACTAACAATCAAACGCAAACAATTCACACAATGAAGTTATGAAACAATGAATGTGCACAAATTGGTGGGGGAGACCAATTTTGTTGTTTTTCTATTTAAAACTGATTTTGAGAGTGAAAATAATGAAATCTGAAACCTGGAGAAAACAAAATGGAGAAAAGTGGGGAAAGAATAACAGATTTGATAGGGTGGTACATGTGCAAGACGTAATTGTGTGTATCAGATGGCACCATACCATAGGGCGGCAGCTAGCCTAGCAGTTAAGAGCGTTGGGCCGGTAACCGAAAGGATGCTGGTTTGAATCCCAGAGCCGACTAGGTGAAAAATCTGTCTGTTCCCTTGAGCAAGGCACTTAACCCTAATTTCTCCTGTAAGTCACTCTGGTTAAGAGCATCTCCTAAATGACTCAAATGTAAATGTACAAAATTCGTGTGACTGATAATGCATACTTTTTGTCTCTGTAGGATGAGTGTGTGTTAGAGCCTGGTTTACGTGAGCGTGCCCAGAAGCTCTTCCAGGTTCTCCTGCGCTACGCTACAGATCTGCTGGTGTGGGAGGAGAGCTATGAGCTAGCAGCAGAACTGCAGCCCAGGTACTAGCCTACTTCTATTGATAACCATAGCACTAAACGTATCCACACTACACCAGTAGTTTTAAATCCAGAATGACATTCAATGTGATTTCTCATAGGGTGAAGGAGGACACATACTACTGTGTACTGTACAACGATGAGCACCACTCATATGATCACGTGATCTACACCCTTCAGCGCTCTGTTCAGTGTGACCACAGTGAGGCACATACTCACACAGCCCTCATTGACAAAGAGGTACTGTCTGCAGTCATTCTCCGGCATTCTTCATTACTTTCATTTAAAGCATCTAGATTTGTCAATAAAGGGAAAAAACTGAAAACAAATGTATTCTGCTGCAACGTTGAACTCTGGTTGTTGTTATAGCTTTGCACTTGAAATTGATCATTCTGTTTTGAATGCAGGGTCGCCGGGCAGTGAAGCGAGGGAAGCTCCGGTCTTGCCAACAAGCCAAGGACCTCATCAGGGTAAATTATAGCCTTTTATAAAACTACAATATGCAAATGTTGCCATAGAACTTAATCACCTCCAGTGTTTTGAGTCAGACCTCTTACCCCTGCTAAACGCTGTGTTGTGTTGTAGTCCCACTTTGGACTACATCTCCCTGCAGCCTCTGACCTCTAACCCCTGCAGTATTCTGTGTTGTGCTTTTAGTCCCACTCAGAACACATCTCCCTGCAGCCCCTGCGTGTGGAGATCCTCCACTCAGCGGTCATGGCCCACCAGAGCTTCGCCATGCGACTGGGCACCTGGTTTCCGCAGATCATCGGCTACTCAGTGGGCTTCAGGCAGGTGTTCTGCCAGGTGGCTCTGGAGCCCAGCTCAGAGGGGGACCAGCCCAGCCTCATCAGCCGACTCATGCTGCACGACGCCAGGCTGTACAAAGGCAAGTAGACCTGGGAGTATGGATCAATCTTTCTCTACTTTAAGATGCACCTCTGTTTTGCCTCCAGTCCATCACATTCAAGCCCATTCTCTTCTTTCCACCAGGAGCCCGTAAGATCATCCATGAGTTGATCTTCTGTAGCCTGCTGATGGAGACAGAGTACAAGAGGCTCTTTGCCATTGAGTTCACCAAGGTATGTCAAGTCAGTAGTACACTGATATGTTTAAAATAAATGCAACCTTTACATTACATTTATGTGGCTAACATATGCTGTACGTCCCACCCTTCTGCCGTCACTGTCTTTCAGCATTACAAACAACTGCAGAAAGACTACATCCTTGATGACCATGAGAGGAGCATATCCATCACAGCTCTATCTGTGCAGATCTTCACCGTACCCACTCTGGTGAGAGCTATGGCGATTTATGTAATGTGAAGATTTAAAAAATAAAATCTGCCAGGCTTAGCTCACATACCACTGTATCCTTCTCCCTCTGTTCAGGCCAGGCAGCTGATTGAGGAAGGGAATGTGATCAAGGTGATCGTTGACACCGTCATGGAGCTGCTCTGGGAGCACCTGGATCCCAACCATCGCTTCCACTTCCAGGGATACAACTCAGACAAGTTCTTCCGGATCCAGGTGATCTTCCACGACCTCAGGTGGGTGTGACATACTACTCAGCTTAATCTCTGACCAGTGGCGTAAGGTACTTAAGTAATAAATACTTGAATGTTTTTTGGGGTATCTGTACTTTACTTTACTATTTATTTTTTTGACAACTT
Organism: Coregonus lavaretus; assembly: GCF_964263955.1. Taxonomy (NCBI): domain Eukaryota; kingdom Metazoa; phylum Chordata; class Actinopteri; order Salmoniformes; family Salmonidae; genus Coregonus; species Coregonus lavaretus. The sequence continues at coordinate 24,792,076 of NC_140005.1, read as the reverse complement.
TTACTTTTACTTCACTACATTCCTAAAGAAAATGATGTACTTGTTACATTTTGAATGCTTTAGCAGGACAGGAAAATTGTCTAATTCACACACTTATCAAGAGAACATCCCTGGTCATCCCTACTGCCTCTTATCTGGCGGACTCACTAAACACATGCTTCGTTTGTAAATTATGTCTGAGTGTTGGAGCGTGCCCCTGGCTATCCGTACATTTAAAAAACAAGATAATTATGCCTTTGGTTTGCTTTATATAAGGAATTTAAAATTATTTTTACTTTTAATTCTTAAGTATATTTTAGCAATTACATTTACTTTTGATACTTAAGTATATTTAAAACAAAATACTTTTAGACTTTTACTCAAGTAGTATTTTACTGGGTGACTTTCACTTTTACTTGAGTCGTTTTCTATTACTTTTACTCAAGTATGAAAATTGGGAACTTTTTCCACCGCTGTCTCTGACATTAGGAATATGTATCTTGCTATAGCTGCCTGATGCTTATCTGTAATATGAATGTGTTCTACTCCACAGGTACATTCTGATCAGCAAGCCCTCGGTGTGGACTGAGGAGCTGAGGACCCAGTTCCTGGAGGGGTTCAGGGTCTTCCTGGGGCTCCTCAACTGCATGCAGGTACACTCAGTCGCTTTACACTCTGGGGTAACTGTCCGGCATTAGGGATTTTGAAATTACTTGCAGTCTTTGCCTCCATCATGAAATACATCAGATGGTTGTTCTCTTGGTAGGGTATGGAGGAGGTGAAGCGGCAGTTTGGTCAGCACATCGAGGTCGAGCCTGAATGGGAGGCTGGGTTTTCTATCCAGAGACAGCTACGACACATCCTCGTCATGTTCCAGGAATGGTGTTCCTCTGATGTAAGTCCTTACGCGATGGTTTTAAAAATCCCCAAATCCCTCATAATCTCTGATAAATGAATGGCTGAATATTTTTAAGAGTGTATGTTCCTGTGTACTTGACCGGTATCTCTGCCCCCCAGGAGACTGTTCTCCTCCTGTCCTTCAAGGAGTGCCACAGGGCGCTGATGCGCTGCAATAACCAACCCTTTCAAAGCGAGGCCACAGACTACTACATGTGTAAACACATCCTCCATGTCAGCCCCTACAAGGTGTCCCAGGAGCCTGTCAGCATACACCTGCCCATCTCCAGGGCGCTCGCTGGTGAGAAGAACCATACTGTCCATCTGTCTGCCCCTATGGGCCTTGGGGAATTGCTCTATGTGTTGGGACAGTAGTTGGGGTTGTGGAAATGAAGATGACACAGCATACCTATTGGTTATTAGGGCCAGGACGAGACCACTATCGCAATTTTTTCTGCATGGCAAAAATGAAAACACAAAGCAGACTCTCTTTAAAAACCTGTTGTATGAAAAATATTGTGTGCTATAGCTTGGAGAAAAAATAAATAAATGTGACTCTGGATGACAACATAATGATGTTTGTTTCCAACATTAGGGCTGCTTTCCTAAAGAAGTTATCGCGATACTGGTATCATCCCAGCCCTATTGGTTATGCTGTCATTCCACCTTCACTCTTGTGTTCTTTGGTGCATCTTGAGATTTGCGGAACCTCTAATACCTGTTCCTTATGATCCCCAGGCCTGTATGTACAGCTGTGTTGTACAGGGGCAGTCAAACGCCTCCACGAATTTGTGGATCCAGTAAGTATCTGTGACAAGTTTTCTTGTGTTTTTATCTGTCGTAAGTCTGTAAGAATCAGCTTTGTATCATCAGTCAGCCTGCCAGCTTGTGCACTGCAGACAATCTTCTTCCCACTGCTGTTGCTAAAAGACAGAGCCGTCTATGTGTTACAGGAGAGCTGTGACTTCACCTGGTTTGCGGAGCACCCTCTGCGCTGTGTGGTGCTGGCTGCCCAAGTCTCAGCTGAGATGTGGCGCAGGAACGGGCTCTCGCTCGTCAGCCAGGTGAGAGGTGGGATGTGATGGCTTGGATGGACTGATGGTGTCAACTGTTGCTAAAACCTGAACTTTTCACGGATTGATTTCACATTTTGTGATTGCTTTAATGTGTTTCAAAGTATGATTATTTGTCATTTCCAGGTGTATTATTATCACGATGTAAAATGCAGGGATGAGATGTTTGACAAGGATGTCATCATGCTACAGGTTAGTGTTTAACAACAGCAACATTGTTCTGCACTCACCTCCTTTTTATTCTATGGCAGGGGTGTCAGACTCATTTTAGCTCAGGGGCCACACGGAGGAAAATCTATTCCCAAGTGGGCCCGACCGGAAAAATCATGGTATATATAACTTAAAAACAACAACTTCAGATTGTTTTCTTTGTTTTAATACGATCAACATACAACATAAAGCTGGAGCCTGAGGACAGTGTGTCCAAAATAGTACAAGCACAACATCACTATTAATCATAAAACACGTCAAGTTTATTTGAAAATTCTAAAGAAAAAGAACACACAAACACACAATGCCTCAGTGATTAACAGAACTGTTTCACAGATCACAGAACTATATCTGGGTGTCATTTCTCAGGCAGAAATGTAGATAAAAATAATGAAATCCTGTTCCCCAAACAAGTGCAAGAACCACAGAGTCAAGAATAGGTTAAATATACAAATAAAATCAATTAAAAACAATAGCACATCAACATAAAAACATATAAACATAAATCTGAAAGCGTTGCTCAAACTCCCGTAACAGTCCTGTTATTTTATCTTTGAACCGCTTCATGTCTGCCACATGTTGGGTCGCGCACACATTTTTCAGACAGGGGAAGTGAGCTGCATCACCACCGGCAAGTTGCGTCTCCCACAATGACAGCTTCAACTTGAAAGAATGTATGCTGTCATAATACTGCGTGACAATTTTGTTGCGCCCTTGCAGCTGTTTGTTCAAGTTTGTAACATCCACCATAAATGCAAGGTCCTGCATCCATTCTGCGGAATGAAATTCTAACACTGGTTTGCCCTTTTCTTCCATGAACTGTTCAATTTCTTCTCGTAAATCAAAGAAACGCCTCAGCACAGCACCTCGGCTTAACCATCTTACCTCAGTGTGGTATGGCAGGCCATAGATGTGGTCTTTCTCTCTGAGAAGGCTGTCAAACTGACAGTGATTCAGGCTTCTGGATCGGATGAAATTAACAGTTTGATGACCACCTTCATGACGTTATCCATCTTTAATGACTTGCAACACAAAGCCTCCTGGTGCAAAATACAGTGAAAAGTCAAAAGATCACGTCCTCCATTTGCAGATTGCACTTTCTCTCTGAACTTTGTCACATCTGTAGCCAGGCTGACCGCGCGGGACCAGTCCACTCCGACCCTGTCCAGCGCGCCGACGAGTGCGGTAAAAATATCAGCTGCTGTCGTTGTATCTGTCATCGGCACCAACTCCACGAACTCCTCGGTGACGGTCAATGTGTCATCAACTCCGCGGATGAAAAAATGGCCAGTTGTGCAACATCTGTAATGTCCGTGCTTTCATCAATTGCAACCGAAAACGCAATAAATGACTTTACTTTTTGCTTCAACTGGCTGTCCAAATCCACTGAAAGATCGGAAATCCTGTCTGCAACTGTGTTTCTTGTCAGGCTGATATTTGCAAAAGCCTGACGCTTTTCAGGGCACACAATCTCCGCTGCCTTCATCATGCATGTTTTTACAAATTCACCCTCACTAAATGGTTTTGAAGCCACTGCGATTTCATTAGCAATGAGGTAGCTAGCTTTCACTGCAGCGTCACTGATGTCTCGGCTGTGAGTAAACACAGACTGCTGTTTCTTCAGACCCGCCAACAGTTCATTCACCTTCTCTCATCTCCGCTGTCCTTGAAAGTTGTCATATTTGTCGGCATGAAGACTCACATAGTGGCGACAAAGGTTATATTCTTTCAGCACTGCAACATGCTCTGAACACACCAAACATACAGCTTTCCCATTCAATTCCGTGAATAAATAGGATTTACCATTTTTCTTGGAACACTCTGCACTCTGCGTCCACTTTTCTCTTTTTTGACAGAGACATATTGGGGCAATGAGGGTGCCAAAGCACATAATGTTAAAAGTAGAAGCCGTAATAAATATCGCGGGCAAAACAAAGTAGCTCATTGGCTGCACGTGCTTGACCTACTTGCTCTGCCCCGGTATAAACAGTTTGCTTGCTTAACACAATTGCTATTGCGCCATCTAGTGGACGCAATTGGAACAGCAGTTTATTTTATTAGAAAAATTGCAGCGCATTTTTATACTTTACATTTTTTGATTTTTTTTTTTATCATCTCGCGGGCCGGATTAAACCCGTTTGCGGGACTGATCCGGCCCGCGGGCCGGGCGTTTGACACCCCTGTTCTATGGAGTCTCCTGACTACCACTACATAATTGGAAGTCTCCTCTCAAAACTTTGTACAGATTGCTGCTTCCAAAATGGACCCCAACCACTTCATCATGCTGATCTTGCAGAGATTTGAGCTCTTTGATGTGTTCAATGGAAGTCTCTCAAGCAAAGACCAAGTAAGAGCGACTAATGGCTATTGGTTCAAGTAAATAAGTATTACATTTTGGCAAAATGGTCAATTAATAAAATACCAATCCTCCTGTGCAGGAACTGCTGAAACAGTGGAACCGGTTAACAGAAGAGATGCTCTACCTCCTCATCATCATTGTTGGTACGTCCCTAAGCTGTTTTCTAAATAACATATCTACTAAAGTAAATGTCTGGCGAAATCCTAATGTGTAGTTAGTAAGTTGACTGTATAGTGACATCTTGTTGGCTAGATGATATGGCAGTTATTGTTTATGTTGAGGGGTGTCTCATTCTGTATGTCATGCCCCATGTGTCCCCAGGGGAGCGGTATGTCCCAGGGATCAGTCAGGTGACCAAAGAGGATGTGACGATGAGGGAGGTGATCCACCTGCTGTGCATCCAGCCCATGGCTCACAGCAGCCTGGTCAAGGGCCTGCCAGAGAACGTGAGAACGTGGACCTATACTACACTTTTAAAGGCCCACACAGACTACGATTTTAGCCGTCTTATACCAGGATTTTGCCGTCCCAGACGGAATGTCCATGTCACAAGCAAATTCTTAGGTCGTAAACGATTGTTAGACATCTTGGCCGGTTCTGTGTGACACGGTCTAGGTCTGCCGATTTTAAGTACCACTACGTGTGGCGTAGGCTCTGACAAAGTTCTGGCAATGTCAGAAATGTTTAGCTTTTATTGTGTATTGTGGCTGCTGTTGCGAGCCGATCTCGGTGACTGACCAATAGGAACACGGCTTACACTGAGTATGCACAGAATAATACGATTGAATAGTCAGATTAATGTAATAGCTCAATTTAAACGTTTACATGCTTTGCAAGAAGAACGATTTCCCAAATAATCTTTTACATGACACATGAAATCAAGCTATTTGATGGAATTTTGATAAATGCGCTAAATCGGCTATCAAAATATACTTTCTTCCACAGCGACCATGTTATTTTTGGGAAGCATATTTTTGAGTCGGACATGCAATATTTGCATGTGAACTATTTCTAAGATGCGTACTTTCAGTTTTTCTGAACTCACTTCACTCGCGCATAAGAGGTTCCCACTAGATAATACAGCTTTGAGGTCTTAATTTAAGGTTAGGGTTAGACATAATGTTAGCAGTGTGATTAAGGTTAGGATTAGGATTAAAATCAAATTTTAAGAAGATATCTTGTATAGGCAGGGTTTATGACTTTGTGGCGGTGTTAACTAGTGGCGACCACGATAAGAGGAAGGCTAGCGCTGCTGGTGCTGGCACATGCACAGATCAAATACACCACTGCAGTTGATGTAACCTACGTCGGCTGACGTAACCTCGCAAACCAATCGCTGAATGTGACGACTACACTGAAGCAAATGGTACAATCTGGCCAGGTTGATATCAAGATTTTAATTTGGTAACATCGAACAGTGTTACATGTAATAATCCTGAGACAAAAGAAGAAACGCGCACACTGCTCTTGCTAGTATCATTGCTCTTTATTAAGCTTTATGTATCGGCCTGAGGGCCTTCGTCAGAGCTCTTATAAAGCTTAATAAAGATCAGTGATACTACCAAGAGCAGTGTGCAGGTTTCTTCTTTTTTTTCATGTTATTCAATTGTTACCATGCAACAAAGATAGCTCAGATGTGCGAGTGCCTTTTTGCATTTTGAATCACATGTTATAATCCTAAAAGACTGAATTCAACGTACAGTGTGAGAAGGCCTTAAAGCACTAATACTGGTACCACTTCTTCATCCCCTTTTATACTGCAACAATGTACTGTCTTTGTTTGTAGGAGAGCCATGAAACTGGCCTGGAAACTGTCATCCCAAAAGTTGCCACCTTCAAGTAAGTGTAACACTTAAGGTCATCTTGACCATAATGATACAAATCAAAATAATAAATAACGTCTTCAGCAGAGACTAACGTTTGAGGAGCTTTTTCACTGACTCTTTATTCTCCTATTTAGGAAGCCAGGTGTTTCTGGACACGGCTTGTATGAAGTGAAAAAGGAGTGCCTGCCGGAATTCAATCCCTTCTTCTTTCACTATTCTAAATCTCAGCATAGCAAGGTACAGTGCTTTGCAAAAGTATTCATCCCCCTTGGCGTTTTTCCTATTTTGTTGCTTTACAACCTGTAATTTAAATTGATTTTTATTTGGATTTAATGTAATGGACATACACAAAATAGTCGAAATTGGTGAAATGAAATGAAAAAAAAAAAAGTGTTAAAAAAAATTATACAAAATAAATAACGGAAAAGTGGTGCGTGCATATGTATTCACCCCCTTTGCTATGAAGCCCCTAAATAAGATCTGGTGCAACCAATTACCTTCAGAAGTCACATAATTAGTTAAATAAAGTCCACTTGTGTGCAATCTAAGTGTCACATGATCTGTCACATGATCTCAGTATATTTACACCTGTTCTGAAAGGCCCCAGAGTCTGCAACACCATTAAGCAAGGGGCACCACCAAGCAAGCGGCACCACGAAGATCAAGGAGCTCTCCAAACAGGTCAGGGACAAAGTTGTGGAGAAATACAGATCAAGGTTGGGTTATAAAAAAATATCAGAAACTTTGAACATCCCACGGAGCACCATTAAATCCATAATTAAATTTTTTTTGAAAGAATATGGCACCACAACAAACCTGCCAAGAGAGGGCTGCCCACCAAAACTCACGTACCAGGCAAAGTTGGCATTAATCAGAGAGGCAACAAAGAGACCAACAATAACCCTGAAGGAGCTGCAAAGCTCCACAGCGGAGATTGGAGTATCTGTCCATAGGACCACTTTAAGCCGTACACTCCACAGAGCTGGGCTTTACAGAAGAGTGGCCAGAAAAAAGCCATTGCTTAAAGAAAAAAATAAGCAAACACGTTTAGTGTTCGCCAAAAGGCATGTGGGAGACTCCCCAAACATATGGAAGAAGGTACTCTGGTCAGATGAGACTAAAATTGAGCTTTTTGGCCATCAAGGAAAACGCTATGTCTGGCGGTAACCCAACACCTCTCATCACCCCGAGAACACCATCCCCACAGTGAAGCATGGTGGTGGCAGCATCATGCTGTGGGGATGTTTTTCATCAGCAGGGACTGGGAAACTGGTCAGAATTGAAGGAATGATGGATGGTGCTAAATACAGGGTAATTGTTGAGGGAAACCTGTCTTCCAGAGATTTGAGACTGGGACGGAGGTTCACCTTCCAGCAGGACAATGACCCTAAGCATACTGCTAAAGCAACACTTGAGTGGTTTAAGGGGAAACATTTAAATGTCTTGGAATGGCCTAGTCAAAGCCCAGACATCAATCCAATTGAGAATCTGTGGTATGAATTAAAGATTGCTGTACACCAGCGGAAACCATCCAGCTTGAAAGAGCTGGAGCAGTTTTGCCTTGAAGAATGGGCAAAAATCCCAGTGGCTAGATATGCCAAACTTATAGAGACACCCCAATTGACTTGCAGCTGTAATTGCAGCAAAAGGTGGCTCTACAAAGTATTGACTTTGGGTGGGTGAATAGTTATGCACGGTCAAGTTTTCTGTTTTTTTGTCTTATTTCTTTTTTGTTTCACAAGAGAAAATATTTTGGATCTTCAAAGTGGTAAGCATGTTGTGTAAATCAAATGATACAAACCCCCCAAAAATCTATTTTTATTCCAGGTTGTAAGGAAACAAAATAGGAAAAATGCCCAGGGCGGTGAATACTTTCGCAAGTCACTGTATATGTTGGTACAGAGGCTACATGCATATTATATATTTTTTTCCAAAGCTGTTTTTCCCTTGGCTGCTGCCATTTGCTAATGTGTAATCTTGTGACCCCTGCACTCTGTGCTCCAGGCGGAAGATGCTCAGAAGAAGAGAAGAACTCAGGAGGGTTGTGACAAAGGTGAGATGGAACTTATCGTCATACTTACATAGAAAGGAACACTGTTATTATGAGCCAATCCCTGTAGGTGATTCACTATTTGCTTATGATTCATCACTGTCTGTCTCTGTCCATGCCCAGCCCTGCGTCCCCCTGTCCCCCCTCCCTTTTGCCCAGCTTTCTCCAGCATAGTGGGTCTGCTGTGCTGTGACATCCTCATCCACATCCTCAGACGAGTCCTGCAGAGAGCTGTGGAGGACCGGGCCACCTACTGGACAGAGGCCATGATCCAGAGGGTACCTTTCGCATTTATTTCTATCCCACTCGCTCTCTCTTTCTCTTTCCTTTTTATATGAACCATATGAACTGTAACTGTGTGTGCCCCCCACAGGCCCTGCACCTTATAGGCCAGGGTCTGTTGGAGGAGAAGACCCAGTTGGGAGCCAGCACTGTGGAGCAGGTCACCTTTGACTTCAGCCTCAAGGCTCGCAGTGAGTGTACTAGAGATACTACTTTTTGTCTTTAAATGTTTGTCTCTTGGATTATTCTTGGTTTAGGGTACACTTCATATACATTTGTTCTTGAGACATTTTCTGTTTCTCTACTCTCTCAGAGATCGGCTCAGAGCATGGCAAATCTGTGTTCCACCTCCTGTCCAAGATGACGGCTCTTCCTTCCCTGGAAGCCCAGAAGGATATGATTAAGTGGACACTGCAGGTGGGTTAACTTCATTGTCCTGTTAAGAGATTTGATCATCTCGTTTCAACTGAGATTTTAGACAGTTTACAGTACAGCTTTTTGTTTAAATGATCATATTTCTCTTTCTGGTAGATGTTTGAGATGGTGAAGTGCCTTAGGGAGAAATCCAGTCCAGCAGCCTCTATGAGCGTGGAGCAGACCAAGCCAGAGGAGGTAAAAACAGAACATGGGTCATTTTTACACCTTTTTTGTCATGTAACATTTCTGCAGTGAAGAATCCTCACCTTCTGTCTGATTTACTCAGATCATCCCTGACAAAGACAAAGCCGAGCGGAAGAGGAAGGCAGAGGCAGCCAAGCTCCATCGCCAGAAGATCATGGCCCAGATGTCGGCCATGCAGAAGAACTTCATTGAGTCACACAAGATGCTGTATGACAACATGCCAGAGAGTTCCCAGGGGGAACCTGTGGCCTCCAGAGAGAGGTGAGGAGGGGGTAGGGAGAGCTGTTGGCCATGAGGGAGACTACAGAGTGTTGCCCTTCCTTTAAAGACATGCTCCGGAACTTTGGCGTCTACTAAGTATTTTTTAAACCTCTCGCTTTGGGCTGGATATGTCAATGTGTAGTTCATACATGCATAATCTATGAGCAGAATTACCGTCTTACCTCAATTAGCCATGAAACCCCTAGTTTGTAAGCTACAGTTTTTCTGAAAGCTGTGCTGTGCCATTTTCCCTACATTTTCTCCCATGTGGGCCAGCCCCCTAGCAATTTGAGTTTTAGCCAATGACCTTCAGCCCCTCGCCATTTGAGTGACTGCTAGCAAGATGCATAAGCAGCAGAGAGAAAGGGCAATGACATGGTGCACATATCTGCACATATATGACGTAGTACACAATTTTTGGTTCGTGAGCGCTACTTTCAGAACTACTGGCTGAAAAGTATACAAAAGTACTGGAAAATCTATTTAATAATATACTCTAGCTTGCCTAGTAGTATCTCAAGTTTACTGCAGGAAGGAGAGTGAATTCAAATTTGAATTGGGTTGATTCCTTGAGTGAAGGTTAGTGATTAGGAGGATATCTACAGTTGAAGTCGGAAGTTTACATACACTTAGGTTGGAGTCATTAAAACTTGTTTTTCAACCACTCCACACATATCTTGTTAACAAACTATAGTTTTGGCAAGTCGGTTAGGACATCTACTTTGTGCATGACACAAGTAATTTCCAAATGCCTGAAGGTACCACGTTCATCTGTACAAACAATAGTACGCAAGTATAAACACCATGGGACCACGCAGCCGTCATACCGCTCAGGAAGGAGATGCGTTCTGTCTCCTAGAGATGAACGTACTTTGGTGCGAAAAGTGCAAATCAATCCCAGAACAACAGCCAAGGACCTTGTGAAGATGCTGGAGGAAACAGGTACAAAACTATCTATATCCACAGTAAAACGAGTCCTATATCGACATAACCTGAAAGGCCACTCAGCAAGGAAGAAGCCACTGCTCCAAAACCACCATAAAAAAGCCAGACTACGGTTTGCAACTGCACATGGGGACAAAGATCATACTTTTTGGAGAAATGTCCTCTGGTCTGATGAAACAAAAATAGAACTGTTTGGCCATAATGACCATTGTTATATTTGGAGGAAAAAGGGGGATGCTTGCAAGCCGAAGAACACCATCCCAACCGTGAAGCACGGCGGTGGCAGCATCATGCTGTGGGGGTGCTTTGCTGCAGGAGGGACTGGTGCACTTCACAAAATAGATGGCATCATGAGGAAGGAAAATTATGTGGATATATTGAAGTAACATCTCAAGACATCAGTCAGGAAGTTAAATCTTGGTCGCAAATGGGTCTTCCAAATGGACAATGACCCCAAGCATACTTCCAAAGTTGGCTTGGCTTAAGGACAACAAAGTCAAGGTATTGGAGTGGCCATCACAAAGACCTGACCTCAATCCTATAGAAAATGTGTGGGCAGAACTGAAAAAGCATGTGCGAGCAAGGAGGCCTAAAAACCTGACTCAGTTACACCAGCTCTGTCTGGAGGAATGGACCAAAATTCACATTTACATTACATTTACATTTTAGTCATTTAGCAGACGCTCTTATCCAGAGCGACTTACAGTTAGTGAATACATATTTTTTTTATACTGGCCCCCCGTGGGAATCGAACCCACAACCCTGGCGTTGCAAACGCCATGCTCTATCAACTGCGCTACATCCCTGCCGGCCATTGGAGCTACATCCCTGCCGGCTACATCCCTCCCCTACCCTGGACAACGCTGGGCCAATTGTGCGCCGCCCATGAGTCTCCCGGTCGCGGCCGGCTGCGACAGAGCCTGGATTCGAACCAGGATCTCTAGTGGCACAGTTAGCACTGCGATGCAGTGCCTTAGACCACTGCGCCACTCAGGAGTTCACCCAACTTATTGTGGGAAGCTTGTGGAAGGCTACCTGAAACGTTTGACCCAAGTTAAACAATTTGAAGGCAATGCTACCAAATACTAATTGAGTGTATGTAAACTTCCCAGTGGGTCAGAAGTATTTGGTAGGATTCTGACATTTCACATTCTTAAAATAAAGTGTATATCCTAACTGACCTAAGACAGGGAATTTTTACTAGGATTAAATGTCAGTTATTGTGAAAAACTGAGTTTAAATATATTTTGCTAAGGTGTATGTAAACTTCCGACTTCAACTGTATAACTGATAAGTGTGTTGTCATGTTTCTTCCTCCTATCCTGTAGCTGTGCCATGGAGCTGGGAGAGTTGTGCGTGGCTGTGGGGCCTCAACGGGGCTCCACCCCGGCTGAGCGGGAGGTGCTGACCTGCATCCTATGTCAGGAGGAGCAGGAGGTCCAGGCCCGCTCCCCAGCCATGGTGCTGACCGCCTGTGTCCAGAGGTCCACCGTGCTTACACAGTGCCGGGGGAAGACTCTGGCCAACAAGGGTTAGTGCCCTTTTCACACTCTCCTCCTTTTGATGTCCTGTGGTACACAATACTCTCTGACCACTGTCATCTCTTTTTGCATTACTGTTGAAATGATTAAAGATGTTAATGTGTTGTTCTGTGTGACAGAGACCTTGTACCCCCTCTTCATGCCACCTGACCTGGCTGTGGGGACTCACACTGGCAGCTGTGGCCACGTCATGCACGCCATCTGCTGGCAGAAGTGAGTCACTGCAGTAACGTGTCTATCAATGAATCATAGGGATGATGATTCCAACATACTATCTTGGGCCTGAAGACCTAAAGAAAGATTATACCTACATCTTTGTTTTTTTGTCTGTGTGTTCTAGGTACTTTGAGGCAGTCCAGAACACCACTCGGAACCGGCTCCATGCTGAGCTCATCATTGACCTGGAGAACGGGGAGTACATGTGCCCGCTCTGCAAGTCCCTGTGCAACACTGTGGTTCCTCTCATCCCCTTGGAACCACTCACACTCAACTAGTATGTCTTCCTTTTAGCCATGCCGTTTCGCCATGCCGTACTTTATTGCCACTTCCTAAATGACTAACTGAGTTTAGATATGTTTTTGGAGTATCCATAAAACTAAATCTGATTTATGGCCAAATAGTGAACATATCAGTTTTAACCGGCCTGTCCCTTATGTCCTGTCTGCAGTGAGAATGCAGAGCTGGTGGGACAGCTCCTCACCCTCCCTCGCTGGATCCAGATCCTCTCTGCCAGGATCAAAGGACTCCGGTCTGTCACTCAGGGACCAGGTAAAGACAGCTGTGTGATCTCACAAAGTCATTTTAGTGGAGCGAGCCCAGTGCTGTTGCAGGTGTGACTCCATTGTGTTTGTGGTCCAGAAAGCAGCAGTCAGACTAGCAGTGATGGAGACACTGCCCTCTGTGGGGAAGGCCAGCCAGACTTCCGCTCCATCCTCAGCTTTGGAGTGAAAGAGCCGTGAGTCACACACACACAACCATCAGCTCTCAATGGCTTATTCAAATGTAGCGCACGACACACACTAACATCATTTCCATGTTATTGACAGTGTACTATATTATGTATCCACTCACCACATGCTCTGTAATGTAATAAGTACTTGAGATATTCTAAAGATGTCCCCCTGTTGATCTTCCTCAGGAGGAAGTACTCTGACAGCATAGCAGAGATGCTGGTGGTGTGTGCCACCACGGTGCACAGGGTGGGGCTGCAGACGGCCCCTAACGAGCTGTGTCCCGGCGTGCCCGTCATGTCCTGGAACACCTGTGCCTTCACCATCCAGGCCATTGGTCAGTCCCACGTCTTTCTTCTTTACTCTATCTGTTTCTTTTTCAATCCTTTTTCTAGCTGAACTAATTGTGCCACTACTCAGGATGTTTTTTGTTTTTGTTTTCCTACAGAGAACTTGCTGCAGGAAGAGGATAAGACACTGTTTGGCTCTTTACAAAACAGACAGGTAGGTCAGATATATTACAGAGGAGGGACTGTGTTTGACCGGTTTTCACCTATTCCCTCGGGGGGGTTTATCACAGTAACTCTGCTTTCCTTTTCAGCTTGCGGGCCTGAAGGCTGTGGTTCAGTTTTCTGCAACCCAACGCCTCAAGAGCTCCCAGGCTGTCATTCAGAAGCATTTCACAGACATGTTAGGATGTACGTGTTCAAACACCACCCAGCACACAATATCCATCCACCTTACATTGTCATCTCATTTTGTGTGATTTGGTATTTTATGTAATAGTTAATTTGGTTGCCTCCTCTGGCTCTCTCTCCCTACAGCCTTGTTACCCACCATGAGTTCAGAGAGCACACCTTCTATTCTAGAAGTAGACTTCTTCCACCTTCTGGTAAGTCACCAATGAAGGAAGTTAATGTTCTGTTGGCTGCATACAGTAGGTCTTCCACACGCTCTGGGTATAACCAACCTTTCTCTGTGTGTTGTCAGGTGGGGCTGGTGCTTGCCATTCCAGCGCTCTACCAGGAGGAGGCGGTGGACCTGCAGCCCTCTGCTGTCAGCTCTGCCTACAACCACCTCCACATCCTCCATCTTGTCACCATGGCCCACGTGGTGCAGGTCCTCCTCTCCTCCACAGATTACACAGCAGTGTCTGGGGGAGAGGAGGGAGAGGAGGCGAGGGCAGCAGCAGAGCTCTATGCCACTGTGTCACAATGTACCGGCGGGTAAGAAGGAATGCTGCCTGCCTTTTCTCTGTATTTTTTTATGTAATATACTGTATGTGTGTGAATTGTGCATTGGGTCGTTTTTGGACATTTTCCATTCATGTTCATCCAGTCAAAGGTCCATTGTTTTCCTAAGCAGATTATGTGACTGTGTGTCTTATTGTCCAGGCTGAGGTCAGATGTGTCTGGGTGCTCAGTGGCAGACAGAGTGAGGAGAGGGGTCACGCCCTTCCTGCGCTGCGCTGCCCTCTTCTTCAATTGCCTTACAGGGGTGCCCCCTCCAGAGGAGCTCGCCAGTACTACAGGTAGGTATCTCAGGGCTCAGACTATTGTGGTGTATAAGGGGATTGAATGGGTTAGGGTTTCACTGACTGAACCATTCATGCTGTTTCGGCTGCAGTTACCTCTCAAGGCCAGGTGGAGGCGCTGTGCAGTTATCTGGCATTGCCCTCCAATGTGTTCCAGCTCTTCCAGGAGCACCGTGGGACTGTCTCTCCCTTAATACAGAGGTAATATCAATAACCTGTTAGTCACAGCCAAAATACATTGAAATGAATAGAACATTTATACATCTTTAACTGATGTTCTTATTATCAGATTTGTGATGGTAGCTATGTTTCTAAGGTAATTGTTTGATGTAATGTAAGAAATATTTTTTACTGATGGCCTCTGTCTCTCAGATGGTGTGGGCACCCAGCTGTAACCAATGCACTAAAAGGGGAAATGCAGACAATCAGGTAAGCTCAAATTCACTTAGTAACTGAATGAAGTATTTAAGATTTGTTTTCCTTTCTGCCCTATGAATAACTGAATCTTTGATAAAATGATTATTGCAGTTATCCCAGGAAAAGGAATCGGTTAATTGAGCTTCCTGAGGATTACAGCGCGCTCCTCAATCAAGCCAGTCACTTTCAGTAAGTAGGCACCACTGTCTTACTTGGATTCTCATAAACGTTGGTTAAATTATGGGAGAGCTGTTGAGTTCCAGTGGAGACAGTCCTCTTTCTCTCTCTGCCCTCCTGTGCAGTTGTCCTAACTCCACAGATGATGAGAGGAAGCACCCCACCCTGTGCCTCTTCTGTGGGACCATCCTGTGCTCCCAGAGCACCTGCTGTCATAGCCAGCTTGACGGGGAGGAGGTGGGCGCCTGCACCGCACACGCTGCCACCTGTGGGGCTGGAGTGGGCATGTTCCTCAGGTGGGTCGGGGACAAGGGTTCCTTGTAGGGACAGGGTGGGCATGTGGTTAAATATGTTCAAATGTTCTATAAAGCTTCTGCTGATTGCTTTGTTTCCCCCTCCCCCCACTGATTAGGATAAGAGAGTGTGAGATGGTCCTGATGGCCAGTAAGACACGAGGAAGCACTTACCCAGCCCCTTATCTTGATGACTACGGAGAGACTGACCCACAGCTGGGGTAAGCTGGCCACATCTCCTCTCTTTTGAAACATTCATTACATGTATCTCTGATGTCGTTCTGTAGAAGAATAGCATATTTTAAAGCAAATGTTATGTGAGACCTGTGTCACTGACGGACTGTATGTGAATGTGAGATTAGGAGGGGGAACCCCCTGCACCTGTGCCCTGAGCGGTACCGGAAGCTCCACCAGCTGTGGCAGCAGCACTGTATCCTGGAGGAGATCGCCCGCAGCCTGGAGGTGGTCAACGTCATGTTTGCTTTCGAATGGCAGATGCTGTGAGCCCAAGACCAGGTTATGTGTGCTGCTGGGTAGGGCCAAGGTCTGGAGGCCACAGCCAGGGGGCACAGCCCACACACACACACACACTCACACACACACGCCCACCTACATATGTCCTGGTTGGGAGCGGTACGCCCCTGTGCAGCCATTCCTCCCCAGGATCCCAAAGGGAGTGCAGATAGGACAGAGAGCGATGAGGAGGTGGTGGTTGGAAACTGAAGTCGCCTTGTTTGAATTTGTCTGCTGTGAGAGGGCTATGAGTAATGCTAGGAATAACGTCTCCCTTCTCCATAGAGAAGCTTATTAAAGGAAAATACATCTATCAAACACCCCAATATCTTTATGCCATCAGCTTGTGTATATAAAATCTCTCCCAAGTGGTGCTGTGAATTATCTGCCATCTCCTTTTGTTTTAAGACTTTATAGAGATGATAAAACATGGGTTTTAGCGAGTCTTGCAGTGTGGGAGTTGAGTTTACTCTTTTGCAAATGGCTTTGGGATCATGTTTCCTGTTCTATATTATTTGCTTTCTGTCACAGTAGACTGTTTGCATGGCACCTAGCCCATGTTACTGACCATCACCCTTCTTTAATTATATAAATAGATGGGTCTTTCCACGAATAGAGTACATTTTGGGTAGTGTAACTTGATAAAACATTTTTACTTTCACCTAATTTTAACATTGACATAAAGAACATGTTCAACTTAATAAAAAAAAAAACATGTTTTCCCATCTCAAGGAGTTAAATAAAAAAAGGACTACAGTAAGTGCCAATAAAGTGCCATCAGAGTAACAGGGTTGAGGTTTTCATCTTAAATCAGCCATAAATCCCCTTGTGACAGGGGGAATGGAAGCTTGTTGTGTGCAACATGGAGGGGCACAAAAAATGTTGAGCTGTTAAAGTATTTCAAGCCTATCTGTCTACGGATAACAGGTTTGACGTGGTATGCTCAAAGGGCTCAGTTTTCCACCACAAAACACCAGAAAATGGCCAAAAAGAGTAGAACCAGCTCACCTGGTTTTACACTATAATTTGACTATTCAATGTTTATTTCGGGGGAAAAATTAAAGGAATTACTTCACCATATTAAAACGAGAGTTCTGTTCACTCACCAGGGTTGACTTTAAAATGAGGGACGTGATTAATCACTTATCACATTAAATAAATAATAATCTTCAGAAATGACTTTGTCAAAGCAAAAACATAACTATGGCTTTACAATGATGGTGAGAACCTGGAGACATTTTGTGGTTAAGTGGGTTAAAACCTTCCTAGAAGTCGGAAAAACATGAAGAGGGACATGTCAAAACTGTGACTTCTGGCACTTTAGCAAGTCTTTATTAATATAAAAACCGGATTTATTGAATTTTCTATGTGGTCTATATTAAATGGCACATTTAATATAACATGCTTTTAAAATTCAATATTGGTGCACAGTTTGTTTAAATATTAAAGGGACGCAAAAGGCACTCTATTCGTGGAACGACCCAGATAATGTACAGTGCCTTCAGAAAGTATTCATACCCCTTGACTTATTCCACATTTGGTTGTGTTACGGCCTGAATTCAAAATGGATTAAATTGTTTTTTCTCACCCATCTACACACAATACCCCATAATGACAAAGTTAAAACATGTTTTAATTTTTTTGGTTAATTTATTGTAAATGAAATACAGAAATGTATAATTTACATACGTATTCACGCCCCTGAGTCAATACATGTTAGAATCACCTTTGGCAGCAATTACAGCTTTGAGTCTTTCTGGTTAAGTGTCTAAGAGCTTTGCACACCTGGATTGTAGAATATTTTCACATTCTTTTTAAAAGTCTTCAAGTTCTGTCAAGTTGTTTGTTGATCATTGCTAAACAGCCATTTTCAAGTCTTGCCATAGATTTTCAAGCAGATTAAAGTCAAAACTTGTAACCAAGCTACTCAGGAACATTCAGTGTATTCTTGGTAGGCAACTCCAGTGTATATTTGGCCTTGTTTTAGGTTACTGTCCTGCTGAAAGGTGAATTAATCTCCTAGTGTCTGGTGAAAAGCAGACAACCAGGTTTTCCTCTAGGTTTTCCAATTTGTTTGCAGTATTACTTTAGTGCCTTGTCGCAAACAGGATGCATGTTTTGGAATACTGTTTGTCTGTACAGGCTTCCTTCTTTTCACTCTGTCAATTAGGTTAGTATTGTGGAGTAACTACAATGTTGTTGATCCATCCTTAGTTTTCTCCTATCACAGCCATTAAACTCGTAACTGTTTGAAAGTCACCATTGGCCTCCGGCAATTGAGTTAGGAAGGACGCCTGTATCTTTGTAGTGACGGGGTGTATTGATACACCATCCAAAGTGTAATGAATAACTTCACCATGCTCACAGTGATATTTAATATCTGCTTTTTTTTTTACCCATCTACCAATAGGTGCCCTTCTTTGCGAGGCATTGGAAAACCTCCCTGGTCTTTGTGGTTGAATCTGTGTCTGAAATTCACTGCTCGAGTGAGGGGACCTTACAGATAATTGTATGTGTGGGGTACAGAGATGAGGTAGCAATAAAAATAAAACAAGCCAAACACTATTATTGCACACAGAGTGAATCCATGCAAATGATTGTGACTTAAGCAAATTTTTACTCCTGAACTTATTTAGGCTTGCCATAACAAAGGGGTTGAATACTTATTGACTCAAGACATTTCAGCTTTTCATTTTTAATGAAAGAACAATTCTAATAACATAATTCCACTTTGACATTAGGGGGTATTGTATGTAGGCCAGTGACAAAAAAAATCTACATTTAGTCCATTTTAAATTTCAGGCTGTAATAATATAATAATATAATAAGCCATTTAGCAGACGCTTTTATCCAAAGCGACTTACATTCATGTGTGCATACATTTTTACTTATGGGTGGTCCCGGGGATCGAACCCACTACCCTGGCATTACAAGCGCCATGCTCTTCCAATTGAGCTACAGAGGACCACAAAATGTAGAAAAAGTCAAGGGGTGTGAATACTTTATGAAGGCACTGTATGAATAGATATACAAGCAATTACTATACTTGTCAAATGCAAAAGTATATGAAGAGAAACTTTTACTGTACAAACATTGCTGCTTGTAATCTGAATGAATTAGATGGCAATTAAATGTTAATCTAAAAGCACTTTTGAAATAAAATGACTTAAGTTTCCAATATATGTACATGTAAAAGAGTCGGTCTTCTGTAAGTCTTCACTGAAATTCCCTATTTTGCCAACCTGATACTCATTAAATGCTTCTTTTGTCGTAACTCCTTCAAATAATTGTGTATGGGAACATTGTCAACTGTTTTAGAAATTATTATTTTTGCTGTGAAAATGACATTCAAATAGATCATATTGTAGCTAACGGGGACAAAAAGGTTCATACCAGCAACACGAAATATATTCTGTACACATGACTAATCTAACAAGTAAATAATAGCACATCACTACTACATTAGTGTATTTAAGACTACAATTATGTACATTTTATGGGGGAGTAGCTACATGAAAAATAATAATCGCTATAAAAATACACTTGATATTACATCAGACTTTTCAGGAAAATGAAGTTTTGTGCATATACTGTATGGGTTTTGTTTTTCCTCGTTTGCGTTGCTTGACAGTGCTGTATGATAACCAGGCTGTCTGAATAAATACATTTATCTAGACAATGAGTTTTTGTGCCCTCTGTGTCTGACTGGGAATAACAACACAAATGTCATATTTGTCTGAAAGGAGAGTAAATAAAAAAATATATGTAAAGAAGAAAAGATACTGTATGACTTGAAAGTATTTCTCATCACCCTCATCGCATCATATGTCAGTTCATTGACTTGCACATTGACATCAAATCCCATTTCCTTATTATTCAGTGCCCTTAGCAGCTCATATTTCCTACAATAATTACCATAATTTATATTACGCACTATACTACTTAGCTTTAATAACTACTACTTCCTGGCAGCACTCGAGGCTGTTGTAAGGATTTATTCTGCAAGAATAATACTGTTGATTGTTGCTTAGCAGCACCTGTGTTGAATAATAAATCAGACTTGCTAATATTAATTTCCCTGTTTAATTCCACGGCGAATCAAGGCTGACAGAGAACCTACATAGTTTTGTTTATAGTCTGAAATAAGAGCATATCGTGTTGATTTGTAGTATCTGTAGTCCTCAGTAGTTTAAACAGGGCCTTAAGTAGTCTCTCTATCCTTTGTCTGCTGTGTCTGGCCATAATAGGATGTGTCATCAAATTGATTGGATGCGAGATTTCATTAGGACACAGATTAGGGGTAATTCGAGGCAGTGGGGGTCCTTGCAATTCTGCTATTGTTTAGAAATCTCAATCTTGGTCGTCACACACTTAGCTTTATGCATACAGGCTTGCTGCAGAGGATTAGGGTAGCAGGTAGCCTAGTGGTTAAGAGCACTGGGCCAGTAACCGAAAGGTTACTGGTTTAATGAGCCGACTAGGTGAAAAATCTATGTGTCATTGAGCAAGGCACTGAACACCAATTGCTCTACAGTACAAAAATAGCAACAGTGATACTTATTTTAAGTGCCATCACTTGTCTGTGCTTGGTCTTCACTTTTCTCCTACAGAATGTGTCTTACTAGGCGTAAACATTCTGACAGATAAACAATATTCTACTGAACAAACCCAACGAGCGACTATCAGCAAAACCTTGGAAATTGTCTAAGCTCCTAAATGATTTAGCATTTACAAGCTTCTGACTCTTTCCCTTAGGATCTTCATCTGTATGTTTTGTCTATCCCACAACCCTCTCTAACTCACATGCATCCTTCCACTATATGTAAGATTTATTTAAGTAAGACACATACTCAGTTGCATTGGTCTATAGCTTCAGCAAAACTAGAGAGAATATTTATAAAAGCCTAAATAGGTACAGTCATGGCCAAAATTGTTGGCACCCCTGAAATTTTTCCAGAAAATGAAGTATTTCTCACAGAAAAGTATTGAAATTACACATGTTTTGCTATGCACATGTTTATTTCCTTTGTGTGTATTGGAATAACACAAAAAAAACAGGAAAAAAGCAAATTTGACATAATTTCACACAAAACTCAAAAAATGGGCCGGACAAAATGATTGGCACCCTTAACTTAATATTTAGTTGCACACCCTTTGGAAAAAATAACTGAAATCAGTCGCTTCCTATAACCATCAATAAGCTTCTTACACCTCTCACCCGGAATTTTGGACCACTCTTCTTTTGCAAACTGCTCCAGGTCTCTCATATTGGATGGGTGCCTTTTCCCAACAGCAATTTTAAGATCTCTCCACAGGTGTTCAATGGGATTAAGATCTGGACTCATTGCTGGCCACTTCAGAACTCTCCAGCGCTTTGTTGCCATCCATTTCTGGGTGCTTTTTGAAGTATGTTTGGGGTCATTGTCCTGCTGGAAGACCCATGATCTCGGACGCAAACCCAGCTTTCTGACACTGGGCCCTACATTGCGACCCAAAATCCTTTGGTAATCCTCAGATTTCATGATGCCTTGCACACAGTCAAGGCACCCAGTGCCAGAGGCAGCAAAACAACCCCAAAACATCTTTGAACCTCCACCATATTTGACTGTAGGTACTGTGTTCTTTTCTTTGAAGGCTTCATTACATTTTCAGTAAACAGTAGAACGATGTGCTTTACCAAAAAGCTCTATCTTGGTCTCATCTGTCCATAAGACGTTCTCCCAGAAGGAATTTGGCTTACTCATGTACATTTTGGCAAACTGTAGTCTTGCTTTTTTATGTCTCTGTGTCAGCAGTGGGGTCCTCCTGGGTCTCCTGCCATAGCGTTTCATTTCATTCAAATTTCGACGTATAGTTCGCGCTGACACTGATGCACCCTGAGCCTGCAGGACAGTTTGAATTTCTTTGGAACTTGTTTGGGGCTGCTTATCCACCATCCGGACTATCCTGCGTTGCAACCTTTCATCAATTTTTCTCTTCCGTCCACGTCCAGGGAGATTAGCTACAGTGCCATGGGTTGCAAACTTCTTGATCATGTTGCGCACTGTGGACAAAGGAACATCTAGATCTCTGGAGATGGACTTGTAACCTTGGGATTGTTGATATTTTTCCACAATTTTGGTTCTCAAGTCCTCAGACAGTTCTCTTTTCCTCTTTCTGTTCTCCATGCTTAGTGTGGCACACACAGAAACACAATGCAAAGACTGAGTCAACTTCTCTCCTTTTTATCTGCTTTCAGGTGTGATTTTTAGATTGCCCACACCTGTTACTTGCCCCAGGTGAGTTTAAAGGAGCATCACATGCTTGGAACAAACTTATTTATCCACAATTTTGAAAGGGTGCCAATAACTTTGTCCGGCCCATTTTTTTAGTTTTGTGTGAAATTATGTCAAATTTGCTTTTTTCCTGTTTTTTTTTGTGTTATTCCAATACACACAAAGGAAATAAACATGTGCATAGCAAAACATGTGTAATTTCAATACTTTTCTGTGAGAAATACTTCATTTTCTGGAAAAATTTCAGGGGTGCCAACAATTTTGGCCATGACTGTATGTTATTAAGACCGCACACACTTAATTGGCATTACTGTGGGAAAAGGTCTGGACCAATGCCATTACATTCGGCTAATTTCGATTAGCTCAGAACGAAAGTCTTGTGTAATTGGTCAGCTGCTCGATTAAGTTCTGGGTAAATACATGTATAGCCGCGGGAAGTAGGGGTGATAATAATAAAAAAAGGAAAAATGTATTTCCCTCAAAAGTAGTGCACTGGGCCTGTATTAGCGGACCGATATAGCCGTCTGTAGCGCATGCCAAACATTTTTTTTTTTTTGTAGCGAAATGCCAATGCCATCCTCTCTTTCATGTTGACGAAACATCTATGACTCTTTCATACAGTAGTCTACACGCTTTTAGTTTTTGTTGTGCTAGGCTACCTGGCTAAAATGCTTGCTCGCTAGCCTAACTTCCTTTCACGGTCAACAATGAGGCAGCTAGTTAACATTAGCCTACTACATCTAGCTACATATTGCACTTCCATCCTCTCAGGCAAGGGGCACAATGTATGAATTTATGGTTGGATCAGAATCGCCATTACAATAACTGGCCAGTACGGAGAATTAAGTAAAATCACTAGCCCAAATCCCTATCTCCATCCATGGCTAATTTAGGAAAGGGACAATTTTAGCTAGCTAGCTAGCCACCAGAGGACTACACACAATGAGATGCAACAATTCACGTTTCTTTCTGTCAATAATGTTTGGCTTTTGATGTGATGTGAAGCCAAATCCAAACTGGCTTCCCTTGACACATTTTTTGGTGCACCACATGACCGTTCACAGTTGAGCTCACTCAGTTTAGCTCATCGCTGATTGGCTATTATTTTATCCAAAAAATTATCAATGGAGGCCAAATGCTCGCTGGCTTCCCTTGCATTCAATGCTACGGGCGGCAACAATGTCATACTCCTTATGACCAGACAGCATCAGATAGATGGGCTACACATACAGAGACAGAGGGGCGCTGTTTCGCTCTCTCTAATGCGTTCTTCGGTGAGATACATTCAGCCTCTTACGAATTGAAGGAAAATGATGAAACACAGAGAGACGAAAGATACATTAATATTATTTTATTTTTTATTTTTTTGTTAAATGTTTTTGGGAAGCCTGGCTTTCCTTGGCATCCATGAATATACCCCACTGTTAAGGGGTGAGTAAAGGTAAAGGCGGCATAAGCACAGTTTGGCTTTCACTCTTAAATTAATTTGTTGATATGAGTATATGAAAAGAGGTAACAAGGCATTACATCATGGCATAGAATCAATGGCACATGGATTTTGTTTGTATGTTCTTGCTAAACAATCTCTACTATACATTTCCATGTTATCTATTACGATATTCTGTTCTGTACCAATCTGCTATTGGATGTCTCCTTTTGCAAACACATTTGCAGACTGTCATATCACCAAATCCCTCTTACAATGGCAATGTTCCCTCTTACCAACATTGCTTGGTTTGCAAAGTAGTGTTAGCAAGTCATATGCCGCCACAATGTTTCTTTCAGGCAAGCTTTTATGTCGCTTTTATTGCTCGTGGCACTTCCTGTCCTTTGGACAAACTGACTGTTGATGTGTATTGCATGGTCCTTCACCTTTTTATGACCCTGTGGAGTGGACTCTTCAACGTAAGTGTTAGAGCAGGGGTCAACTGGCCACAAGTATCTACTTTGGGGGCACATTGTCTGGTCCATAGTGGGCTGCGGAGGGGACATCGATGTTGGGATCGCCATTGTTGGCTGTGTCAATCTGGTTGCACTTTCCCAGGCTCTTTATGATATTGAAGTTGGAACGGGCTGTCTCCAGAAAGCTGTTTTCCAGAAGCCAGCCGTCTGACTCTGAGTCTGGGTCCCCCTGTCTCAGCACGTTCTCCAGGGATGTCTGGAGGTAACGCACCCCCGTCAGCACCGTCAGCTACAACACGAAACAAACATTACTGAGGTAATCCCTACACCATGTAATATACTGTACATAAATATAACTTTTGTTTATCATGTATAGTGGACCAGAGTAAAATATGTGGGTCCAAATGTAGCTGCAGGTTTGGGATGTGTATTTTGGGACAGTTCCATGTGAACCAGTAGACGACAAGGGGTGTGCCACACACAAAACTGAGCATGGATAACCCAGAGATAATGTCATAACAGAGATTTAGTGTGGGATTAGGTAGCATGCAAAGTGAATGAACAATACTACTAATCAAGCTGAAGAGAAAGGGCATGGGAGATGGACCAGAAGCCCAGATAACTTCCCTGCAAAGAGGTGTCATAAGCAGAATACTGCAATGTTGATTAAGTTCTTTATAATTAGTGGTTTGCTGAGTCTAAATAAACCCACTTGGCAAAAAACTGGTTGAATCAACGTTGTTTCCATGTCATTTCAACCCAAAAAATTCTATGTGATAGGATTTGCAAAAAATCATCAATGTAAGGGAATTTGGTATTTTTTTCATCCAACTTTTAACCTAAATCCAATGACAGGGTGACATTTTTGGTTGATTTCACGTTGAATTTACATTAGTCGACAACTCAACCAAATTTAAATCAAAACTAGACGTTGAGTGTTAGTTACTATTTTATTTTGTATTATTAAGTTTTAAACTGCATCGTTAGGAAAGGTTCGTAAGCAAGCATTTTACTGTAAAGTCTACACCAGTTGTGTTTGGCGCATATGATAAATAAAATGTGATTTGATTTTGACTTGTGTATGTCAGCTACGAGTCTCTTGCAGATACGATATACTTCTATGGAAACCACATCACAGTTTATAAGGACACCGCTGTGCTCACTTCAAACAGCCAGATGATGAGGACGGTAAGGCCGATGGACTGCATGATGTAGGTGTAGTACTCAAGCAGGGCCAGGTGGCAACCCTTCCTCAACAGGTTAAGCTCCTCTGTCTGGTATTCGTAGTTGAAGTGGGTTGAGCTGTTGGTGATTTGGTGCTGGATGGGGCCCAGGGCTGGGCTCTCTGTCTGACGTGTCATGTAGGGTATCAAGAGGCCTACTCTTTACTTACTCCACCACCTCCCTGCGATATCTGGAACCAGTCTCTGAAGCCTGCGGTATCTGGAACCAGTCTCTGAAGCCGGCGATATCTGGAACCAGTCTCTGAAGCCTGCGGTATCTGGAACCAGTCTCTGAAGCCGGCGGTATCTGGAACCAGTCTCTGAAGCCGGCGGTATCTGGAACCAGTCTCTGAAGCCGGCGATATCTGGAACCAGTCTCTGAAGCTGGCGTTGCCGCAGCACTGGAACTGGATCTGCAGCAGGTCCACGGTGTGCTTCAGGAAGCTTTTAAACAAATAAAAAAATGACCAGATATTGCACACCTCTGCTGAACCATCAACACATAAGTGTGCATTACCACAATAATTTGCTAAGCATTTATTTAGAAGAAATATAATAAAATAAACTACAAATATAATAGACTATACTTTTCTTTATTTTTATGGAAGACCATAGACCAAAGCATCTGATGTCTCAATCATTTTGTTTACCACCTCAGAGCTTTCACATAACAGTGTGGTTCCCCATGCCGCTTTATCAATACGGAGTTCAAAAAGAGAAACCCCATGCTTCACCTGTCTGTCCTGAACACAGCCACAGGTCATCCCTACAGACTGGGAATATCAGGAGAGAGCACCATACAGAAGGACCTACATTTGAAGTCGGAAGTTTGCATACAGATGAAGTCAGACGTTTACACTTAGGTTGGAGTCATTAAAACTCGTTTTTCAACCACTCCACAAATGTCTTGTTAACAAACTATAGTTTGGGCAAGTTGGTTTGGACATCTACTTTGTGCATGACACAAGTAATATTTCCAACAATTGTTTACAGACAGATTATTTCACTTATAATTCACTGTATCACAATTCCAGTGGGTCAGAAGTTTATATACACTAAGTTGACTGTGCCTTTAAACAGCTTGGAAAATTCCAGAAAATGATGTAATGGCTTTAGAAGCTTCTGATAGGCTAATTGACATAATTTGAGTCAATTGAAGGTGTACCTGTGGATGTATTTCAAGGAATACCTTCAAACGCAGTGCCTCTTTGCTTGACATCATGGGACAATCAAAAGAAATCAGCCAAGACCACAGAAAAAAAAAATTGTAGACCTCCACAAGTCTGGCTCATCCTTGGGAGCAATTTCCAAACGCCTGAAGGTACCACGTTCATCTATACAAACAATAGTACGCATGTATAAACACCATGGGACCACGCAGCCGTCACACTGCTCAGGAAGGAGACGTGTTCTGTCTCCTAGAAATGCAAATCAATCCCAGAAGGGACCTTGTGAAGATGCTGGAGGAAACAGGTACAAAAGTATCTATATCCACAGTATAACGAGTCCTATATCGACATAACCTGAAAGGCTGCTCAGCAAGGAAGAAGCCAATGCTCCAAAACCGCCATAAAAAAGCCAGACTACGGTTTGCAACTGCACATGGGGACTAAGATCGTACGTTTTGGAGAAATGTCCTCCGGTCTGATGGAACAAAAATGGAACTGTTTGCCCATAATGACCATCGTTATGTTTGGAGGAAAAAGGGGATTGATTGCAAGCCGAAGAACACCATCCCAACCGTGAAGCACGGGGGTAGCAGCATCATGCTGTGGGAGTGCTTTGCTGCAGGAGGGTCTGGTGCACTTCACAAAATAGATGGCATCATGAGGAAGGAAAATTATGTGGATATATTGAAGTAACATCTCAAGACATCAGTCAGGAAGTTAAAGCTTGGTCGCAAAGTCACAAAGTAGATGTCCTAACCGACTTGCCAAAACTATAGTTTGTTAACAAGAAATTTGTGGAGTGGTTGAAAAACAAATTTTAATGACTCCAACCTAAGTATATGTAAACTTCCGACTTCAACTATACCTTATTTCTGCAGCATTCGTGTTGTCTGTCTGATCTGGCTCCCATCCCTGTTTGTTTTTCTCTTCAGTGACAGACATCTTAAGGCTTGGCCTGGAGATAGTTTAGCCGTAGTGAATCAGGTGGAACAGACAGACACCCGCCGGTGGCAGCATCAGGGTGAGTCCGCTGGCCAAGCCCCCTGACCCTCCTAATAATCCCCTCTAATCACTAATCTGCCCTGTAGGATTTGGATGTACCTTCTGCCACCTGCGCAAATCTGACTGCAGCACCACAAAGAGTTATAATGGTCATGTTTGTGTGTGTGTTTGTATGTTTGTGTCCAGTGAGCCCTTCACTGATTCTGTAAATTTAGAAGTCAATAGGCAATACATCAAGTAAGGCAATACATCAAGACTAAATCCGTTTTGTGATGAGGACAATATTATGCTCATAAGCAAATACTGAAAATGTGTGAGATTGTTTGATAATGTTTCAGAGCGTTTGATAATGTCCTTTAATGTGATCAAATTAACAAAGTTTGCACTTCCCTCCAGTGCTTTGATGACACTATGCATATAAATGGCCCAAGAAATAGTCAACACTGAGGATTGAAAGCTCCAAATACCTTAATACAGTCTCGATTATCCTCATGGTGTTATTGTATTTGAAACAAACAACTTTCACCTACTACCCCTCCCTCCCTCCCTCCCTCCCTCCACTCACTCTTTCCTATTCCTGAGCTCTTTTTTTCTCTCTCCGTCTCTCACGCACACATCCATACACATCCACACAGTCAATCAGCCAATGACTACTGGATTACCATGTCCCAAAGGAGCTTGTGTAAGAGGAGAGTTCCACTGTGGACACACACTTGCCCAGTCAGCACATCCACAGCGATCCCAGGAGCACCGGACCAACGTGGCAGGTAAATTCTGGAGTTCACAGTTTAGTCAATCATGGTTCTTCGGTAAAATGGCTATCACTTGTAGTATACTCTAATACTGTGATTCGATCTGATCGTGAATATCATGGATAGCAGGCCTCTAGGCTTTACGGCACTGTAAGTTCATTACATTCTTAAAGCCATATACATAACATTGGTCTTCAATTCTGTAAAGGATGTTATATTCTATGCAGTATTGTACTTTATCTAAAAACCAATTATCCTCTCTGATGCCTGTGGTTTGTAGTTCCAGTGTTAATACAGCAACATGACTTAATGTTAATTTATTTAATGCATTTCCTTTGGAATGGGATTATAACCAACTATGGATATGAGGGATTATGTTCAGTAATGGCCTATTGAAAAAGAGATGTGTAGCAACTGTGTGAATGAATTACAGTTGCTCCCAACAGAGAAGAATCCCCTGACTGCATAATACTGTCTGCTTGACTTCACCCCCAGAACATTGAACAGAAGCTGGTAATTGCATTTGTACATAAACATTTTTATCCAGAACTTTAATTTGACCAGATTTTGAGGGATTTGAGAACATGTTCTCTTTTACAACAATGACTTACAGTGCAGTCGGAAAGTATTCAGACGCCTTTAATTTTTCCACATTTTGTTACGTTACAGCCTTATTCTAAAATTGATAGTTTTTTCTTATTTTCATCAATCTACACACAATACCCCATAATGACAAAGCGAAAACAGGTTTTAAGAATTTTTGGCAAATTTATAAAAAATATAAAACAGAAATACCTTTATTTACATAACTATTCAGACCTTATGCTATGAGACTTGAAATTGAGCTCAGGTGCATCCTGTTTCCATTGATCATCCTTGATATGTTTCTACAACTTGATTGGAGTCCACCTGTGGTACATTTAATTGATTGAACATTATTTGGAAAGGCACACACCTGTCTATATAAGGTCCCACAGTTGACAGTGCATGTCAGAGCAAAAACCAAGCCATGAGGTTGAAGAAATTGTCCGTAGAGATCCGAGACAGGATTGTGTCGAGGCACAGATCTGGGGAAGGGTACCAAAACATTTCTGCAGCATTGAAGATCCCCAAGAACATAGTGGCCTCCATCATTCTTAAATGGAAGACGTTTGGAACCACAAAGACTCTTCCTAGAGCTGGCCGCCCCGCCAAACTGAGCAATCGGGGGAGAAGGGCCTTGGTCAGGGAGGTGACCAAGAACCCGATGGTCACTCTGACAAAGCTCCAGAGTTCCTCTGTAGAGATGGGAGAACCTTCCAGAAGGACAACCATCTCTGCAGCACTCCACCAATCAGGGATTTATGGTAGTGGCCAGACAGAAGCCACTCCTCAGTAAAAGGCACATGACAGCGCGCTTGGAATTTGCTAAAAGGCACCTAAAGGACTCTGACTATGAGAAACAAGATTCTCTGGTCTGATGAAACCAAGATTGAACTCTTTGGCCTGAATGCCAAGCGTCACGTCTGGAGGAAACCTGGCACCATCCCTATGGTGAAGCATGGTGGTGACAGCATCATGCTGTGGGGATGTTTTCCAACGGCAGGGACTGGGAGACTAGTCAGGATCGAGGGGAAGATGAACGGAGCAAAGTACAGAGCGATCCTTGATGAAAATCTGCTCCAGAGCGCTCAGGACCTCAGATTGGGGCAAAGGTTCACCTTCCAATAAGACAACAACCCTAACCACACAGCCAATACAACGCATGAGTGGCTTCGGGAAAAGTCTTTGAATGTCCTTGAGTGGCCCAGACAGAGCCCGGACTTGAACCCGATCGAACATCTCTGGAGAGACCTGAAAATAGCTGTGCAGCGACGCTCCCCATACAACCTGACAGAGCTTGAGAGGATCTGCAGAGAAGAATGGGAGAAACTCCCCAAATACAGGTGTGCCATGCTTGTAGCGTCATAAATAATAATAATAATAATATGCCATTTAGCAGACGCTTTTATCCAAAGCGACTTACAGTCATGTGTGCATGCATTTTTACGTATGGGTGGTCCCAGGGTTCGAACCCACTACCCTGGCGTTACAAGCGCCATGCTCTACCAATTGAGCTACAGAGGACCACAATCATACCCAAGAAGATTCAAGGCTGTAATCGCTGCCAATGGTGCTTCAACAAAGTACTGAGTAAAGGGTCTGAATACTTATGTTAATGTTATATTTAAGTTTTTTATAAATTTGCAAAAATGTCTAAAAACCTGTTTTTGCTTTGTCATTATGGGGTATTGTGTGTAGCTTGATGAGGGGGAAAAAACAATTTAGTCCATTTTAGAATAAGGCTGTAACGTCACAGAATATGGAAAAAGTCAAGGGGTCTGAATACTTTCCGAATGCACTGTATGTGTTTGGTACATTCACAGTTAACATCCTCAGGGTGTGAGAGGCCTCAACAGCAGGACTATGATGGACACAGAGGACCAGTGGACACATGCCTTGGCTAGCAACAACGTGAGGGCCATCCTCCGCTGGCTACGCAGCCTCTCAGCTGAAGGTCAGATCACTGGCTGGCAATATGAAACCACATGCAGCATACAGTACTTACAGCCACTTACTGTGTCTAAGAATGGTTGGCTACTTTAACATACTGTAATGCTTCGATGATTATGATATGGGATCATCATTAGTAACATTTCATCTCAGTTCATGCTGCTTTTGATTATGACCCATTATGTAATTACATGAATTTGTCTCATTCCATTCATCTGTCTCTCAGTGGGAAATGCTGATGTGGAGGACAGCCTCGCTACTTTCAGCTGCTGGGTCCAGAGGATGGCTGTAGTTTCAAAGAAGGAGTTACTCACCCTTTGTAAGCAGATATGCACCACACCACCAGCTATCCCAAACAGAGCCAAAGGCTATCGATCCCAGCTCTTTCCACGGCTTTATTACATAGGTCTTCTCCTGTCCCCTCTCTCTGGGTCCCCCTCTCCTCTCCCGTCCCCTCCCCTGTCTCTAGGCTTCAGCCGTTGCCAGGGCCTGTGGATGTTCCTGGACCACAGCTGCTTTACCAGGGTGCACCTGCTCTTGCAGCGGCTGAGGAACCTGCTGACCCTGGCCCAGTGGGGGAGGAGGCAGAGCGGCCTGACACACTTCTGGCATGGTACAGTACTATTCCAACCCTGGCCCCCCTCTCACAAGGATCAGATTGTTGTATGAATGATATCAACTGGCTAGTTTGTTTAATACAATGACCTTATCTAGATGCCTAGTGCTAGCATTTGGTATGGTTGTAACAATATAGGTGAAAACATTGTAGTTTCTATCAAGAGAGCTGTCTCTCCTCTGTGTGTATGTAGGTTTGGGGATCCCGTGTGTGGTCTGCAGGGCCGGGTGTGGGTCCTCAGTTGTGAGGCAGGACTGCTGGAATCGGGAACACAGAGGTCTGAAGCAACACATCTGGCTGGGTCGGCTTGTACAGTGGTGGGGCACCACCGGACTCCTGCCCAAGTACCCTGGTAAGGATGCATACGTTAACATTATAGAAGGACAAACAGTCAAACTGTACAAACCGTTCACACTTTGCATCACAGAGTTGTTATTACTGTTTAACTATTCTTATAAGTACAGTGTAACAAGTGTTGTATGTTGTAGTATTATTGTAGTGTTAGGGTTGAGGTTAGGGTTAGTCTAGTACAGGGTTCCCCAACTGGCGGCCTGCGGGGGGGGGGGTTCGCCTTTAAAAACACCAGGAAATCAGCTCCAAGAAATCTGTTCCCAAGTATTCCCATGCATAATAGAAGCGTGATCGTATACAAATGTAAGCAAGGTTTTAAATGGTTTGCTTTAATCAAACATTATATCTGTTTTGGCTTCTTGTGGTCAATTTGTAGTCTACAAATTATTCGTAATTTTGTTCTAGCCACCATCCGCTCCAGAAAAAATCGGCCCGCGTCTGAATCTAGTTGATGATCCCTGGTCTAGTATTTATAAGCACACTGACTCTTCCTTTCCTCCTCGCAGAGGCTCAAGAAATGAAGCGGATCTCTCAGATGTGGAGAGAGATGGATCAGAACCACCGCAGGGCTTCCCTCCACACTCCTGGGTAACTCTTAAATCACTGATAGGCAGTCTCTCTTGCTCTCTTTCTGTCTTCCTCCTTTACTCCCTAATCATTATTTGTTTAATCTATTCTCCACATCTTCTTTCTCTTTATTTGATTAGATGGGAGGAGGAGGGAAGGGAAAGGTGGAATTCACTGATCCAGGGTATGGTGGCTCAGATGGACAAACAACATGGGCCCATATGGACTTCTGAGGACTGCACAGACCAGGGCTACCCGCCCCCTAACCTGCAGGCTCTGCTGAAACTGGTGCTGGTGCCTCGCATAGACAACATGTCTGTTCAGGCCATTGTATCCGACCATGGAGAATCCATTAAGTGTCCTCAAAGATATGACTGTGTTAATATGACTGTCATGTGAACTGAACTGAATATACAGTATTCTTGATATGTACACTACACTTAACACAGCCTGTGCACAGCTCATGTACTTCATCCTGGACATGGCAAACTTCCTGCAGTGCAAAGATAACCTCCTGCAGTCTTTTTGCCACGCCTTCATCATCCCTCCCAGCTTCTCCCAGCAGATCCGGGCCTTCTGGCTCCTCGACCATGGACACTTATCGGTACCTTTGATCTCACAGTAACGTTTAGTCTATCGATGTCTATGTTTTCCTGGATTTAGCAGGGTTCAACAGAGCCAACAGATTGTCCTATGGCTGTCATTGCCTCTGTATAGGGCTCCATGGAGCTGCTGCTGAGCCCCAGGTCTGAACCACCCTGGTTCTCCTGGCAGCACCGCTGCATCATCCACAGCCTGCTGAGGAGAAAGCAGCTCCGCTTGGCGCTGAAGTACGTCTACTGGACCAGACTAGCCACAGACACCCCCCAAGACCTCAAAGTCTGTGTGGACGTACTCCTACAGAACAGGTACGGTCAGGTACACAAGCATGTGCTATACCAAATGGACTACTGTATACCATATATACTCTCTCTCTCTGTATAGCTCACGGTTTTCATATTAAATCTTGTTTTCTCTGCCCCTAAGCCATGTCTCAGACGCCTGGGCCCTCCTGAAG
This sequence comes from Coregonus lavaretus, assembly GCF_964263955.1. Taxonomy (NCBI): domain Eukaryota; kingdom Metazoa; phylum Chordata; class Actinopteri; order Salmoniformes; family Salmonidae; genus Coregonus; species Coregonus lavaretus. The sequence goes on along the minus strand of NC_140005.1, from coordinate 24,758,702 downwards.
AAAGGACACACAGGAAGTAATGACATGGTCAGATACTTCCTCCATGAATGTGAGAGGCTTGGCCTATGTATGGCGGCTTTAGACTGCATGGAAGCAGTATGGAAGGTGAACCCCTTTGTAACACTATCATAAAATATATGTAAATACTTAGGCATATACATGCAGTTTGTTTATGTCAGTATTCACATTTTCTATTGAAAAATGGTACCTTTATTAGGATGTGGGCCATTGTACTAATCAGTCGGAAGAGGCTGAGAGTCAGTGTGGAGTAGAGGGGCTTCCTCAGCGTAAGAGGACCACAGGGATCTCTATGGCAGTGAAAGAGCCAGGTTGGATCACTGATTGTGACTGATACTAATTTGAGAAATATCATCATCACTATCAAGTATTCTGAAAGTCAGTGAAATGTTGTGAATTGCAGGGGGTCCCATTCATCCGTTCTCTGCCCTGCTGTATCAGTCTCAGAACATCAACACTCTCTCTTCAGAGGATTTGATCAGACTCCTCAGGGAATATATGATTGAACTGAGACAACCCCAGCCAACAGTGAGGTACATTATTCAATACAAAATACCCAATGTCAGTGTGTGTTTGGTATAATCCGTTTTTTCTTGTCCCTGGCCCAGCGAGGTGGTGACATGGCCAGGGGAGTACCAAGAGAGGAGAGGGAGCTGTCAGAACCTGAGTCTGACCATCCAGGACCTTAGGCACCTCCTCCCTAGCCCCTCCCCAGCGGGTATAATGACTGACAGGCTGGGAGAGCAGGGAGACACCGAGCCACCTGATGACCTGCCTCTTATAGCTGAGGTACTTTACTACTGTGGCTTTGTCTGAGAGTGAGTGTGCTGAGGAATAATACTTTGGCAATGAGTAAAATAATGAATTTCGTTGTATCATTGCAGGAGAAACCCTGGACCCCGGCACACCTCTCCTCTCAATCCCTGTCCAAGGAGAGCTCTGAATCTATGTTCTCTTTTACATCTGCCCCCACGCTGCACCGTCTGAGACGGGGCATCCCATATGTGTATGGGAGCACAGTGATGCTGCAGCGAATCTCATCCCTGCTCAGTGATAGAGGACAGTGCCAGAACAGGCAGGGTGACAGCCCTTCCCCCCCAGCAGACATACTCCTCCCAGACTGCCCTGACCGGACTCTGACACTAGAGGGTGCCACAGACCCTGTCTCCTTCAACAGCCTTAGTAAAGACAGCATGGAGGTGGAGGAGCTGGCGTTCTCCACTGAGTGTGAGTTCAGATGCACAGGCTAGAGCTGTTTTATACTCAACATTTAAGTTGTCGGCTCCTTTTGAAATAATGTTCTTGAGTGTTAACCCAACAGAAATCCATGTTCTGGTCATCTGTTTAGGGGGAGTGGAGGAGATCATGACCTGTGATACACCAGGAGACGACGTCTTCATTGTGGAAGAGGAGGCCGTTCCTCCTGTAGATGTAACATTAGACAGAAGGTGACCCCTCTCAAACCTTACATTTACACAATGGCTATGTTTACTTTATCATTTCATTAACAGACTGATGATTCCATAATTCCACTATTTTCTGTGGCCAGCATTGTGTTATGCAGAACAATAAATAAAGGACATGTTCTTTATGTGATTATTTGTTTGTCAGGCACAGTCTGAGCAGACTGAACCTCCATCCTCAGTTCTACAGTAATGAGGACAACCAATCAGTGCCCTCTGTATCTGAGATCCAAGTGGAGAGTCATAACTTCCTGACACCTGACTATGGTGTGTTTCAACTGTTAATACAATCTCAGTGTTGTGGCTGTGTTTTCACTATATCTACTGTATGATTTGACTGAGAGATTATTAAATAATTTTCCCTTTAACTAAGTACTTTTGTTCATGTTAATCCAGAGAAAATTGACTACTACAAGGAGGTTACTGACAAAATCATGCATGTACCAAGTGTGATTGACGTGTGGAGCATCATGCCTGGAGGGGACAAATCCGAGAACATCCTCCCCCAGACCTCCACATTCTCTGGGGCTGCTGCTGCCTCATCTCTCTGCTTCCTGGAGCTGGAGCCCTTACAGGTGACAGACCTCTCTACTGTCCAATTACATACAGTTGAAGTCGGAAGTTTACATACACCTTAGCCAAATACATTTAAACTCAGTTTTTCACAATTCCTGACATTTAATCCAATAAAAATTCCCTGTCTTAGGTCAGTTAGGATCAACACTTTATTTTAAGAATGTGAAATGTCAGAAAAATAGTAGAGAGAATGATTTATTTCAACTTTTATTCTTTCATCACATTCCCAGTGGGTCAGAAGTTTACATACACTCAATTAGTATTTGGTAGCATTGCCTTTGAATTGTTTAACTTGGGTCAAACGTTTCGGGTAGCCTTCCACAAACTTCCCACAATAAGTTGCGTGAATTTTGGCCCATTCCTCCTGACAGAGCTGGTGTAACTGAGTCAGGTTTGAAGGCCTCCTTGCTCACACACGCTTTTTCAGTTCTGCCCACAAATTTTCAATAGGATTGAGGTCAGTGCTTTGTGATGGCCACTCCAATACCTTGACTTTGTTGTCCTTAAGCCATTTTGCCACCACTTTGGAAGTATGTTTGGGGTCATTGTCCATTTGGAAGACCCATTTGCGACCAAGCTTTAACATCCTGACTGATGTCTTGAGATGTTGCTTCAATATATCCACATAATTTTCCTTCCTCATGATGCCATCTATTTTGTGAAGTGCACCAGTCCCTCCTGCAGCAAAGCACCCCCACAGCATGATGCTGCCACCCCTGTGCTTCACGGTTGGGATTGTGTTCTACGGCATGCAAGCGTCCCCCCTTTTCCTCCAAACACAACGATGGTCATTATGGCCAAACAGTTCTATTTTTGTTTCAACAGACCAGAAGACATCTCTCCAAATAGTACAATCTTTGTCCCCATGTGCAGTTGCAAACCATAGTCTGGCTTTTTTATGGCGGTTTTGGAGCAGTGGCTTCTTCCTTGCAGGTTATGTCGATATAGGACTCGTTTTATTGTGGATATAGATACTTTTGTACATCTTCACAAGGTCATTTGCTGTTGTTGTGGGATTGATTTGCACATTTCGCACCAAAGTACGTTCATCTCTAGGAGACAGAACACGTCTCCTTCCTGAGCGGTATGACAGCTGCGTGGTCCCATGGTGTTTATACTTGCGTACTATTGTTTGTACAGATGAATGTGGTACCTTCAGGCATTTGGAAATTGCTCCCAAGGATGAACCAGACTTGTGGAGGTCTACAATTTATTTTCTGAGGTCTTGGCTGATTTATTTTGATTTTCCCATGATGTCAAGCAAAGAGGCACTGAGTTTTAAGGTAGGCCTTGAAATACATCCACAGGTACACCTCCAATTGACTCAAATTATGTCAATTAGCTTATCAGAAGCTTCTAAAGCCATGACATCATTTTCTGGAATTTTCCAAGCTGTTTAAAGGCACAGTCAACTTAGTGTATGTAAACTTCTGACCCTTCTAGAATTGTGATACAGTGAATTATAAGTGAAATAATCTGTCTGTAAACAATTGTTGGAAAAATTACTTGTGTCATGCACAAAGTAGATGTCCAAACCGACTTGCCAAAACTATAGTTTGTTAACAAGAAATTTGTGGAGTGGTTGAAAAACGAGTTTTAATGACTCGAATCTAAGTGTATGTAAACTTCCGACTTCAACTGTACATACTGTACATACTATGCTGACAACCTACAGTATTCGTCAACTCAACTGGGTTTCTGTATGTCTGTGTTTGTTCAGAGGGCGTTCGACCCTCCACTGCTTGAGGAGGCAGTGGAATGTTTCCGCCGGGACTCCCAGGATGCAGTGGACCAACCGGAGATCCTGACCTCCTGTGCCCTCACTGAGACCACCCAGGATCTGCTCTCTGAGCTCCACCAGACCTTCTGCTTCCTGGAGGAGCTGGGAGATGCAGGGCCCAGTGGCCCAGAGACAGAGAGAGGCTCTACCCTGGAGGGGGAGCAAGACAGTGGGGCTTCCGGGAGGTACATCAGGCCCTTCTCTCTCCAGGACTCCTCCCTGCTCATCCCCCTGCGGAGGTCCATACGCTCCAGACAGCTGAAGGTTCCTGGAGTGTCTCTGTCCCCTAGGACTAGCCCCAGCCGCACACCCCAGCTCAGCCCCTCCTCAGCCCCAGAGACATCCAGGGACAGGTTACCTGGAGGGGGGAAGGCCTCGCACAAGGAGGACGCAGCATGCTTCAGAAGCACCCCAGAGGTTAGGCTAGGCCACTGTAAGCTGGGCAGCTGGTGGAAACAAGCCCTGGAGACCCGGAGGGCATCCACTGGCCTACTGCCTGCCATAGAGCAGGTGTCCACCATCTCACGAGGTAGTGTGTTTGTGTGTGTTTTTGTACTGTATGTTTATATGCAAATCAATCGTTTTGTGTGCTTGATAGTGCCGCATTCTGCAGACTCCCCATGTGATATGCACAATTTTATCTTACTTGTTGATGATATTAAAATGGATAGAAATGACAAGCTACTCTATCTTGCATTTAGAAACCCATTTAGTGTCACAGCTACCAAAGTTGGAAATTCTGCACCGATTTGCCCGTATATTAATATTATTACTTGATATACATGCAGATAGTGTGTGTTTGTCTGTATTGAGGATTAGAAATGCCTCTAGTATCATCTTCCTTTGTCATTGTGACGGGGAACGTTGAGAGAGCCCTTTCTTTGGAACATTACATTGATGGAGCATTAGAAACAGCAGCAGCAGCAGTGTTGTTTGTCACGTCTGGCTGGAGACTGTAGTGTGTGCCTCTGTTGAGTGTGAATGTGTGTGTGTGGGGCCATAGTTGGCCTGTTGCGGTCACTCAGTGGGGAGTCTATATCCAGAGTGGGACCCAGGTACTGCTGGGAGAGGGGTGATGAAGGATGAAGTACAGAGAGGAGGGGGTGTACTGTAGTGTCAGACCAGGACTCTCTCAACCTTGCCACAGTTACTCATCCGTGGCCCCCACCTCCTGCTCTCTGTGGTAGGGGCCTTCCACTGATGTTACCCAAAGCAGATGGAGCTCTGCTGGGCCTTGCTGATCACCGCTGGACCTGGGGAACTCATAGCCCCACACACCACACTAATGCCCTGCCTCATCGCTGGGACCAGGGCTTAGGAGACCAACACACAGCAGGGGCCAAATGTGACATTTAATTAAAGCTCAGTTTGTTAAATTAAATCAATAGTTTCAGAAAGCAGGTGACCCTGATATCTGCTACAGTTATAATTTTTTGCTTCTCAGGAAGTTATGTGCGTTTGTTAGCCTGCCAGCGAGGATGTGGCAGAGAGTGTTTAAGTGGCTGGCCATATTGGCATAGGAGGTCTCTGTGAGGTTATAATGTACAGCATGACAGTTGTAGCTACTGTGCTGTACACCTCTGAGTGATCTAATTTGAATCATTTCCTGTCCTCCCTGTCCCCTCTCTCTTCATCCACAGAAAAGAGGGCCTCTCTCGTCCCAGGTCAACCCTACTCCCACAGTGTGGTCAACTTCCTGGAGTCTCCAGCCAAGCAGAGAGCAGACAAGAGGGAGGTCAAACAGGTACAGGTCATTTCTCTCTCTGTGGTCCCTGGCCTTACATGGAGGCTGTCAGTATAGGGGGAAATATGCCATGGTTGGCCAATGGGGGGGAAATATGCTACGGTTGGCCAATGGGGGGCAGTGTTGTCCCAGCTTGGAAGTTTTTATTTTGTCTCTGATTTGAATGATCTCATACCAACCTCCCATGAGCCAGCCCATCCCAGCCCAGCAGGTACACTCTCCCCTCCTTTCCCTTCCCCCTGTCACAACCTACACATCTTTCCTCACCAGACTCAGTAATGTCATCTAATAACATGGTGAAATCATATTCAGGCTTTGATAATACATGTTAAATACTTTTTTGTTACATTTAATTGGAATAATAAAAAAATAAAATAAAAAAAATAATCTGAAGTCAACCTCACTACTTTGATGCTACATGCACGCTATAGGTACTACATTCACTTTGTGTTTCTCTGACAAAAGTTGTAGACTGCTTTCTTGGCTCCTTCTAATCTCTCTTGCCACGAGGGCGGCAGGTAGCTTAGTGGGTAAGAGCGTTGTGCCAGTAACCGAAAGGTCGCTGGTTCCAATCCCCGAGCCGACTAGGTGAAAAGTCTGTCGATGTGCCCTTAAGCAAGGCACTTAACCCTAAATGCTCCTGTAAGTCGCTCTGGATAAGAGCGTCTGCTAAATGACTAAAATGTAAATGTTTACACCTGCCGCTTACATGGCTCATTCGTCCTGATCTTGCCAGTTTACACTTATAAGATCTGATCAAAATCAGTTCACAATGCCTCTTTTAATCATCTACACCCGTCTAAAAATGTGGGCACAATCAGAATGAGGACAAGATCAGGACAAAGGGTGTATGTTAAAACAAGGTATAAAAGTGGCTTTTGTCTAATGCATTGACGGATCTCACAGTTGGTGTGTTTGACCCCATGACATCATGATGTCAGCAGTGGATGTACAGCATGTGTACTGTAATGTTGCTGCACTGATACGATTAGGCAGTTGTTCAATTGAGATGTAATTGTTTAATTGGGATGTAATTATCTTATTGTTTGGTTGGAGTCAAGGGAACCATATGGAGCCTGGCAGGTGAAACGTAATTACACAAAGTTAATTCATGATGACGTAGTTGATAATTATACCTTTGGGATGCTGACTGGTGTATGGACCGTTTGTGTGAATGGTTGATGTTTTTTGGCGTATTGAATGCTGATATTGCACAATTCTAAATTAGTACCCATCATAAAAGATACTGATTTTATTCCAATACATTAACTTGTTAAAACACTGCTTAGATTGATGTTATAAAGATAAGATTACCTGGATGATTTATTCCATGTTTTATTCAATTTTCCCACTTTGTATGGCCACCACAAATCTGTATTCCAGTCTGGTATGGTGATCAGATTATCCATCTAGGCCTGGCTCCACCTGTTGGCAGACAAAGAGAACAAAGGGGATGGGATTTGATAAATTGGCAGATTGGGAGATATTGATGACAAATGTGTGAAGATAAAAGTCATACTAAGCAGCATATTATCGAACCATCTCCAATTAAAACACAGCAGCAGCTATGGATAATCAGAGTGCAGGATATTAGGTTGACAATTATACATTTTTACTGTTAATGTCTCGTGTGACCTCATGATCAGATTGGTTATGGTGAAGCAAGGTTATGATGTTCATGAAAGGGATGCTCATCAAACAATGTGCATGACACTGGTACTGCTGACAGATGTAAAGACATTACTGGAAGGTTTTAGCTTGTTGGTCAACTTGTGTGGATCCTACTGAAAATCTTTGTATGGAGAGAGGCAGGCTGAATGAAGATAGCTCATTGGGTTGTGGTGACACATGGAGGAGATTCACATGAAGATGAATGGCCTCTATTAGGAACATTTCATCAGTGCCTGGGCCCTGTGGTTTCAGTCTCCCTCAACCCCCGGGGAACGATAAATGACCACAGGATATTTCATCACCCCCTCCATTTCCCAACTCAGGATATGAGGGCCTAATTGCGTCTGTTTTCTGGTGTTCTGTTGTCCCATGTGTTCCAGGCAGAGAAAGAGGAGCTGCTGGGTCGGAGGGGCTCTGGGAAGTTGCCCCACCAGCGGGCGGAGCAGGGCGTGGTGAGCCATAGGGGAGCCAGAGTGAAGAAGGGCAAACGGGTGAAGAGGGCATGAGGACATCATGTTACACATCTATACTTTAGTTCTGTGTGTGAGATCTAAATTGACCAAATCCTGTATAGTCCTACTGTTGTGCTACACTTCAAACCACTGTCAATCTACTCAGGTGCAGACTGTTATTAAATGTTTTTTACTTGGCAGATACAAATAAATATTTCTCACAGAAATGATTCGTTGATTTGTCACAGTAATGGCTTCACAGTATGCATGGACAGATCATCCAAAAGGTGTGGTTGCATCTAAACACATGACATTTCTTTTTTATCTAAAAAAAGATTCCATTCTGAGCACAGTGGTGATCGTCACCATGGCTGTCATGGATGACCTTTGGTCCAGTGACCTTACTACACCACACCACATCACCTCTCCTGTCACCTCTCATCTGAGCTCTCCATCTGACTGGTCAGATTTGTTGTGACAGGTCCTGATTCCTTTGGCGACCTCTCCCCTCCAACAGGCTGCTGGAATGTTCTCAGGACACATCCTCCTCCTTATACAATTATACTACACACACACACACACCAGAAACGGCTCATCAATATTAATCTCTCAGTAATTATTGATAAGGGTTAAATTATTTAATACTTCACGAACCCAGTCGAAATTAAGAATAGTGGATTCTGTGTCATTTACGTATAGTCTCAATGATCTGAATAGATGCAAGGTCGTTTGGATTTACTAAGGATAAAGATAAAATCTGGACTAACTCATTCTAAAAGCACCATATGATGTCCTTGGATATCTGTTGGATATCTATCTGTCAGTTTTCCCCCTTTTTAAAAAGGATTTGCCTTGCTGCTCTTCCAACTCATGAAAAATGGATGACCTCCCATGCTAGCTGCTGTTGCCCATCTCTCCTCACATTTGCACAGTGCCCTGGGATTGCATTTAGGTTAGCATCCTTCCCCCTCTCTCGATTTGGGAGGTGGAGGGGGTTGAATAACTTAAAACACATTTCAGCTTGACACGCTTCTGCCTGGGGTCTCCCTTGGGTCTCCCGTCCACGAGCCGGGCCCACACACACACTGCATTATTACGAAATATGTGTGTGTCACCTTCTGGAGTTGTTAGGTGTCCCAGCATGACCTCACCAGGTGTGACAACACCTCTGATACCCAGTTGGTGCATGGTCTTGGAGGCACAGGGCCAGCCGGTGTTTTGGATGCTTTAGTTTACACCTCAGCAATCATGACTAGGATTGGCTGCACAGTTGAATGTTTTTCGAATCCAAAGAACCTTTCATACAGTATAATATCTTCATCCCCAACTTACAGTGCAGTATAGTAATTCATGATTTGAGCACAAATAAAGATCTTCCAAATGGAAATATTCAAAGGACAAAAACCTGTCTTGAAATAATGATGCTCAAAAACCTATCAGGACACGCGGTCTGGAAAATAAATAATTGTTCGGACCACACACATCCAATAACTCATACTAATTTGAATACTGATAACAATCGTGGAAACCTGGGCTCTGCACTGCAACAAAATGACACATAAATCATGTGCAGAGCAGACGAGGTTAAAAAGCCCAACCAAACATGATGGATACAAATTGCTGCCTGATGTTTGTAAATCATTCTTATAAATAATTGTCTGTGTGCGAATGGAGGCACGCTCTGGAAAATGCAAGGTGATTAATACTTGCTATTGAAAAACTCTCCATGTGAGTACCCTTTCTGACCCCTATAATGTACTTTTTATTGCTATTTCATCTATTTCTTCATCTTCAAAACGAGCGTCCTTAACCTTCCCAAGTGTAGACTCATATAGGCCACAGTAAGCCCCATCTTTGTAGGGGGTTGATATAGAATATTCCACCGATTTAGCACAATAAAACAAAATACCTTCACATGCAGATATAATGGCAGCTACTTTCCATAATATGGAAATTATTTGCAACTTATTTTCAAAACACTATATCCACCAATTTTGGTGTTTTTTCATCAAAAATTATTTCTTATGGGTACCTTCATGTGTGTGTAAAATGTTACTGTTCACAGATTTTTTTTATTCATCGATTTTAGATGTGTATGAAAATGAGATTGTTTTACAAAACGCTATATATCCATCCATATATCCTGTATATTTGACTGTGAAATGTAGTTGTCTCACCTAGCTATCTTAAGATGAATGCACTTACTGTAAGTTGCTCTGGATAAGAGCATCTGCTAAATGACTAAAATGTCAAACGTAAATGTTTTACATACAGATCTCACATTACTGTATTGAATTACTTTAAAAAATATTTTTTTAATATTCATGTCACAAATGTATTATTTGTACATTTCTTAATTAAAAATGTAGTTATTTGTTACATTTGACTGTGTGAAACCTAGCAGGACTACTTATTTCTCTGAGTGAGGCGGATATATAGCATTTAGCAAAAAACATGATTATTTTTCAAATACATGTCTGTCATTGAACAACCCCATGCCATGGTTAGATAGTGAAAAAAACAGCAAACAATAAAAGCTAATTTACCAACATTTCTGGAATGAAACTCTCCATATGTCATCTGCATTCAAGGGCTTGAAATCATCATCAACAGTAGCCTAGGTAGAGTGGGAAGTAAACAGTGCAGTTTCATGGGCATCCTACCTGATGTTAAGTGGAGTACCATAAAGGGAAAGGGAAGGCAGTGGTTAGGGCCAGAGAGGAGGCAGATCATCAGGTACACTCCTAGAAAAAATGGTGCTATCTAGAACCTAAAACGGTTCTTCAGCTGTCCCCATAGGAGAACCCTTTGAATAACCCTTTTTGGTTCCATGTAAAACTCTTGCCACAGAGGGTTCTATATGGAACCCAAAAGAGTTTTACCTGGAACCAAAAAGGGTTTTACCTGGAACCAAAAAGGGTTCTCCTATGGGGACAGCTGAAGAACCCTTTTGGAACCCTTTTATCTAAGACTGTACCATGCCCACTGGAGGGCAGTGTCTGGGCAGGGACATGGAGCTGGGTTGGTGGCTGACAAGGAGATGAGGACGGAGATTAGGATGGAGCGGAGGGGAGGGAGCAGTACCTGGGTTTCGCTGGGCTGGCTGTGGGTTTACTGTTTACCAGATGGCTTCACTGTTTTATGACCAATGAGTCAGACAGTTACCTGCGCCTCCTTGAGAGCTGTCACCATGTATCAGGAAACTATTGTGTGTGTGTGTTATTAGAGGTACAGTCATTTAGGAAACCATGCATGCCACATGAATGCAAATGGTAGGTATGATTTTGAATTTTCGTAGGCTACTTCAGTCCAATGGAAAACAATGGTATTATTAAAGCGATAATTATCAAGTGAATTCACATTGATGATTGGGTCCTTCCACCAAACCGGTACGATTTGGACTTTGACATTTTTAGATTTATTTACCTTAATAAAGAAAAACAATCTGAACACCCCACGACATGAACTACATATTTAACCTCCAAGAAAACATATTCTCCCATCTCAGGCATCAAAGCCCTATTATTATTGCCCATTGTCTTCTGATATGGACACCATTTGTCTTCAACCCCGTTATGGACACTATGGAGATTGTCTGAATATGATTATAAAAGATACTTGTAATAAAATCAACATTTCCCTATTAATCATATGTCCCTCAAACTAATTCAATAATTGCTAATATTAAATGTGTAAAAATCGCACACTTTTCTAGTACAGCATGAAATGGACACTGTGTGTCAGCGGCCTCATCATTTTTGATCAAAAAGATGGTTTCGCTTCAGAATTTGAACAAAGATCCATATTCTCATGATTGCTCTAAATATTTCAGACTGAGCTCAACAAACATAAAATTCATATTTCATAACTTTCCCCCCCAAAATTCACAAAATTGTCATGTAACAGGTTTGAGACTAGGGTAACGGGGTTGAAGATGGTAACGGGGTTGAAGAGACATAGGGCTTCCATATAAATTGGTTTTGTTTACTCAAATTCACTCCAAGATTTTCTATAAACATTGTATTTCATAGATATAACCATGTAATGAGGACAATAGATATCAAGTTGAATTAGAGTTTTATTAACCCAACTGCAGTTAAAGAAAAAATATATATACATAGCAGACATGAATAACATTGAAGAGAGCTGGGCCTGCCTGTAGAAACACCACAGGCTGGGTTCCCACTGGGTACACTTCCTATTGGCATTCTGAGGTTTTAGGGTATGTTGTGTGTGTGTGTGTGCATGTGTGTGAGGACATGGAGACACTCAGGAACACCATGGAGCAGGTCTCACAGGTATGTAGACACTTTTTGTGGTGTGTGTGTGTTTGTTTGTGTGTGTGTGTGTGTACATGGAGACTCTCAGGGGCACCATGGAGCAGGTCTCACAGGTAGGTAGATACTTTTGGTGTGTGCTTGTGTGTGTGTGTGCCTCTTACTTCATGGCATTCATCTTGAAAGTCTGGCCCACACCTCTTTCAACATATCTACGTGGCGAGATGTCAAGACTGTGGGGGTGGAATGATTTCAAGGACATCCTCAAACAGGTACCAGTGGATGTCATCACGAGCAGGCCAGAAGAATCTGTTTGATCCAACGCAATCCACTTTAATTTGAAATGCGTTTCATCTGTGTTAAGGATGATGCCTGGATATAGGTCTTCGTTGAATCTGAGCCTACACCACTGCTCAAGCAGCCCTGGACTTCCCCAATGATATTATTGACCATAACCTGTTATTGAAAAAACGTACACTACTGTTCAAAAGTTTGGGTCACTTAGAAATGTCCTTGTTTTCGAAAGAAAAGCAATTTTTTTGTCCATTGAAATAACATAAAATGGATCAGAAATACAGTGTAGACATTGTTAATGTTGTAAATGGCTATTGTAGCTGGAAACGGCTGATTTTTAATGGAATATCTACATAGGCGTACAGAGGCCCATTATCAGCAACCATCAGTCCTGTGTTCCAATGGCACGTTGTGTTTTCTAATCCAAGTTTATCATTTTAAAAGGCTAATTGATCATTAGAAAACCCTTTTGCAATTATGTTAGCACAGCTGAAAACTGTTGTGCTGATTAAAGAAGCAATAAAACTGGCCTTCTTGAGACAAGTTGAGTATCTGGAGCATCAGCAATTGTGGGTTCGATTACAGGCTCAAAATGGCCAGAAACAAATAACTTTCTTCTGAAAGTCATCAGTCTATTCTTGCTCTGAGAAATGAAGGCTATTCCATGCGAGAAATTGCCAAGAAACTGAAGATCTCGTACAACGCTATGTACTACTCCCTTCACAGAACAGCGCAAACTGGCCCTAACCAGAATAGAAAGAGGAGTGGGAGGCCCCGGTGCACAACTGAGCAAGAGGACAAATACATTATAGTGTCTAGTTTGAGAAACAGGCGCCTCAAAGGTCCTCAACTGGCAGCTTCATTAAATAGTACCCGCAAAACATCTCAACAGTGAAGAGGCGACTCCGGGATGCTGACCTTCTAGGCAGAGTTGCAAAGAAAAAGCCATATCTCAGACTGGCCAATAAAAAGAAAAGATTAAGATGGGCAGTCTGAGATATGGCTTTTTCTTTGCAATATAGATTTAAAAGAATGTGATAAATTGCCTGTCTGCACCATGTTGTTCAGAAGACTTGTATGATATCACTTCCAGTTGATGATGTCACATAAGGATAAGTTCACAATTTTTATGGGAGGGGTACAATATGTACAATATGCTCCTCAATCAGCATATTGTACATGGATCATGTCACGCCCTGACTCTGGGGACTGGTATTTGTTGAGTCAGGGTGTGTATTTTCTGTGTGGTTATGTTCTAGGTTGTATTTTCTAGGTTTAGATCTAGATTGTCTAGATCTATGTTGGCCGGTTTGGTTCCCAATCAGAGGCAGCTTTCGCTCGTTGTCTTTGATTGGGGACCATACTTAGGTAGCCTATTGGCACTTATGGGTTGTGGGATCTTGTTCTGTGTGAGGTATGTTGTTGTGTCTACCTTGGACTTCACGTTTCGTTTCGTTTATTGTTTTGTCGTGGTGTTTATTCAGTATAAATAAACATGTATGCATATCACGCTGCGCCTTGGTCCGTCCCGTCTGTAAGCGAACGTGACAGAAGATCCCACCAAACGAAGACCAAGCAGCGTGTTCAAGAGCAAACGCTGGGAATTCAACAGGAGGTTACATTAGTAGATGTCCTCCTCGGTTGGGGGAGAATTACGGAGGAGGAGGCCGTCCGTTACCGGAAGGCGATGAAGGAGGATGCCCAGGTAGGAGAGGAGAAACGGCGCCAACAGTGCCGACGACGGAGACCCGAGAGGGAACCCCAAGAAAACAATTTTTTGGGGGGGCACACGGTGTGGACGACGAGGCAGCAGGAGGCCGCGACAGGGCGGATCTGCAGGTTAGGAGAGGAGGCCACCATGTTATGGGGGCTATTGGTTCAGAGGGAGCAGGAGTTATTCGGTCAGAGGGAGGCGCTACAGGAGGCTATAAGGGAGAAGGAAAGTGTAGAGGCACGGCGAGAGGAGCTGGTTAGGCAGCAGAAGGAGCGGGGGTTAATAAAGGAACCCAGACCCGCTCCTCGCACCAAGCAAGTGGTGCGTGTTCCCAGTACGGCCCGACCCGTTCCTTCCCCTCGCACCAAGCCAGTGGTGCGCGTCGCCAGCCCGGCCCGGCCTGTTCCTGCCCCTCGCACCAAGCCAGTGGTGCGCGTCGCCAGCCCGGCCCGGCCTGTTCCTGCCCCTCGCACCAAGCCAGTGGTGCGCGTCGCCAGCCCGGCCCGGCCTGTTCCTGCTCCTCGCACCAAGCCAGTGGTGCGCGTCGCCAGCCCGGTCCGGCCTGTTCCTGCCCCTCGCACCAAGCCAGTGGTGCGTGTCGCCAGCCCGGCCCGGCCTGTTCCTGCCCCTCGCACCAAGCCAGTGGTGCGCGTCGCCAGCCCGGCCCGGCCTGTTCCTGCCCCTCGCACCAAGCCAGTGGTGCGCGTCGCCAGCCCGGCCCGACCTGTTCCTGCCCCTCGCACCAAGCCAGTGGTGCGCGTCGCCAGCCCGGCCCGGCCTGTTCCTGCTCCTCGCACCAAGCCAGTGGTACGCGTCGCCAGCCCGGTCCGGCCTGTTCCTGCCCCTCGCACCAAGTCAGTGGTGCGCGTCGCCAGCCCGGCCCGGCCTGTTCCTGCCCCTCGCACCAAGCCAGTGGTGCACGTCGCCAGCCCGGCCCGGCCTGTTCCTGCCCCTCGCACCAAGCCAGTGGTGCGCGTCGCCAGCCCGGCCCGGCCTGTTCCTTCCCTCGCACCAAGCCTGTGGTGCGCGTCGCCAGCCCGGTCCGGCCTGTTCCTGCCCCTCGCACCAAGCTAGTGGTGCGCGTTGCCAGCCCGGCCTGTTCCTGCCCCTCGCACCAAGCCAGTGGTGCGCGTCGCCAGCCCGGTCCGGCCTGTTCCTGGCCCTCGCACCAAGCTAGTGGTGCGGGTTGCCAGCAACGCCTGTTCCTGCCCCTCGCACCAAGCCAGTGGTGCGCGTCGCCAGCCCGGTCCGGCCTGTTCCTGACCCTCGCACCAAGCCAGTGGTGCGCGTCGCCAGCCCGGCCCGGCCTGTTCCTGCTCCCCGCACCAGGCCATTGGTGCGCGTCGCCAGTCCGGTACGGCCCGTCCCTGCTCCCCGCACCGAGCCAGTGGTGCGCGTTGCCAGCCCGGCCTGTTCCTGCCCCTCGCACCAAGCCAGTGGTGCGCGTCGCCAGCCCGGTCCGGCCTGTTCCTGGCCCTCGCACCAAGCTAGTGGTGCGGGTTGCCAGCAACGCCTGTTCCTGCCCCTCGCACCAAGCCAGTGGTGCGCGTCGCCAGCCCGGTCCGGCCTGTTCCTGACCCTCGCACCAAGCCAGTGGTGCGCGTCGCCAGCCCGGCCCGGCCTGTTCCTGCTCCCCGCACCAGGCCATTGGTGCGCGTCGCCAGTCCGGTACGGCCCGTCCCTGCTCCCCGCACCGAGCCAGTGGTGCGCGTTGCCAGCCCGGCCTGTTCCTGCCCCTCGCACCAAGCCAGTGGTGCGCGTCGCCAGCCCGGTCCGGCCTGTTCCTGGCCCTCGCACCAAGCTAGTGGTGCGGGTTGCCAGCAACGCCTGTTCCTGCCCCTCGCACCAAGCCAGTGGTGCGCGTCGCCAGCCCGGTCCGGCCTGTTCCTGACCCTCGCACCAAGCCAGTGGTGCGCGTCGCCAGCCCGGCCCGGCCTGTTCCTGCTCCCCGCACCAGGCCATTGGTGCGCGTCGCCAGTCCGGTACGGCCCGTCCCTGCTCCCCGCACCGAGCCAGTGGTGCGCGTCGCCAGCCCGGTCCAGCCTGTTCCTGCCCCTCGCACCAAGCCAGTGGTGCGCGTCGCCAGCCCGGCCCGGCCTGATCCTGCTCCCCGCACCAGGCCAGTGGTGCGCGTCGCCAGTCCGGTACGGCCCGTTCCTGCTCCCCGCACCAGGCCATTGGTGCGCGTCGCCAGTCCGGTACGGCCCGTCCCTGCTCCCCGCACCGAGCCAGTGGTGCGCGTCGCCAGCCCGGTCCAGCCTGTTCCTGCTCCTCGCACCAAGCCAGTGGTGCGCGTCGCCAGCCCGGCCCGGCCTGATCCTGCTCCCCGCACCAGGCCAGTGGTGCGCGTCGCCAGTCCGGTACGGCCCGTTCCTGCTCCCCGCACCAAGCCAGTGGTGCGCGTTGCTAGCCCGGTCCGGCCCGTTCCTGCTCCCCGCACCAAGCCAGTGGTGCGTGTGTCCAGTCCGGCACGGCCCATGCATGTTCCACCGGTGCCTGGTCCGGCACCGGTCAGCTGCTCCACTCCGGAGCCAGAGCAGTCCGCTCCACCGGTGCCCAGTTCAGCTCCGGTCAGCTGCTCCACTCCGGAGCCAGAGCAATCCGCTTCACCGGGGTCCAGTCCAGCTCCGGTCAGCGGCTCCACTCCGGAGCCAGAGCAGTCCGCTCCACCGCTGCCTGATCCAGCTCCGGTCAGCTGCTCCACTCCGGAGCCAGAGTAGTCCGCTCCACCGGTGCCCGGTCCAGCTCCGGTCAGCGGCTCCAGTCCAGACCCAGACGTCAGCCCCTCTCCAGGTTCGGGGTCTCCTACACCAGGGTCCAGACAGGGCTTGGTACTTCGTGGGAGGAAGGAGAGGGGAAGCAGCGCGCCGAGGTCCAGACCAGACCAGGGGCGCAACAGGGAGGCGGAGAGTAAGAGGTCGTCACGCCCTGAGCCGGATCCGCCTCCGAGGCAGAATGCCCACCCGGCCCCTACCCTGTTATGGTTATGTTGTGCGGTCGGAGTCCGCACCTTTGGGGGGGGGGGGGGGGGGGGTACTGTCACGCCCTGACTCTGGGGACTGGTATTTGTTGAGTCAGGGTGTGTATTTTCTGTGTGGTTATGTTCTAGGTTGTATTTTCTAGGTTTAGATCTAGATCGTCTAGATCTATGTTGGCCGGTTTGGTTCCCAATCAGAGGCAGCTTTCGCTCGTTGTCTTTGATTGGGGACCATACTTAGGTAGCCTATTGGCACTTATGGGTTGTGGGATCTTGTTCTGTGTGAGGTATGTTGTTGTGTCTACCTTGGACTTCACGTTTCGTTTCGTTTATTGTTTTGTCATGGTGTTTATTCAGTATAAATAAACATGTATGCATATCACGCTGCGCCTTGGTCCGTCCCGTCTGTAAGCGAACGTGACAGATCATCAAACTTTTCTATGTATTTATGATTAATATTCAATTTTGTCAATAACAGCTTCTATACATCATGGCAACATGCTGGACTGAAAATATTTTAAACATGTCTATAGATTATATGGGGGTGATGCTGTTGCCTATCAGATTTCATATATTATGTAAAGGTTCTCAATTAGGAAGATGGTGCTGTTCAGAAGGACATGTTCCTGACTGTTCATGTTCACAGGACTCTCCAAATCTTATATTGAACGAGCACCACCGATGAAGGAAGGGGAGGAAAACAGACAGCTTCTCTCTACCACACCTTCACCAAGTCATCCAATGTTTGCTACATGAACAATTGTTGCATCTTCTAAAATAAATACAGAATCCATTTTGTTTCTAATATTTTTTATGCTAGATGGAGTCATTTAGCAGGTCTATAATGTATTGTTTTGGAATGTTTATGAAATATATATACAGTCACAAGTCACTTGGACATATTTATGTAGCCTTTTTAAATGTTTGCTAAAATTATGTATTGTTACTTTGTAGATTCTGAAACATTAATTTTGGGCTAGACTATGATCTGTAAATGTCTACTACCCTTTTTAAAAAGTTGTTGAGTGAAATTACCAGTCAGTATCTGGTGTGACCACCATTTGCCTCATGCAGCGTAACACATCTCCTTTGCATAGAGTTGATCAGACTGTTGATTGTGGCCTGTGGAATGTTGTCCCACTCCTCTTCAATGGCTGTGATAAGTTGCTGGATATTGGCGGGAACTGGAACACGCTGTCGTACACTTCGACCCAGAGCATCCCAAACATGCTCCTATGGTGTCTGTTGAGTATGCAGGCCATGGATGAACTGGAACATTTTCAGCTTCCAGGAATTGTGTACAGATCCTTGTGACATGGGGCCGTGCATTATCATGCTGAAACATGAGGTGATGGCGGCAGATGAATGGCTTGACAATGGGCCTCAAGATCTCATCAAGGTATCTCTGTGCATTCAAATTGCCATCGATAAAATGCAATTGTGTTCGTTATTAAAATGACTAGTGTTCCATTATTAAAGTGACCAATGATTCCATGTCTATGTATATGGGGCAGCAGCCTCTAAGGTGCAGGGTTGAGTAACCGGGTGGTAGCTGGCTAGTGATGGCTATTTAACAGTCTGATGGCCTTGAGATAGAAGCTGTATTTCAGTCTCTCGGTCCCAGCTTTGAAGCACCTGTACTGACCTCGCCTTCTGGATGGTAGCGGGGTGAACAGGCCGTGGCTCGGGTGGTTGATATCCTTGATGATCTTTTTGGCCTTCCTGTGACATCGGGTACTGTAGGTGTCCTGGAGGGCAGGCAGTGTGCCCCCGGTGATGCGTTGGGCAGACCGCACCACCCTCTGGAGAGCTCTGTGGTTGCGGGCGGTTCAGTTGCCGTACCAGACAGTGATACAGCCCGACAGGATGCTCTCAATTGTGCATCTGTAAAAGTTTGTGAAGGTCTTAGGGGCCAAGCCGAATTTCTTCAGCCTCCTGAGGTTGAAGAGGTGCTGTTGCGCCTTCTTCACCACACTGTCTGTGTGGGTGGACCATTTCAGATTGTCAGTGATGTGTACACAGAGGAACTTGAAGCTATTCACCTGCTCCACTGCGGTCCCGTCGATGTGGATAGGGGCGTGTTCCCTCTGCTGTTTCCTGAAGTCCACGATCAGCTCCTTCGTTTTGTTGACATTGTGGGAGAGGTTATTTTCCTGGCACCACTCCACCAGGGCCCTCACCTCCTCCCTGTAGGCTGTCTTGTCATTGTTGGTAATCAGGGCTACTACTGTTGTGTCGTCTGCAAACTTGATGATTGAGTTGGAGGCGTGCATGGCCACGCAATCATGGGTGAACCGGGAGTACAGGAGGGTGCTGAGCATGCACCCTTGTGGGGCCCCTGTGTTGAAGATCAGCGAAGTGGAGGTGTTTCCTACCTTCACCACCTGGGGGTGGCCCGTCAGGAAGTCCAGGACCCAGTTGCACAGGGCGGGGTTCAGACCTAGGGCCCCGAGTTTAATGATGAGGTTGGAGGATACTATGGTGTTGAAGGCTGAGCTATAATCAATGAACAGCATTCTTACGTAGGTATTCCTCTTGTCCAGATGGGCTAGGGCAGTGTGCAGTGGGATGGCGATTGTATCGTCTGTGGACCTATTGGGGCGGTCTGCAAATTGAAGTGGGTCTAGGGTGTCAGGTAAGGTAGAGGTGATATGATCCTTAACTAGCCTCTCAAAGCACTTCATAATGACAGATCTGAGTGTTACGGGGCGATAGTCATTTAGTTCAGTTACCTTTGCTTTCTTGGGTAAAGGAACAATGTTGGACATCTTGAAGCAAGTGGGGACAGCAGACTGGGATAGGGAGAGATTGAATATGTCCGTAGTAAACACTCCAGCCAGCTGGTTTGTGCATGCTCTGAAGACGTGGCTAGGTCTGATGCCGTCTGGGCCAGCAGCCTTGCAAGGGTTAACACACTTAAACGTCTTACTCACTTTGGCCCCGGAGAACGAGAGCCCACAGTCCTTGGGAGCAGGCCGCGTCGGTGGCACTGTGTTATCCTCAAAGCGGGCGAAGAAGGTGTTTAGCTTGTCCGGGCGCAAGATGTCGGTGTCCGCAAGACTTGAGACTTGAGTGGCCTTTTATTGTCCCCAGCACAAGGTAAACCTGTGTAAGGATTATTCTGTTTAATCAGCTTCTTGATATGCGGAGAAATGCTCGCTAATAAGGATGTAAACAAATGTGTGTGCAAAATCTGAGAGAAATAAGCGTTTTGTGCGTATGGAACATTTCTAGGATCTTTTATTTCAGCTCATAAAACATGGGACCAACACTTTATATGTTACATTTATATTTTTGTTCAGTGTAGATACAGTTGCAGTCGGAAGTTTACATACACTTAGGTTGGAGTCATTAAAACTCGTTTTTCAACCACTCCACACATTTCTTGTTAACAAACTATAGTTTTGGCAAGTAGGTTAGTACATTATTATTACATCTACTTTGTGCATGACACAATTAATTTTTCCAACAATGGTTTAAAGACAGATTATTTCACTTAGAATTCACCGTATCACAATTCCATTGGGTCAGAAGTTTACATACACTAAGTTCACTGTGCCTTTAAACAGCTTGGAAAATTCCAGAAAATGATGTCATGGCTTTAGAAGCTTCTGATAGGCTAATTGTCATCATTTGAGTCAATTGGAGGTGTACCTGTGGATGTATTTCGAGGCCTATCTTCAAACTCAGTGCCTCTTTGCTTGACATCATGGGAAAATCAAAAGAAATCAGCCAAGACCTCAGAAAAATAATTGTAGACCTCCACAAGTCTGGTTCATCCTTGGGAGAAATTTCCAAACGCCTGAAGGTACCACGTTCATCTGTACAAACAATAGTACGCAAGTATAAACACCATGGGACCACGCAGCCGTCATACCGCTCAGGAAGCAGACGCATTCTGTCTCCTAGAGATGAACATCCTTTGGTGCGAAAAGTGCAAATCAATCCCAGAATAACAGCAAAGGACCTTGTGAAGATGCTGTAGGAAACAGGTGCAAAAGTATCTACATCCACAGTAAAACGAGTCCTATATCGACATAACCTGAAAGGCCGCTCAGCAAGGAAGAAAGCCACTGCTCCAAAACCGCCATAAATAAGCAAGACTATGATTTGCAACTGTACATGGGGACCACATTTTTTTGTCTGATGAAACAAAAATAGAACTGTTTGGCCATAATGACCATCGTTATGTTTGGAGGAAAAAGGGGGAACTTGCAAGCCGAAGAACACCATCCCAACCGTAAAGCACGGGGGTGGCAGCATCATGCTTTGCTGCAGGAGGGTCTGGTGCATTTCACAAAATAGATGGCATCATGAGGAAGGAAAATGATGTGGATATATTGAAGTAAAATCTCAAGACATCAGTCAGGAAGTTAAAGCTTGGTCGCAAATGGGTCTTCCAAATGGACAATGACCCCAAGCATACTTCCAAAGTTGTGGCAAAATGGCTTAAGGACAACAAAGTCAAGGTATTGGCGTGGCCATCACAAAGCCCTGACCTCAATCCTATAGAAAATTACACCTTAGCAAACAATCATTTTGTAAACTAATGTTAGCTTCAACTAACATGACAAGTACATAGACCTTCTCTGTGAAACAAAGATAGATCCAGTCTATGATATTAGCCAAAAGATATTAGCCAGAAGGCTCTGATGCTAGCTAGCTGCAGTCAAGTCTATGGAAGAGGCTAGCTAGCATCAGCTTTGTAGTGGTTATATTATGTTGAATCACTGGTTTTCAAATGTTCTTACATTTTTCGCACAACTGCATTGCTGTAGCTTTTAAATTATGAGAATGTAATTTAGTAATTTTAACGAATTTGATCAAAATTTAAGGAGATCTCCTCCCTGTTGGCAATGCCCACGAAACTGCTCCTGGATAAAGAGAGTTTGGAACGTTCGAGCATGGAATGTGCATTGAGGGTATTGGTTGGTGTAATGTGGTAGACTGAGGTACCCAACAATATTTTGTGATTTTAATCAATAATCCATCATTTATTTGGAAAAAATACATTCTTAGCAGAAGAGCACATGTAGATGTTTATATCAATGGCAAAATGTATGCATTATATGTCAATTTTAATAGTCATATCCGCAATACAAATTCAGTGAAGGACATGACAAAATGCTTGGTGTCAGTTGTAAACTAGCTATTTTCTGACATTAAAGATGAAATTAATGTAATGTTTACAGCGTACATTTACAGCGTAGCTCAGTTGGTAGAGCATGGCGCTTGCAACGCCAGGGTTGTGGGTTCGTTTCCCAAGGGGGCCAGCATGAAAATGTATGCACTCACTAACTGTAAGTCGCTCTGGATAAGAGCGTCTGCTAAATGACTAAAATGTAAATGTACATTTCAATATATATGAAATTGGATTTTGGTGACCCAATACTAAATATACTTAAAAAGGTCAGAGGGACTCAAATCGTACCGGTTTCATGGAATGACCCGATTAGTAGGCTATTAGATCATTTAGGCTAATTGAGACTGCTGCCTGCTCCAGCGTGAATGGTGCTGATGCTGCGCCCACGCTCAAGTGTCTACTGCGCAGTCGCGGATGCAACGGACGCAGTGAGAGAAAAGAAATGGGAAAATGGCCCTCGATAATTTAATCTTCGCGCAATGCATCCTCTATTTTTTGGCGTTTGTGTTTGGCTTTATTGCCGTAGTGCCTCTCTCCGAAAACACGGAGGATTTTCATGGAAAATGCTTGCTTTTCACGCGTGGTATGTGGCAGAATGAGAACATCACGGTCTCAAAGCAGCGCTTCATCGTTGAGGAGTGGGGACCGGAGTCTTCCTGCAGTTTCATCACTTTTGTCGGGATAGCATCGCTCATCCTATCCGCAGTGCAGGCATGGAGACTGCTGTTCTTTCTTTGCAAAGGCCACGACGAGTGAGTGTCCTAATCATTTGTGGTTGTTCTGCCTTACTTTGCATGTTTTCTGCATGTTTTCTGCGTGTTTATTCTATCTTAATTATTTTTAAAGAGAGAAAAAGAGATTGGGTGTGTTTCAAGCAGCCCGTCCACTCCCACGCCCAAATTATCAGTGATGCTGCTTGAATAAATACAGGAAAAACAAAATCCGCTAGCCATTAATTTAATAGATTTATCTGAGTCTATTCTACAGCTCTAGGCCCCACAGAATAAGACAAATTATGTTTTTGCTATTGCACAATTTGCCCATCACCGTGCGTAGCTCCATAATCAATATGTTTAATCAGGAAATGCAATTTTCTGCCTTTTCAACAGAGTTGCAATCACAGAAACTGCATTTATGGATTAGGCTACTGCAATCTTTATAATAACATTGTCACGATCGTCGTGAACAGAGGACCAATGCGCAGCGTTGAATGCAAACATATTTATTAAATCTGAAGGATAACACGAATAAAAACAACAAAACGATAACGTGACGTCCTTAGCTCAAACAAAACCTACTAGTAACACGGAACAAGATCCCACAAACACTGAGGGAAAACAGACTGTTTAAATATGGTTCCCAATCAGAGACAACCAGCAACAGCTGACACTCGTTGCCTCTGATTGGGAACCACTCTGGCCAACATAGAAATACAAGACCTAGAATGTAAAACAAAGAGCACAACACATAGACTCTACACACCCTGGCTCAACATAAAAGAGTCCCTAGAGCCAGGGCGTGACAAACATGTTTTACTACTGTGCAATGCAGACGTTTTCATTGGTCTGTCATTGTTTCATTCTGACATTGGGTGGATTGGTTATTCTACCCATCCACTTAAAAAACGTAGGCCTATCTAAAACTAAGAATTAATGAATTATTGTGATACAGCTACACCACAAATCTCTTTCTATTGGTCATATCATCCATTAAAAAACGCAACATAGCCACAATAAAACTAAAACCCATCACTCATGCATTTGACAAGATGGTTGGATTAAGTTAAAAAAAAAAACACCACAATCTCCACAGACATCTTCTAATCAAATCCAATTTAACACTAAGGAAACGTGACAAGGATGGTATTAAAGAAATCACATTTTTCACCCTGTCTTACACTGAGTATACAAAACATTAGGAACACCTTCCTAATGAGTTGCACCCTGTTTTGCCCTCAGAACAGCCTCAATTCGTCGGGCATGGACTCTACAAGGTGTCAAGCATTGCACAGGGATGCTGGCCCATGTTGACTCCAATGCTTCCCACAGTTGTGTCAAGTTGGCTGGATGTCCTTTGGGTGGTGGATCATTCTTGATACACACGGGAAACTGTTGAGCGTGAAAAACCCAGCAGCATTGCAATTCTTGACACACTCAAACCGGTGCGCCTGGCACCTACTACTATACCCTGTTCAAAGGCACTTAAATATTTTGTCTTGCCCATTCACCCTCTGAATGGCACACATACACAATCCATGTCTCAATTGTCTCAAGGCTTAAAAATCCTTCTTTAACCTGTCTCCTCCCCTTCATCTACACTGATTGAAGTGGATTTAACATGTGATATCAATAAGGGATCATAGCTTTCACTTGGATTCACCTGGTCAGTCTATGTCATGGTCAGTCTAATGTTTTGCACACTCAGTGTATATTCTCTGTCTCGCTGTCTCTCACTCTCTCTTTGAGTGTAGTTCCCTGTTCAATGCCTTCCTGAATCTGGTGATCAGCTCCCTGGTGGTGTTCACAGTGTTCCTCTCCAGCACCATTGTCAGTGTGGGCTTCAACCTGTGGTGTGATGCCATCACAGAGGGAGGGAGCATGTCCAGCAGGTGAGACTTAAAACACCCTCTGTCCCTCACACTGTCTTACATGTCTCACAAGCTCTTCGATTGTCTGTGGCAAGATTTAGAAATACTATTGAGTTCCGACCATATACCTATGATCATGTGGCTAATCATGTCCCCTAACCTCAGTGACCAAAGTAACATTATGAGCAGATCTTCTCCTAAGCTCACCTTACTCTTTACTTGTATTTCAGCTGTGAGGACCTGCAGGACACTGATCTGGAGTTAGGCCTGGACAACTCCTCGTTCTATGACCAGTTTGCCATTGCCCAGGTAAGGGTCAGACGAATGTGTAGAGTCATACACTGTGTTGATACTTGATACTGTACCAGAGTCTTCTGTCCAAATTTGACCCAGCTCTGGTTGAACCCTGTGGCTATATTATATCTGTTAAACCTGTCTCCTACCTGCAGTTTGGTCTGTGGTCAGCGTGGCTGACGTGGCTGGGTATCACGATCATGGCCTTCCTCAAGGTCTACCACAACTACCGCCAGGAGGACCTTCTGGACAGTCTGATCCACGAGAAGGAGCTGCTGCTGGGACGTTCGTCCCGCCGGGGTTCTAATGTCAACCAGATGAATTGTGGCATGGTCTAACACCCAGTGGACACGTGCACATCACTGACACATATCCTCCTATCCTACCCTAACTGCCATCATAGATAGGCCCAGCCCCTGACGACCTATAAACAATCAACTGAAATTCCATTAACTGTGATTAGAGTGCATTGTTATGCCATGCTTGCATATACTCCTCCTTAGATATATGCTGCCTGATTTACCAGTTGAAAAATGCTGCTGTTGACAGCAAAGCGCTGTAGGGTAAAGAGTTTCCGGCTGTATTGTGGAGCTGATTCAATCCACTTGTCCACTTGCTATATTTATATTTGTTAATGAGTTACTGCTGAAATGTCTTTCCCTTCAAGGCACACACTGGAGCGTAAATGAGCTCAGAGAATCAAGGCCATTTAATGAGGATAGAGATGGTGCATTGAGACTTTTTTACATCACTCCCTATTTAGCTGCACATAGATGATGACTCACATAGGGTGGTTAAAGGACGGTGAAAATCTTTTTTATTTAATTTTTTACTGTGTGCATGTAGACGGTGTGAGCAGGATGTAGTTGTAGTTGTTGATGTTGGGCAATATCTTTTTTGTAACAATCCAATACATTCAGATTGTGCAGGCTTTCAGTAATGTGTGACTTCCTTGACTACATGCAGCAACAGAGTATGATGTGTGCTTTTGCTGTGTATTATAGAGTATCTACTATTACCAAACAGTATTTTGTAAAAATTAAAACTGTACTATGTAAGAGACATGTATGGTCAATGAACTTTCCCTAAATTGACTGGGACAGAACTCAGGATGAAATGCCAGAGTCACATAACTAGATAAATCAGTCTACCTGATCATCTTGAAAATCCTAAAAGTTCAGGCGGGCCTTTTTTACTTTACATGTCATGAGGCACAGGGTCCATCTTCCTCAAACCTCTCGCCCCCAAAAAACATTGACAGTGGGTGAACAAATAGTAAAATAGACGGGATGACCTATTATCCAAGGCCAGTTCTGTGCTGTTGTGTGTGAGGAAATGTAGTCCGCAGTGTGGAAAGAAGGATCATCACTTTTTTGCACACACACACACACACTACTCACCACTCACCATCCTCACTGACTTTGGTATGCAATGACAGTTTTATTTAAAATAATTCAAATAAATAACAAAACCATAGAAACTATAAAATCCTTCTAAAAGGCACTTCTTTCAAAGTGACCACATACATATTGTCAGCAGTGAAATGCAGCTACTAACCAAAATGTGCAGAAACAGGCCATGTTGACTTGCTGGGTATTTGTATTGCTAATGACAGTAGTTCCGTTTGATTGTGCAAAGGGAACCTTCAGTCTCAGTAGCTCCTCCATTCAGACTTTGGTTGCATCGTATTGCTCAGATTTTTCCAACACCAACTCTTTCTTATAGTTGTGTTCCCTGAAACCTGTTATACTGTATAAAGAATATGTATTAATGGAAACAATGTCTTGTGTTTTATTGCTCGGATTGAGAGGTATATGATAAGCATCACATTGTCCTTTAAAGCTCGACCCATTTATAGAAGAGACTTTAATTTCTATATTTGAATGGTTCCAATTACTGAAGGTCCCACAGTGAAGATTCAATTAGTGTCATAATGTTGCTGCAAATTGGACCGTAAATGTAATGTAGATTCCTTTCTTTACTTTGCATCATTAACATTTGCTCTAATTTGAAGTACTTTTCAATTCCCAAATAATCCTAAACTTTAAAACCATTTGACATCAAGATTAAAACCTGAATATCGGCGCAATCAAAAAATAGAAATGTAACAAAAGCCCTTACAAAATGTATTCTAAAGAAAATAAAAGTACTTGATATTTGAGTAGATGTAGATACGCAGTATGGAAGAATAAATAACATTTAGAGGATAGAGGATATTACTTGAGGCATTTTAGCATTTACCAAGAGGTACACTGTCAACATCATAAGCACTCATTGAATTTGAGTACATTCCCAGGAAAGAGACTATTCATATTATTGTGTTGAAGGTTTTCTCATCTTTGTCCAACTGGGAACCCAACATTGATCTGACCTAAAAATGGTCAGACTACAGCAGGGTTTTCCAAACTCGGTCATCGGGATCCCAAGGGGTGCACATTTTGGTTTTTGCCCAAGCGCTACACAGCTGATTCAAATAATCAACTAATCATCAAGCTTTGATCATTTGAATAATCTGTGTAGATTGGGAAACGCTGGACTGCAGTATTTATGCTGTAAAAGAAAGATGGTGTTGTCAATTTGCTAGTTCAACCTGGCACTGTGAAGTGAAGCAGTCCCGTGCCTGTTTCAGCAATCCTTTTCAAAAGGTGGTCACATTGTGCTGGACTCAATCCATAATCCTTATTTTAGACGGTAAGGGTGTTTTGTGCCAACTCAAAGCAGTTTTTCACACTTTATACATTCAATTATGTGCAATAACAAGGCGTAATATTGTGATAGTCCTTAGTATACGGTATATACACATTCATATCTGTAGTTAGCTTTTAAGTACACAAATGACGTAGTATTGTAATTAAATAAATACAATTAATTTGGCATTCCATGAAACATACAGTCACAATAGATTGTGTCAAGAATGGAAAATGTAAATTATTGTAGCGATTAAGTGATCATAACCAGTGAGCGTCGACATTGCTGATGTGCAAAACGTCTTATCAACAAAACGAACATGGCAGCAAACCCACCACCTAAGTACATACAGTATGCAGGCATGGAGGCTAAATATCTCTGGGATTACACATTTCTCCATATATGGGTGTGAGCATAGCAGTAGGGGTGCACATCTCAACACCATAGATAGATAGTCAGTGTGTATGACTGAGGTGCTCGTGGACCAGGCAAGGTAGGGCACCTCAAGGGACATGTAATGAAGAGAGTGAATGCAGTCCTCCACGTCTCCCCCTCTGGTGGGTCCCAGTCACTGCATGGTTATCCAGATCCAGCAGCCCCACAGCAGCTGTTTTATGTGTATCAGGTAGACAGCCAGCAAGGCCTCCAGCTCCTCACAAACACGCTGTGGGCGCCGGCGCTCTGTGCAGAACATGGCCACGCCCAGCAGTGACATCAGCAGGAACAGGCAGGTGAACAGGGCCAGGTGGGGGCGGGGCGGTGATGTGTCATAGGCTGTGAACCAAAAGAGACCAACAACAAACTGTTGAATGATTTATGATTTGTAAAGGCTCATCCAGTCTGCACGTTCAGGAGGGAGGGGCATGTCGTCTTCCTGATGCCAAAATGACCTTTCTCCACCCCATTGTAGCTAAAGGCCTGATTTTCAGTTTTTTGGTTGTCTCTTTATTACCAGTATAAAAAGTGCCATACACCAGATACTGAACTGGAATATGCAATATCAAAAGTGGGTACAATTGAGGGAGGAATACCCATGCATCACAGTGCAATATTAAAATGTCTATGATTGCATATTCTCATATTAAGCACCACACAACAGTCTTCCCTACACAGATTTAGTATAACAAGTCACTAATGACCAGTCAATGAGGGTGACACTTGCTCCATGCTCTTAGTGAGTTAATAATTGGGACCACTGTCAGACAGACTTACCAACTAAACGGTCATAGTATGGAATGTCTGCGAAACCGATAGACAAGAAGCAAGTAAATAAATAAATAAAAGGCTGCCTCATTTGCATGCATAATTAATCATGAAGTGTAAATAGCTTGCTCATGTTTGTTATTTTTGTAAATTCAGCGTTACATTAAATACTACAGTATCCTCAAGGGACAGTGTTTCACGATCTAATCACAGGATTCAACTGTATCTTGTTCATTTTCTTTTACAGCTAAGCCATAACAACGCAGATCCCTTTGTGAGGTTCAATAGTAGTGCCCCATAGAGAATTAGGAGAACAGTAGATTTAGCAGTATATCTCACCAATGTATTACTAAGCATTGTTTTATACATTTTGATATAGTGAGTGTTTATTTCTCTAAAACCCAGTGGAATAGAGCTGAGTCAGTCCAATGATACAGTTGAAGTCGGAAGTTTACATACACCTCAGCTACAGTTAAACTCAGTTTTTCACAATTCCTGACATTTAATCCTAGTAGAAATTCCCTGTCTTAGGTCAGTTAGGATCACCACTTTATTTTAAGAATCTGAAATGTCAGAATAATAGTAGAGATAATTATTTATTTCAGCTTTTATTTATTTCATCACATTCCCAGTGGGTCAGAAGTTTACATTCACTCAATTAGTATTTGGTAGCATTGCCTTTAAATTGTTTAACTTGTGTCAAGCCTTCCACAAGCTTCCCACAATAAGTTGGGTGAATTTTGGCCCATTCCTCCTGACAGAGCTGGTGTAACTGATTCAGGTTTGTAGGCCTCCTTGCTCGCACACGCTTTTTCAGTTCTGCTCCTAAATGTTCTATATGATTGAGGTCAGGGCTTTGTGATGGCCACTCCAATACCTTGACTTTGTTGTCCTTAAGCCATTTTGCCACAACTTTGGAAGTATGCTTGGGGTCATTGTCCATATGGCGGTTTTGGAGTAGTGGCTTCTTCCTTGCTGAGCGTCCTTTCAGGTTATGTCGATATAGGACTCGTTTTACTGTGGATATAGATACTTTTGTACCTGTTTCCTCCAGCATCTTCACAAGGTCCTTTGCTGTTGTTCTGGGATTGATTTGCACTTTTCGCACCAAAGTACGTTCATCTCTAGGAGACAGAACGCGTCTCCTTCCTGAGCAGTATGACGGCTGCGTGGTCCCATAGTGTTTATACTTGCATACTATTGTTTGTACAGATTAACGTGGTACCTTCAGGCGTTTGGAAATTGCTCCCAAGGATGAACCAGACTTGTGGAGGTCTATATGATGTCAAGCAAAGAGGCACTGAGTTTGAAGGTAGGCCTTGAAATACATCCACAGGTACACTTCCAATTGACTCAAATGATGTCAATTAGCCTATCAGAAGCTTCTAAAGCCATGAAATCATTTTCTGGAATTTTCCAAGCTGTTTAAAGTCACAGTCAACTTAGTGTATGTAAATTCATTTTCTGACCCACTGGAATTGGGATACAGTGAATTATAAGTGAAATAATCTGTCTGTAAACAATTGTTGGAAAAATTACTTGTGTCATGCACAAAGTAGATGTCCTAACCAACTTGCCAAAACTATAGTTTGTTAACAAGAAATTTGTGGAGTGGTTGAAAAATTAGTTTTAATGACTCCAACCTAAGTGTATGTAGACTTCCGACTTCAACTGTTAATGTGTTTCCGCAGACCAGGGCCTTCCAGTGCAGTAGAGAGGAGTGAGAGTGACTGGGTAGAGGTGAGAATGCACCAGAGGGCAACACGTCATCTCTCCTCGGATCGTTACATGCACTGAATGGGCTCAAACTTTTAAAGTTCGGAAAGATCTAGTCCTCATGGCCTCCATATGTTTGATCTCTTATCCTGATGTCTCTCTCACCATGCACAGTGGTTTCAGGCTCCCTGAACCGGACCCGCCGCTCGCCTTTCCGTCTATGGCTGGGCTCTGAGTCTGATCCTGAGCCAGACCTCTTCAGTATGGACATGGGGATTTTAGCGTTAGTGACCTGAGGAGAGGGTGAGATAACTTTAGAAGTGAGGACACAATGGACATCAGTTTTGAGGACATTTCAGTCATTTAAAAAAAGTATTCTTCTTGAAAATAGAGTGTCACCTTGGGTTTTGGTGTGTCCTCCAGTGGGCGGGGGTCTTTCCTGTGCCGGACCTCGGAGCGTTTATCCCGGTGGGAATGGGAATGGGAGTGGGAATGGGGAAGACCGTTGTTGAGTGTGTCTCTGAAGGACTCGGCAGCAGCAAACCTCTTGGAAAGCGCTGACACACACTGGCCCAGGGAGTCTAAGGGGTTAACCATGAGTAAACATTAGTCTCTGACTACCGATGGAACCTGGATCCAAGGTACCAGTAAACATGCAGACAGCTACTGTGTAGATAGAGCTGAAGATTAAAGTTCAAAATACAAAAACAAACATTTCTGTGAAAAACATCAGTGTTGGCTCCATCATGGCCATTTACTATATGCACAGTTACAGTGCAATGGGTACTTACAACACACACATTTCCAGATCACAAAAGCACTGCACTGGCTTTGTATTATGATAGATGTGCAATAGACTGAATATGCAACATGTAGACTGTCCAACTATCAATAAATGTTGTGCAGCACACACCCACAATGACAACTCTATGACAGCCATTTTAGGTCACAAAGAAATCATGCTTTGCATACAAAAGAAAGTTGAGGTTACACAGAGAGCAAACAGAAACACATTAATTAAATGTGTACCCTGACAGTGACCTGGCTTACATTGCAAGGACAAACTGTGTCCATGCTTCAGCTGTTTTCTGTACTTATTGACATTCATTTTACCAAGGATATGGCCAAGAAGGTCAACTGGCATGAATAGGAACGTACAATGTGAACCGTTGTCTTCGCACCCCAGGTCCTACACATATCCTGCTCTACTGAGCACCCCTGTCTGTGAGCGCTGACTCAACAACTGATCTCAACATCTAGGGCACATTTTACCCTGTGCCTTCTTCAGCAGACCTCTCTACCCTAAAAACGGCAACTTTGGAAAACAATAGAAAATGCATCTTCCTTTTCACACAAGTGACGCATGAGCACACCAATACAGTGGCCTCAAACTGTCAATTTCACAATAAGTATTTTCTGTTCAGCTCTATATAAAACTCCTCTAAGTGTGTGTGTTTCTTAATTTAACATTTCTTTGAGCAGACATCATACAGTAGGAGGGCTAACTGGAATTCTGTAAGCCACTTACAGTGCAATGTGTGCGCTGAAGCAAAGCAGTTAAGTTGTTATTGGGCTTAACAGCTGTTTTCCGGTTTGTCATGCCACAAGATAGTGCTTTATGTCAACCTGGTGACAAGGTCTACACTAAATTCCCTCTCAGGGTCCAGTTTAACTACAAGCTGTCAACTATAAACTCTCCACGGCCTGTGCTCGCCTGTCACACTGAGAAGAACATGCTGACACACTAAGCCATGGTGGAACACTCAGGACTATTGAGTTAACCTACTGTAAGTATTCATCTATGTTTATTTCAGCATGACAATGGCCTTTAAAGTGTTATGGGTTTTACCTGAGTATTCTGTCTTGCCGATCTCTGCGTAGACGGTGGCCAGCAGCTCCAGACTCCTGTCTGTGATGGGGTGGTTGTTGCCAAAGGCCCTCTGATGGATCTTAGTGGCTTTCCCACTGTACTCTAAAGCGAGATGAGGTCTAAAATAAAGGACAGGAACACAAGATAATTAACATTTTATGGATTATTACTCCCACTGGGCACAGACGTCATTTCAATGTCTAGTTTTGATTTACATTTGGTTGAGATTTCAACTATCGTGAATTCAATGTGAAATCATCAAAACATTTCACCATGTCATTGGATTTAGGTTAAAGGGGGGCGAAAAAAATATGAAATTCCCTTATGTTGATGACTTTTTGCAAATCAAATCCGTTTTCCATGTTGATTCAACGTCATCAGATTGAATTTTGTTGTTGAAATGACGTGGAAACAACATTGATGCAACAAGTTTTTTCCCAGTGGGCTGTGTCAATAGTTCACAGTCCTTCCTGTTACAAGCAGCCCATGAGACATTTTATGTGACCACTAACGGTTGATAAATAAACTAAAACCAACAATAGAAATTCCAGACAAACAACCAACACCAATTAAAACAACAACCTCCAACCCATAGAAAGCAACCTCAAACAAACATGTACTTTAGGGACATATAAAATACATTTTATTATCCATTTTGCCATGGCCCCCACAGGTTGGTTTACTGTGCACCCTTCCACAGCTATTCCGCTCTGGCACGGAGCTAGGTGGGCATAGCATGGCACGACAGATTCCGGCCCTTACGTGTGCCCATAGATGTAGAGCAAGCCCTGTGTAGTGTGGCAGATGTCACGATCGCTGTTCTAAAACCATGGTTCCCTTCAATTAGTAATGGCCAGGTGTCTGTTTGCACTGTTTTAGAACGTAATTTGAGGACATCCGATCGCCAAAGTACAGCAAAGCCCTTCAACGGCCGAAGTACTTCCTGCCACAGCGCTGAAAGATTCAGGAAGCACGATAACGTCCTGTCCAGGAGAGAAGACGGGGGCTGGCATTGACTTAGCACTGACTACTAAAGACAGTTATATGAGTCAAAAGAAAGTTCCTGTCCATCTCTTCCAGTTATCTCTTGGTAGTCCTCATTACTCCGTCAGTGTCCAAGGTTAATGTTAATCTCATAGACTTTTCATAAACACCTACAAAAATGACTATGACCCAGTAAAGATGGAGAGGCTGACATCCTCCCAATTCCAAACTGCCCCCAAGCTCCAGTGATGTAGTAGGATGAGTTCACCTAAATGTTTTATTTTCATAGTCTTCTAAAACCCTGTAAATAAAATATTGCACCCAAACAAGTCCATTGGATTGGGAAGCCTCTAATGGGTGGATGAATTTGGGGCATTTTGTACATTTCATGTTTCTTTCAAACATTAGGGCTAAAAGCATAATACTAGAGAAACCCTAAACTAAAAGTATAGTACAAGAATGAGAGATCAAACAGCAGAAACCAAGAAAGCAGATGTTTCCGGTTTTCAGGGATACAGTATTTTCAACCTAACTTCCGTTTCCCCTGCAAAATGGATGTGGGGACTCCACTCAGCCGTCTTTTTATACCTGCTAGGTTAGGTTACCGAATGTGAACACATTCGGGGCCATCTGATTGGTCCAGAAACCGATTGTTTAGGCCAGAGCCAGAACACGGTAAAGCGGTGGTTTGAAAATGTGTCATTGGCTTTGATACTCTGATTGGTTAGAGACGATCTAATCGCTGATGACTTTGTTTTGAACAACACTCCTCGTGCCCCTCATCACCACAAACGACTTCAATGACGGCAGTCTCAGACTAAAATATGTAGCGAACGACAGAGCAGTGGAATAATTCAGCGTGAGTTGTCAGGATACCTGTTCCCCCCTTCCACCCTCTCAAGCAAATCAGGCTAAATACTCTAATCTTCCAACCAATGACAAGAGGGGCAAATACATGTGGATGTTCCTGTCTTTGTGGCCTAGGATCAAGGACATTGGATCAATGTGTTCTGGTAACACTTGAAACTCCCATTACGGATGGTGTCCCTTTTCTCCACCTACACAGGTAAATTCAACTCAGTGGTTTTTGCATGAGGGCCACAGATGCAAACACTACATTTTCACCCTGACGCCATATTTTCAAAGCACTATAAGCATATATAACCCGTCTTCCCCTAACAATCGGGGGAAACAATTTCAGAAATGTCCAATTTAAACTACAGAATGCAAACAATTCCTCAGTGAGATAGCCTCATGCCTGATTAATAATATCACTGTTTTTCATCTTGTAAAGATATTATACACTCATACATCCTTTCAAAAGCAATAACTGGGGAACAGAGCTAGCCAAAATATCAAAGTACAGCATCTAATAAATATAACTACAGCATTTTGGAGCCTTTAACAGCAAACAACAACACCTACAGTATCAGTCTATATATTATGCTATCTATATCAGGCATAATTCTCTTATCTACTTTCTCATCCCATCCTTACTTGAAACCCAGAAATTACCAACACAAGTTCAGAAAGGTCAGCAGAACAGAAACAGCAAAGACGTCTCATTTAATGAGAGGAAGACCAACAGTACTAAACAGCACTGCCCTTATTGAAAGAGAGGACATTTGCGTTATTCTTGTTAACTCTACGTACCTTTTACTCACGATGCAAAGTTGGGCCAGCCGCTCGAAATGCTGTGCCTGGTAGGTCTGATCCGATAGCTCCTCTGGGGATGCCCATCCTGTCCCAGACGAGCCCAGCAAAGCCTCCTCATGGGGGCCTGTTACACACACACAGGGCGTGTAATCAGCCGCCCGCTAATGTCTGTCTCTATCCTTCTCTCTCACGCTCTATCCTTCTCTCGCTCTTTATATCCCTTGAACCCCCTCTGTCTCTCTACACAGCAAGCAAACAGAATCAGAAAAAGGCTGGCGATGTGGTCTCTGGCAGGGCTGGCAGTGTGGAGATGAGAGTGGAGTCTGAACAGCAGGGTACAGTGGAACCAACAGGATAGTGAGCAGGAGACGTCAGATAGAGAGCAGAGGGAAGAGGGAAGGGAGAGGATACTGTGAGTGCAAACAGCACACGCACCACACCCACAAGAGCAGTGGCACAGCTAGCTGTTCACACAGACACAAACACCTGAGCTGACCCTGGTGGGAGTGGAGATTAGCGTCCATAAAAGCTTTTCCAGCCTAATGTTGGAGAGAGGTAAACAGAAAAGTAAAGTAGTTCAGAAATGGCAATAAGGGGACAGACACTTTGAACAGGATGTGGGAAAAGAATAGAAAGCATAGAAAACAGGGTAGGTCCAATATCTGTCAGGTAATCAAAATGAGATCATGTGGAAACGGGACGAGCTTTGAACAGGAGATTGAAGAGAGAGAAAAGGCTGGTGGAGTGATTGTGATGCCAGCATTGCCCCAGGAGAGAGAAGCAGAGCAGCTGGCACAGTGCTGAATCAGGGGCCTCAGTATTCAATGGCGCCACACAACTCCTTATGAGATAATGCCTAGCATGGCCATTTGTCTTCCTTGTCCATCCCATAACTCTTGCTACCTCCTGCCCATGCGACACTGAGCTGCTGCTGAATCAGTAGCCTCCAAACAGACAGAGAGAGAGAAAGAGAGAGAGAGAGACAGAGATGAAGGCAGATGTCTGGAGAGGAGAGGCAGCAGGTGATAGATGACTGGCCTCTGCGGTGAACAAATCAAATCAAATCAAATGTCTCAGAGCTGCACCATGTTTACAGCAAATAAAGATGGACCTAGGTTAAACAAATCACATGGTCCCTGTTGGGTTGTAAGGGATACACCAGGCTCTCTGGCTGAGGTTTGTTTCTCTATTGTACAGTCGTGGTCAAAAGTTTTGAGAATGTTAATATTAATTTTCACAAAGTCTGCTGGCTCAGTTTTTATTATGGCAATTTGCATATCCTCCAGAATGTTATGAAGAGTGATCAGATGATTGCAAAGTCCCTCTTTTCCATGAAAATGAACTTAATCCCCAAAAGACATTTCCACTGCATTTCAGCCCTGCCACAAAACGACCAGCTGACATCATGTCAGTGATTCTCTCATTAACACTTAATCGCATTGAGAATTTGTGGTCAATCCTCAAGAGGCAGGTGGACAGACAAAACCCCACAAATTCTGACAAACTCCAAGCATTGATTTTGCAAGAATGGGCTGCCATCAGTCAGGATGTGGCCCAGAAGTTAATTGACAGCATGCCAGGGCGGATTGCAGAGGTCTTGAAAAAGAAGGGTCAACACTGCAAATATTGACTCTTTGCATAAACTTAATGTAATTGTCAATAAAAGCCTTTGACACTTATGGAATGCTTGTAATTATACTTCAGTATACCATAGTAACATCTGACAAAAATATCTAAAAACACTGAAGCAGCAAACTTTGTGAAGACCAATACTTGTGTCATTCTCAAAACTTTTGACCACGACTGTACAGAATCGCACATTGCACTGGTATCATTTCAGATTGGTATATTACAATAACAAAGGTCCTACAAATACACTGCATACCATATTGTATACCACAATTGGTAGCTTACAGCAATGGCATTTCATTAGTGCACCCCCTAATCACCCAGTTAGAGTGCTAAGTGTAGTTCATAACACAGTTTTGGGAGGAGAGCTTTAAGCTTCAGATGACACGCCTATTCCACAACAGGAACTACCATATATGGGCTTGTTCTTCTGCATTGGAACGCAGCCTTAGAGCAGGAACTCCATATATGGACTCAGACTTCCATATTGGAATGAGGAACTCCATACATTGGTAACGACATTCATATTGGAATGCGGCCCTGTAGCAGGAACTCCATATATGTGCCCAGACACCCATAATGGAAGGCTGCAGTGCAGCAAGATACTCCATATATGGACATAGAGCAGTAACCATGCCAATTTGCTCACCTGCATCCAATCTTCATTAGCCACAAGCCCGCCTCACTCACCTGAATCAAATTGCTTCATCAACCACCCTCATAGTATTTCAGCGGCATCCTTCGTCACTCCTTGTACTTCTGCACAATGGTCCATGACTGGGGGCTGGTGTGCTGGCCCAGCTCTACGACTACCGTCCATGCCTAAACTCTACCAACTATTACGCCTTCTGATATGTTTGTTAGATGGCGAGAAGCTGAACTTGTGGATGCATCCTTAATGCCCCCTTTTTATAGATGCAAATGTACTTGCCTGTGCTCCCCTGAACAGCAGTGAGCTCGATCAGAGCAACCTCGTAGAACATCTTCTCAGCCTGAATGAACTGCAGGGCCTTGCTGTCTGTTTATATAGGTGAAGGATCAGGCTCAGTTGTCACAGGGATTAAGTCAGTTGTAGCAGTCAGAAACATTGTTCTTGCCAGGCTCAACTGCAATGTGTTGTTTTTTTATAGCTCCTGAACGTGACCTCCGCAATTAACAGGCTCATAACCAACATTCTAAACAGACAGCTCAAATCATAGTCTCTGTGAAGGCCTGGACTATAATAATCTGGGCATTCCAGTGCAGTCTTTTGTTTGTAAATGTTGATGTGCCAGAGTTATTTTGGGTACCTGATTCCGTAATGGACAGATCAAAATTTACTGGGGGGAGGGGCTGTTCCAACTCAAGGTGTCCACCGACAGGTTTCTGTGCCAATGCACTACACAACCAATAAACAAAGCATACCGACTTCGGGCACTTCAATATCATGGTTTGCGTTTTCAACACCACAATAAATAGACATCCCTCCCTACCTTGTAGGTTTACCCAGTATCGAAGGCTTGGCTTGACAATCTCCGAATGTTGAACTTTTTGGTGTTTTGTAACAGATGTCGCTTTCCATTCATCAATTGGCCACTGCACAGTTTGTATTAATTTATTGATTGATTTTTTTTGTCCGTTTAAAAAAAACATTTATACACAAATATTTTTTTAAGTGACCGGGATTGCACAATAAAGTCAGGGACATACAGTATCATAGGCCTGCACTAGCTAAAGCTTAATAATAGCCACACCAAACCTTCACAAATGTTTCTAAACTTTATTAGGGCAATATCAAAAGTAAGTCCAGCCATTGTTTATAGTGAAAATACGAGCAGAAGAGCGAATGTAAACCAGGGGGAAAATGCACTACCCTCCCCTGGGCCCAATAAAAACACACTACCCTCCCCAAAGCAACAAATAAAAAGTTTGACAACCCATTAAATTTAGATCTGTCCCTAAGACACTAAATATGTGTCCCTAAAAATAGACTCAGGAGCCGAGTTGGTTCACTTTGTCAAAGTCATTCTTCATACTGAAATAAATGCATCCTTTTGTATGTTGACACCATTAACACTTTACAGGTGAATTTAAAGAGCATTGCTTGACAAGGAAAATGTGCTTAAAATAAACACTGACATACAGCCTGGCGTAAATGGCCTTCTCAAAAGCAGGAACTCTCTGTAGCATGTGAGACCAGACTTTGCTTAGTTCTATTTCTGAATGCTTGTGTGTGACCGATTGATTGCCGTTAAAGTAGCACAGTTTGAAAGCTTTACAAAAGTATGTATTATATACAGTGAATAAAGGCTATGTCCGTTATTTCCATGCTTCCCGTTCTTAAGTTCCGTTTTTGTGTCTTTTACTTTTGGTTTTATACACCAGCTTCAAACAGCTGAAAATACAATATTTTTGGTTATGGAAATGATCATTCACAGCGGTTTAGATGGTACAATGATTCTCTACACTATACTTGCTTGTTTTGTCACATAAACTGAAATTAGGCGAACCATTCGAATTTTAGCAACCAGGAAATGGCGGAGCGATTTCTGCATAGTGCATCTTTAAATGACAGTAGCCTATAAACCCTGTCATAACTGTCCATGTGAAAGGAAAGAGGCTACCTTTTATGACTAGTAAAATACACGAGAAGCACATTAACACACACTCCTAATAGACTACACTAGCCAGAAGGAAACACAGTGTATGCAGTGCCATGCATACTTTATGACTCCAGTAGACATCCATTTTTTTATTTTTTTTTATTTACTATGGTTCTCTTCTAAGCATCCTGCATATCCTGCAATGTGCCTCATTCCTATTTGTTGACAGTATATAATAGCCAGCTGAGGTAGAGATATTGGGCTACTGACATACAGTTGTGGGTTAACTCCAGGGTTGACTGTTCAAATCAAATCACATTTTATTTGTCACATGTGCCAAATACAATGGGTGTAGACTTAACCGAGTAAAAAAAAATTATAATAAAAAGAAAAATAGTAATGCGGA
This sequence comes from Coregonus lavaretus, assembly GCF_964263955.1. Lineage (NCBI taxonomy): Eukaryota > Metazoa > Chordata > Actinopteri > Salmoniformes > Salmonidae > Coregonus > Coregonus lavaretus. Next base: position 24,718,978 of record NC_140005.1, on the reverse strand, counting down.
ATAAAATACATAAGAATGGAGCTATATACAGGGAGTACCGGTACCAGTATTGATGGCCATTACAGACACAACACTTTTCACATGCCAATAAGATGGCTGGAGAGGCGTTCACAACTGATACATTCGGATATTCTGGCATATAAACAGTACCCACTCGATCCATCAAAATGCTTTTTCATGAAAAAACTGTCAATACCACTTAATGCCTCAAAAATGTTTTTACAAAATCATCCCAAAGAGAAATGTCTAATGTGTTTTGAAATCTGGAGATCATTCCACTATGATCAGAGGCCCATTAAGTCCATATCACTACCATAGAAAGCCCCATGCTGCCTGCCAACAGTGAGGTGAGTATGACGAGGACCATCTGGGATAGAAGGTTACTTCACAGGCAGACCACAGAGGTCAAAGCACTACATCTGCTGGTCTGGGGTATTTATAACCTGGCAGGACAACAACAACAATGCAGCGAACCCACACTGAGAAGGTACTAAGTCTTCCACCCTCAGTTGGTGATTGAACCATGTTCCAACAAGTTCCATTAAAGCAGACAGAGACCCCCTTTCAACAGCAGGGTGAACTCAGTTTAGAGCACATGCAGCACACGTGATGTGGAGAATGTCAAGGTTGAGATGACCTTCTAAAGGAAGCGCTCTGAAGCATATGTGGTTTGTGACACTATTCTCATGCAGTCAGCACTATACCACAAAACAGACTATAAATGTTTTTGATTGTGTTGATTAATGTCTATACAAACATCAAACTGTAACAGAAAACATGTTGAGACTGATAGTTCAGTTTGATTGGCTTATTTACTGCTCTAATTTACATTTTAGTCATTTAGCAGATGCTATTATCCAGAGCGACTTACAGTTAGTGAGTGCATACATTTTTCATACTGCCCCCCCCGTGGGAATCGAACCCACAACCCTGGCGTTGCAAGCGCCATGCTCTACCAACTGAGCTACAGGAGGCCCAATTTGAGCAATTTGAGAGACAAATTGAATGGATAGATTAATACACTTTCCATGAAAGAAATGTCAATAAACAAATGCGAGCCAAGAGGCCAGAGGTCACTTCTGAATTCTGGCAGCTCTGAGAAGAATTCCAGCAACTGGGAGTTATTATTATGGCATTTGATGCTGAGAGTTGATGCTTTTTAGTCTGTGCGTGTGAAACTATGAGTTCCCATCAGAGTCAGTTAGATTAGGCTGACTCTTCACCTCCCTCACTCCCCAGGGAACCTTCCCAAATACAACCCAGAGAGCACTTTAATAGCCTGTTCAACTCTGGCTCTGCCCAGTAACATAAATATCCTGTTTTAACCTGTCCTCAGGGACCACCCACTGGGCACAGATGTCAGTTCAACGTCTAGTTTTGACTTACATTTGGTAACTCATGTGAAGTAAATGTGAAATCAACAAAATAATTCACCATGTCATTGGATTTAGGTTAAAAGTTAGGTGAAAGAAATACAACATTCCCTTACATTGATGACTTTTTTCATATCCAATCAGTTTTCTACGTTGATTCAACGTCATCACATTGAATTTTTCGGTTGAAATGACGTGGAAACAATGTTGATTTTGCCCAATGGGCAGTGACTTTAACTGGGACAATCAGACTCTGTCATGTATCCCATTGTTCTGGCCTAATCTCTGTGTTGACAAAAATACATGTCTGGATCATACAACTGTATGAGTTCCACGTAACAAGTTCCATGATAAAAACTCAAATTACTTTGTGAATAGTTTAAAACTATCTACTTCAAATCATTATGGTGGTAATGACCTGTGCCTATAAAGCTTATATGTTACTATTAACATGACATGACACCATTCTTCCATAATTATTCATGATGCTATGTGTCTGTTTCATGTCCAAAGACTTAATTAACCCTCTCATGACCGATGAGCCTCTTAACTAAATGACTTCTGAGAAGATGAGGAGACTATGGATATCTATTGATGAAGTGAGCCCAGTAAATCAACCTATATTGGGAGATGGGTTGTGAAGAGCTGGGTCTTGCTGAGGCAGATAACTTGAGCTGGCGTGAAAAGTGTTTCAATGTCTCAGTAACAGAGAAGAGTGCAATGGGAAGAGGTTATATATCCTGCAACACTACACCCCTCTTATCTGAGCCCTATACTGCTCTGGCCTGTAGTGGATAATGGTGGTGGTGGTGGTGACACACACAGCCACTGCAGAATACAGGTTCATTAGCTTTCTCATACTCTGTGTTATGGGGAGATAAGCACTTACAAATCCTCTTAAGATAAAGGCTTGAGCCCCATTCAAAACCTTGAGCATTTTGGGACAAAGCTGTGATTATATTCTGTCCCATGGACACAAATTCCCTCTTTCTACAGAGCTTTCTCTGTACAGCCAAATTACATTTTGTACTGGAATTCACCATGCCCGCAGGCCACTGCCACCAAAAAAGGAAACAATCTTTGCCACCCTAGCATAGTCACAGGTTTCATGCAAAGATAGTACTAATAGTTCTCTGGAAGTGGGGTCAGATAAGGGATAGGGGTTTGGTCTCACAAGGCCTCTGTTTGTGTGTAAAGGATACAATTATTTTCGGAGATGAAGAGTTCAGCTATCTGTAATCACAAAGGAGAACACATATTAGGATTGTGTGATATGAATATGCTACAAAATGAATTGACTGTCTGCATTCTACTCATATTACCATGTATGATCATTCACATTCCACTATTATCGTATAAGCTACTGTATTGTGGAGGGGAATGAACAACTCCACCCTCTCTCTCTCTCTCTCTCTCTCTCTTTCTCGCCGTTGGTCTGTTCAACATCATGCCACATTCCTGGGATATTGGGTAAGGGGCTATGTTTGTACATTTAAGACATTTTCCGTAGGTCACTTGATACATATTGTTATCCAGGGGCCTTAGGTATGTAATCTGGTCCAACAAAACAAGATCAAAACAACAATATTCTGTCCTGGGAGACAGGCATGCACATGAAATGACTCCCAGTAATCTGAGGCTATTTGCATCCATCAGATACAGTAGAGTTTCTGGTAATAGGCTACTGACATACTGTATTATGTTATGCACTATACATGGACCACTTCCACCACTCATATTGAGGTACAGTAGCTAACATATTCACAGGTTTGCAATATGGCATATTACTGAGACAGACAGACTCCCTCTCATCACCATGCAACATGCACTGTCAACAGGAAACATGCTGATCCTGTGCTGTGAGTGGCAACATGATGTTTGACATTGGTATTGGTGATGGCAAGGTTGTATTGGTATGTGTAGTGTGTGGCTTGTGTGTGTATATTATATGCTAATGTATGAGTAACAGGCATACACAGTGTCAGTACTGTAGGTATGGTATCAGTATTGTGGTGAATGGGTTTTGTGTCTGTGCTCATGTTTATGTACACCACAACTGTGTGCATGTGCCTGTAGAATGGACATTTGTGTGTGCAAACATCTGTCTACAGTATGCGTGTGCATGTTTGTTCCTGCATGTATACATATGGGTGTGAGAGTGAGTGATCGTCTGGCCATCAGGTCGTTGGCTCACCTGGTGCAGGCAGTTGGGCAGCGAGGTGAAGCTCTGCACGTGCCTCAACCCCAGCAGAGAGCTGAGGAAGCAGTGGAGGGCGGCCTGGTACTCCCCCTGCTGCTGGAGCTGCTGTCCCAGCTGAAACAGGCCCTCCCTTCCCCCGTTCAGCATCCCCAGTCCCAGCCAGAGGCAGCACTGCCTCCCATCGGAGCTCCGCTAGCCAGGGACAAACGCTCCACTCCACCCCACTCCACTACAGCCCCAGAGCAGAGAGGGAAAAAATCTAAACAACCCAGGGATAAAAACACAGCAGAGATATGGTTTAGAAGAGCCAGACTACAGAACGACTTCCTCTCTGTCTCGTCTATCCACAGTAACTCAAGGGCAGGTGGCGAGCTGAGGCAGGCTGAGAGAGGCTCAGTGGCTGAGAGAAGACAGATCAACTCCCCTCCCTCTCCTCCCACGCTGCATCAGGAAAGGAGGAGAGGAAGCCAGAGGGGATTTGTTCACTCACTGGCAGAGCCCTGGTCCAATCACTGCTCTACTCACGTACAGTAGTCCAGCCCCCGTGTGTGAGCAGTCACAGCATGTAGGAAACGGAACTGTCGACTGAGCACTGTGGCTCTCTCACTGAGCAGTCTGGCTCTCTCACTGTGGTTGGCTCTCCTTATGAAACCAAACTGCAGAGCTTTATGCTTCTGCAAGGTTTCACTACTGTAAATGCAGCACATGTTTAATGTATTAGATTTGTGCATTTGATTTAATTTCAGGATACACTCTGACCTAATTTGTCTAGTGCACTGGTACAGCAATTTTTCCCTTACATAGATATAAACAAGTGCTTGACTAAAAATGCAGTGTCTACATGTTTCCCTGTGAGTAACATAAGCACATGGAACCCATTATGGTCTCCATACACTTTAGTAATGCGTGACAAACAGTAAGTGTAAACACAGAGTCATTAGTAACACCCACTGTATGTGTAGACAGAGAGTACTCCACTGTCCAAACAAGGACAACTAATATTTATTTATCCACCGGCCCGGCTGCCTCAGATGTTTGCTCTTCCTTCAACATTAAACCAAGGACAATCTGTGCCCAGGGAGAGGGTGTGATATTGATTTTGTTAGTCACTCTCACTCAGATATGATATTTACATGGCATAAGTCAGGGCAAAATGTGTAGAAATGCAGGAAATTAGCTTTAAAACTGCAAAACTGTCTATCCACCAGAGGAGGCTGGTGGGGGGAGCTATAGGAGGATGGGCTCATTGTTATGGCTGGAATGGAATAAAAGTCAAACAAGTGGTTTCCATATGTTGATGTGTTTGATACTGTTCCATTTATTCAATTCCAGCCATTACAATGAGCATATCCTCCTATAACTCCTCCCACCAGCCTCCTCTGCTCTCCACCCTATGACAAAATTAGTAAAATTGCATGAAATGTGTTATAAAATTGCACACAAAAATGAGCACGGGTGGAGAGAGTTGAGAGTTGAGATAAAAAATATTGAGGGCGCAGAGGATCATGTTGAGGAGCTAAAAGAAAGTGTAAAGCGCGCCGTTTTTTTTTGTTGCGTTCCAAGAGTGGAATTGAGCGCAATAAATTAAGTGTCGAGCTCAGCATCTCCCTGCTCACAGCATACAGTGGGGAAAAAAAGTATTTAGTCAGCCACCAATTGTGCAAGTTCTCCCACTTAAAAAGATGAGAGAGGCCTGTAATTTTCATCATAGGTACACGTCAACTATGACAGACAAAATGAGATTTTTTTCCCCAGAAAATCACATTGTAGGATTTTTAATGAATTTATTTGCAAATTATGGTGGAAAATAAGTATTTGGTCAATAACAAAAGTTTCTCAATACTTTGTTATATACCCTTTGTTGGCAATGACACAGGTCAAACGTTTTCTGTAAGTCTTCACAAGGTTTTCACACACTGTTGCTGGTATTTTGGCCCATTCCTCCATGCAGATCTCCTCTAGAGCAGTGATGTTTTGGGGCTGTCGCTGGGCAACACGGACTTTCAACTCCCTCCAAAGATTTTCTATGGTGTTGTGATCTGGAGACTGGCTAGGCCACTCCAGGACCTTGAAATGCTTCTTACGAAGCCACTCCTTCGTTGCCCGGGCGGTGTGTTTGGGATCATTGTCATGCTGAAAGACCCAGCCACGTTTCATCTTCAATGCCCTTGCTGATGGAAGGAGGTTTTCACTCAAAATCTCACGATACATGGCCCCATTCATTCTTTCCTTTACACGGATCAGTCGTCCTGGTCCATTTGCAGAAAAACAGCCCCAAAGCATGATGTTTCCACCCCCATGCTTCACAGTAGGTATGGTGTTCTTTGGATGCAACTCAGCATTCTTTGTCCTCCAAACACGACGAGTTGAGTTTTTACCAAAAAGTTATATTTTGGTTTCATCTGTCCATATGACATTCTCCCAATCCTCTTCTGGATCATCCAAATGCACTCTAGCAAACTTCAGACGGGCCTGGACATGTACTGGCTTAAGCAGGGGGACACGTCTGGCACTGCAAGATTTGAGTCCCTGGCGGCGTAGTGTGTTACTGATGGTAGGCTTTGTTACTTTGGTCCCAGCTCTCTGCAGGTCATTCACTAGGTCCCCCCATGTGGTTCTGGGATATTTGCTCACCGTTCTTGTGATCATTTTGACCCCACGGGGTGAGATCTTGCGTGGAGCCCCAGATCGAGGGAGATTATCAGTGGTCTTGTATGTCTTCCATTTCCTAATAATTGTTCCCACAGTTGATTTCTTCAAACCAAGCTGCTTACCTATTGCAGATTCAGTCTTCCCAGCCTGGTGCAGGTCTACAATTTTCTTTCTGGTGTCCTTTGACAGCTCTTTGGTCTTGGCCATAGTGGAGTTTGGAGTGTGACTGTTTGAGGTTGTGGACAGGTGTCTTTTATACTGATAACAAGTTCAAACAGGTGCCATTAATACAGGTAACGAGTGGAGGACAGAGGAGCCTCTTAAAGAAGAAGTTACAGGTCTGTGAGAGCCAGAAATCTTGCTTGTTTGTAGGTGACCAAATACTTATTTTCCACCATAATTTGCAAATAAATTCATTAAAAATCCTACAATGTGATTTTCTGGATTTTTTTTCCTCAATTTGTCTGTCATAGTTGACGTGTACCTATGATGAAAATTACAGGCCTCTCTCATCTTTTTAAGTGGGAGAACATGCACAATTGGTGGCTGACTAAATACTTTTTTCCCCACTGTACTTGCCTGCGCTCTCTCGAAATGCACTTGTGTGGTCGCAAATCTACAATAACGTGTTACTCAAATATGATTGCCAGCCCTATTGACCAATCACAGCACTGAGTTTTGTTACAATGCCAGTGATTGGTTAGCTAGCTAAATGAAAGGTGGGACCAACGTGATGTTTACATCCCAGGTAGCTAGCTAACCAGTAGCCACATTGCAACATGGAGGACTTCACACAACACACACTTATTTTTGGTAAGAAAGCTAGCTAGCTAATTCATCCTAATGCTATTTCAACGTGTTTTTGATTATCTCATTTATGTAAAGATTTGCCAGTGGATATCTGTAATGGTAGACTCAATAATTCCAGCTAAAAATATTTTTCGGATGTGATGTCATTCCTTCGGATTTCATCTCACTCATTTATCTAACGTCGCCCATATAGCAACTAATGTCACACATTGTATGCATCTTAGCTACCGGACTGGCTTGCTATTAGGCAGCTCTAGATGCGAGGGGAAAACAAATATTTATATTATCTATAAAGATGATAAAAAGGCCATTAGGTAGTTAACGTTAGCTAGTTTAAACGCAATAGGATCATGGTCAGGCTGTCTGGTCTGGTATTGTCTTTGTTTCACTGCAGCTTAAGCCTGTTGGATGAGCCTAGCTACATTGAAACTGCTTGGGAAGAGCTAACTTCCACCATTACCTGAGTTCATCAATGTAGCTAGCTAATTATTTTAGAAAATAAAAACTATATATTTGCTAACTATATTTTAATGACCTGCTACTGACTATAGAACACTCTTTGCCAAACGAGTTCGTTACTGTTTATTGATGAATTGGTAACTGAAAAAGTAGCAAAGAGGCTGTTTTGGTACAATTTGGCTAATAAAGAATAGGCTTGTATATGTACACATTAATTATTATTTATTATTTATTTATTTATTTTTATTAATGATTCATTAGTTAGCTAAGTTACTGACTGAGTAGGTACATTGTTATTCATGTTTTTGTTGTTATTGCATTCCAGGTGGAGAGGGAGTAAGATTACTACAAAGGAGCATGCTGACAGACCAGGAAGAAAGCTGTTGTTGCACGGCAGAGGTATTACAGTCAATGCTTATGAACTGAATATTGTGTGTGAATTGCCCATTTATATCATTGGGTTGGATTGTTCAGCAACATGAACAGTAAATGCTAACAGGGCTTTGGTGATGAAAGGTATGTCATGGAGGTGACTATGTATCTATTAAAAGCTGCCCCCATACGTTGCATTATATGCCCAGAACCCAATTCACCTGGTACGGGTTTCACCCAGACAAATATAAGGTGCGTACCTCTTTTGCCCCTTGTAACTCTTCCTCCTGTTGATCACAGGAGTAATTAATTGACACGTCACTGATTGGGACCTGGGAGTTGCTTGCACCTGTTCTTTATTTAAAGTCAATGCCAGAAGCAGCACGCCATCGACGTGAGCTGGGAGCAGCGAGGCTGCAGAGCCGGAGCTGAGGTGACTGAGGAGAACGTGTGCTGTTGCTGGAGCAGACCGGGACCAGTGTTGAAACTGAGCAAGAAGGCCTTTCTGGGAATTGGGAGGGTGAACGCTTCACCCTTCCCAAAAGCTAAGTACTGCTCCATATTCCATTTCCAACATTTCACCTGCTAGCACTTCCTGCCAACATTCTCTACTGCTTTGTGTGCTACACACAGCCAGTACAGTAGTGCGCCTACTGTGAACCAGAGAGGAGGTATTTTGGGATACTGGAAGGGTGAAGCACAATTCGGGGCGAATTCCTTTCGATCGCACTCGACAAGTCATTATCGATTATAGTGACTTTTCTTCCTGAACACTCACTGCTCACATCTGAACTATTTGAGTCACTAGTGTCCCCCCAACGACAATAGAAAACCTTAACTTTCGTGACTAGATAACATTACTTGAGCCACTATCCCCTGCCTCCATTTAGTTTGGTTTAAATTACTGTATCAAGCCTTTTTGATTTCCCATTTAAGTTTGTTTAAATCTATTTACTATTTCCCCATGACCTTTATACTCCTTTCCTTAGTTCTATTGTGGCTTATTGTAATTTTGTTTAATAATTTTTGGAGAGTTATTGTGGAGTTTTATTGTAATTGGCCCTACAGCATTTCAGCACAATCTGCTGACAGAATCTTTCTTTCACTCAGTACAACACAACCCAGGAGAGGACTGCTGCGAACACTGGCTTGGATCCCTCAGCGAGCCTGCAGTGGTGTGACCATGGAACAGTCCTCAAATACTTTTTAAAATAGGACTTTTCCCATTTGATCTTTTTGGACTTGTCCACTTGGGACTTTTAGCTATTGTTAAATAAATAATGTATTTCAATGGCCATTGAAAGCCTTGAACGTTCCTTCCTCAGGGAACGGCTTGCTGACAACAGGGTGGCATGATTTTTTTTTTTATGTGCTGCTCTAGAGTTCAATTGCCCAGCAGACTCACCTGGGGACAGGGGGAAAGATATTTGTTTTTTAGAGGGAGGAGAGAGCATTATTTATACGTTTTGAAGTGAGTACAGTAAATCCAACCAGTGATCCTGATTAATAATATAATAATAATATGCCATTTAGCAGACGCTTTTATCCAAAGCGACTTACAGTCATGCAGGCATACATTTTTGTGTATGGGTGGTCCCAGGGATCGAACCCACTACCCTGGCGTTACAAGCGCCGTGCTCTACCAGCTGAGCTACAGAGGACCATTATATGCTATATCACACAGATACACGGACAGCAATAGTGAAGGTGCCATAAGTATACTATTACGAGCGGAGCCTACTTCTCTGTGCTCTGGAGAGATCGCAGGTAGTTGTTCAGAAGGCTCTGGAGGTCCTTGGCATATTCTGTCTCTGTAGCGCCTGGAGAGGGATGGATAGAAGTACTGAGTGTGCTTGAAAGAGCAAGAGTTAACATCTAACAAGTATATTGTTGATTATTGCGGACTAAGGGGGCCTTCAAATCAGACATGGATGTGTAAAAGACGCAGCAACTCAATGAGGAGTGTGTTGGGGAGGCCCTAGCATTGTGTTGCGCTGTCTGTCAGAAAAGTTGCAAAGATGCATCCATTAACTTAAAGCAGTGTTTCTCCTCACCACACTGCTGCGTTGGACATGCATTTTGATTTGAAGGCAAACTTACTAAGTGCTTCAAGTTGTATTTTAATGTAAAACGTCCCCTCTTACTGGGCGAGTTTGTTTTGCATGGCCCGGTGCCCTGCAGGGGTGGAGATTTCACTTAAGGACCAATGGAATGGTCTAAAATGTACAAACTCCACCCACCCGGGGCACTGGGCCATGTTAAATGAACTGGCCCACTCTCTGACCCCTAAGCCCTCACCTGTGACCTCCCTTTGGCCCAGGGCCTCCGGTCTAACCCTCTAATCACAGTCTCTCTGACAGGAAGTTAATCCAGTAGGCAGGTTTATGGTGCATAAGGCTTCTCCACTCCTCATATGAGTGGAGTATTAGTTCTTCAAATAGGATCGGTAGGGAGCACCTTTAGGAGTAGGACCTATAACTGAAAGGTGGCTGCTTCGAATCCCGGGCCAGGCGCTGGAAAAAAGGAGGGAATTGATCTGGCAACTGAAGGGCTGCTGGGTTCACATCCTAAAGATAATTCCCTACTGTCAGGCCCTTGAGCAAGGCCATTAACAGCACAACATGCTCTCCATCCAGGGGCGCTGCACTGCAGCTTGACCCTGTGCTTGCCTTAACTGTGAGTGATGTGTGCCGTCATGACTTACTGACACTGAAATGGGGTGCTCCATGTTCCTGCTGGTAGCAGGCCTTAACCTGTATGTGGGGAAATGACCTGCCTTGGCGTATGGTTACATCTATCTCCACCAGGCACCTTGAAAGTCAGATGACAAACCATCATGGATTAGCAAAATATAATTGTACCTGTATTTAGACAATTGTAGTCAAGACAGCCACATTTTTTTAAACAGGAGTGTACAGGTTTTTGTTCTAGCACTCTACAAACACTTCACTCAACTAATTGTGGTCTAAGTTTAAGACCATGATTAGTTTAATGAGATGTTTGCGCTAGGCAGGAATAAAAGCGTACACACAGTTCTGTCCCCTGGGACTAGGATTGCGAAAATCCCCAGATTTTCCAGAAATCCTGGTTGGAGGATCCAGATTTCCTGCTTATTCCCTCATGATTCTGTAAATATTCCAACCAGGTTTTCTGGAAAACCAGGGAATTTTGAGAAAGGCACCAGGTTTTTGCAGCTACCTGGGACAGAAATCACCCACGTCTGATGAGATGACAATTCTGCATGATAGACAACGTGTGGATCTACAGGTAATTGCCTAAATAAAAACACCAACATAAAGTGTCTTAGTAGGGTCACCACAAGCCAGAACAGCTTCAATGATGCATAGATTCTACAAGTGTCTTAACTCTATTGGAGGGATGCGACACCATTATTCCACGTGAAATTCCATCCGTTTGTGTTGATGGTGGTGGAAAATGTCTCAGGCGCCACTCCAGAATCTCCCATAAGTGTTCAATTGGTTGATCTGGTGATAGACAGACATGGCATATGGTTTACATCGTTTTCATGCTCATCAAACCGTTCAGGCACTCGTGCCCTGTGGATGGGGGCATTGTCATCCTATGGGGGCATAGCCATGGTAGCCAAAATAATGTCCTGCCCAGCATTTTTATACATGACCCTAAGCATGCTGGGATGTTAATTGCTTCATTAACTCAGGAACCACACCGGTGTAGAAGCTCATGCTTTCAATATACTTTGTTTCCCTCATTTACCCATGTGTTTCCATTATTTTGGCAGTTACCTGTATTTGTATCTAACATATTGCACCTTCCTGAATAAACTCCATAATAAACCTCAATACACCCCCCTCATAAAAAAAGGGTGGTTGGCCCACTGGCTATCCTAAGTTGAATGCACCAATTTGTAAGTCGCTCTGGATAAGAGTGTCTGCTAAATGACTTAAATGTAAATGTAAAACAAGGACATTTTCCTGGTGCTCGGGAGGTCCCTAAAGTTTTACATCTGTTTGGGTGTGATGTGCTTAAGTCTTTAAAATATAACTAGCAAATATATAGTTTATTTTTTTTAGAAACCTATCATTAGCTACATTGATGAACTCAGCTGATAGCTAGCTAGATAACTAATTCGTACTATCTCTTCCCCCGGAGTTTCAACCTAGCTAGCTGCCTAATGGCCTTTTTATCATCTTTATAGATAATATAAAAATATTAATTTCCCCCTCGCATCTAGAGCTGGCTAATATAGCAAGCCAGTTGATACTACAGTAGCAATCATGAATGCAATGTGTGAAAGTAGCTATATGGGCGACATTAGCTAGATAATTGAGTGATGGCACTATAACAAAAAGCAGTGCTATGATTGGTCAATAAGGCTGCAAATCATATTTGAGTAACATGTCAAGCACACAGAGTTCATATCACGCAAGCACAGGTTAATTTCGAGAGAGCGCAGGCAAGTATACCATGAGCAGGGAGATGCTGTCACGATTTAAACTGAATATGAACCCAAATGCAGACAACTACACCGAGCCAGAGAAGGTTTAACAGGTTTATTTCAAAGTTAAATTGTCCAGGTTTCCAAAAATACGGGAAGAGCAAGTCCAGGTCTACAGGGAGGGTAACAGATCCAGGGTTCTGAGCAGGAGTGGTACCGTAACGTCCTAGTGTCCGTGGTGAGTCCAAAAATGAGGTCCAGTAGTGGAAAGCAGGATGGTGGTGGCAGGAGTGAAGCGGAGGCAGGAGTCAGGTTCCAATAATCTGTGGCACAGGAGAAATATAAATAGAACAGGCCAAAAACACAGAGCGAAAACAAGCAGGTTGAGTCAGCAGCGAGACTAACATGGTCGTCTTGACTATGATCTGACGATGAGTGGCAAGTTTGACCGGGTCTTTAAGGCTGAGGTGATTATGGTGAATGAGCTGCAGCTGGAACCCTGACTCCCGCACACCAGACTTCACTCCTGCAATTAAGAACATACAGAGGGGAGGGGGAGAGCAGAGAGAGAGAGCTACCTAGCAGCAGTAGGCCTAACAGTACCCCCCCCTCTACGGACGCCACCCGGCGGCCGACAGGGTTTATCAGGATGTAACCGATGAAAATCACGGACCAGAGCAGGATCCACAATGAAGCTCCTGGGAACCCAGGAACGTTCCTCAGGACCATAACCCTCCCAATTCACCAGGTACTGGAAACCACGACCCCGGCGGCGAACATCCAGAAGTCGCCGGACAGTGTAGACAGGACCCCCACCCACGACCCTGGGCGGAGGAGGGGGACGAGAGGGCGGGCACAGAGGGCTAACAGACACAGGCTTAATTTGGGACACATGAAAAGTGGAATGAACCCGTAGGGAGGCAGGAAGCTGTAGTTTAACCGCGCAGGGGTTAACAATAGACAGTATTTTAAACGGTCCTATAAAACGCGGCGCCATCTTCTTAGATTCCACTTTTAATGGAAGATCACGTGACTTAAGCCATACCTCTTGACCAGGAGAGTAACCGGGAGCCTGGGACCGGTGACGGTTGGCTTGCCTCTGCATGTACGACGAAGCTCGGGACAGAGCTACCCTGGCCTTCCTCCAGACCTTGAAGCAGCGGCGCATGTGGGACTGCACCGAGGGTACCGCCAGTTCCCTCTCTTGAAAAGGGAACAGGGGAGGTTGATAACCAAGAGCACACAGAAAGGGAGACAAACCAGAGGAAGCGTTAGTCAAGGTGTTATGAGCATATTCCACCCAGGGGAGCATGGAGCTCCATGACCCAGGGTTAGACCCTGTGACACAGCAGAGAGCGGTCTCCATCTCCTGGTTCGCTCTCTCGGCTTGCCCGTTGGTCTGGGGGTGATATCCATAGGACAGGCTGGATGTGATGCCCAAAGCTTTACAGAAAGCTTTCCATACCTGGGAGACAAACTGGGGACCCCTGTCAGAGACAATATCAGTGGGTAGACCATGAGAGCGGAACACATATTCAACCAAAATATCAGCAGTTTCTCTGGCAGTAGGCAGTTTAGGTAGGGCCAAAAAATGAGCAAACTTAGAAAAACGATCAATTACAGTAAGAATGACAGTCTTTCCAGACGAGGGGGGAAGTCCAGTGACAAAATCCAATGCAATGTGGGACCAGGGACGGCTGGGTATTGGCAGAGGTCGTAGATGACCAGCGCTGGCCTGGGTGGAGTTCTTACTTCGTGCACATACCGTACAAGCAGCAATGAAGGCTCGAGTGTCCGCCTCCATCCTGGGCCACCAGAACTTCCGTCGCAAAAAGTCAAGGATCCGAGTAATAATATAATAATAATAATAATAATAATAATAATGAGCCATTTAGCAGACACTTTTATCCAAAGCGACTTACAGTCATGCGTGCATACACATTTTGTGTATGGGTGGTCCCGGGGATCGAACCCACTACCTTGGCGTTACAAGCGCCGTGCTCTACCAGCTGAGCTACAGAGGACCACAAAGGGTGACAGGTAAGGGGATACGAGTGAGCCCACTGAAGTACCTGGGAGCGAACAGACTCAGGGACAAACAACCGGTTAGGAGGACCGCTCCTAGGGTCAGCTTGTAGATGTTGAGCCTGTCTAACAATTCCTTCGATGTCACATGTAATGGCAGCAATACTGCAGGTAGGAGGCAAGATGGTTTCAGGGTTACTACCAGTATCAACAGCAGAATGAACACGAGACAGGGCGTCAGGCTTGACGTTGCGTGACCCAGGACGGTAAGACAGGGAAAAATTGAATCTACCAAAAAATAGTGCCCACCTGGCTTGACGGGGATTGAGCTGCTTCGCTGACTGGATGTATGCAAGATTTTTATGATCCGTCCAAACGATGAAGGGTTGTTCCGCCCCCTCCAACCAATGCCGCCACTCCTCGAGAGCCAGCTTAACGGCGAGCAGTTCACGATTGCCAACATCATAATTCCTCTCTGCCTGAGAAAGTTTTCGTGAAAGAAAAGCACAGGGATGCAGTTTGTTATCTTCAGGTGAACGTTGTGTCAACACCGCACCTACACCAGTGTCGGATGCGTCCACCTCCACGAAAAACTGGCGGTCGGGGTCAGGCTGCATCAGAATGGGAGCCGAGGCAAAGCGATGTTTCAGCTCTTTGAACGCTGATTCGGCCCCTTCATTCCAAGCGAACGGTAGTGAGATGGAGGTGAGAGCGGTGAGTGGCGCAGCAATGCGGCTGTAGTCTTTGATGAACCTCCTGTAGAAGTTCGCAAACCCCAGGAATCGTTGAAGTTGTTTGCGGGTGGAGGGGGCTGGCCAGTCCGTGACAGCAGAGATCTTAGCTGGGTCCATCCGCAACTCCCCCTGAGCTATTATGTAACCCAAAAAAGAGGTTTCAGACACATGAAATTCACATTTCTCCATCTTCACAAATAGTTTGTTTTCCAACAACCTTTGCAACACCTGGCGCACATGCAGTTCATGTTCCTGGGAGGACTTTGAGTAAATCAGGAGATCATCCAGATAGACAAAAACAAAACGATTCAACATGTCCCGAAGGACATCATTCACTAGTGCCTGAAAAACAGCAGGGGCATTAGACAAACCAAAAGGCATAACCAGATACTCAAAATGTCCCAAGGGTGTGTTGAAGGAAGTCTTCCATTCATCGCCTTTACGAATACGCACCAGGTGATACGCATTTCGTAGATCCAGTTTCGTAAAGATAGTTGCACCATGAAGGAGGGGAAAAGCAGAATTAATTAAAGGCAGAATATTTGTTCTTAATGGTGATGTTGTTAAGTCCACGGAAATCAATACAGGGTCTGAGGGTCTTATCCTTTTTCCCAACAAAAAAGAATCGCGCTCCTACAGGTGACGAGGAAGGACGAATAATACCTGCCGCCAAGGAGTCCCGAATGTAGTTCTCCATAGCCTCCGTCTCCAGGCGGGAGAGATTGTACAGGCGACTGTTAGGGAGAGGGGCTCCTGGCTGGAGGTCAATGGCGCAGTCGTATGGCCGGTGAGGAGGAAGAGAAGTAGCTCTGTGTTTGCAGAAAACGGATGCCAGGTCATGATACACGTCAGGGACAGCAGAGAGATCCATGGACTCCAGTGGAGGTTGAGGAACAGTGTTGGCAGGGGTCTGAGCAGAACACAAACAGTTAACATGACAAAATGTGCTCCATGAAACAATTCTACCTGTCACCCAATCAATGTGTGGATTGTGTCTTATGAGCCAGGGGATACCAAGGACCAGGGGGGTCTGTGGGCAGTCAATTCTGTGAAATTGAATGTTCTCCTGATGATTACCCGACACTCTGAGACAAACAGGGACAGTCTGATGAGTAATACGGGTCAACAATTGTCCATTTAGACCCTTAGCCTGCAGCGGACGGTCCATAGGAACAGTCTCTAAATCCATTTGTTGAGCCAACTCTCGATCTAAAAAGCTTTCATCGGCACCAGAGTCAACCAGCGCACTAACAGGGAAATTCTGGGACTGCCACTGGAGGGATGCCTGGAGCAGAATGCGGGGAGAAGAGGAAGAATCCGCTGCTCGGCTCACCAAAACTTCTCCCATTAATGATGAGCCGGCCCTTTTCCCGGACGAACTGGGCAGGAAGGAACGAAATGACCAGCTTCTCCACAATACAGGCAGACACGAGCCTGAATTCGACGTGCACGCTCCTCTGAGGACAACCGTGCACGACCCACCTCCATGGCTTCGGGTTCAGTGCTCCTAGTATTGACTCGGGAAGACTCGGCCTTCTCCGTAGGGAAGAGGCGGGGAGGAGTTGGTTGACGACAGACAGGTTGCTTGGAACTAACACTCCTCTCACGGCGGCGCTCCCGAATCCGATTATCCAACCTGATGGTGAGTGAAATAAGATTATCCAGCGTAGGCGATTCATCATATGACACCAATTCATCTTTCAAAGTCTCAGACAAAGCATTAATGAACACTCCTTGTAATGCCTCGTCATTCCAACCACTCACTGCCGCTAAAGTCCGAAACTCCACTGCCATCTCCGCCACACTGCGAGACCCCTGCCGAAGAGAAAACAACCGTTTAGCAGTCTCCTTGTCCCGTACGGGGTGGTCGAAAACCTTCCTCATCTTAGTGGTGAAGGCAACGTAAGAGTTGCAAACGTCCGACTGACTCTCCCAGACCGCTGATCCCCAAGAACGAGCGGAACCGCTAGTAGAGTTGATAAGGTAGGCAATACGGGATCTTTCTGAGGCGTAGGTGAGTGGCTGTTGTTCAAACACTAACGAGCATTGAGTCAAAAAATCACCACAGGTTCCCATGTTCCCGTCATAGCGCTCTGGAGCAGGAACAAAAGGCTCTCTGATCTGGGCTGGAGGAGCAGGAAAAACAGGCGGAGCGGGAGAAGGAGCAGTTTGTATGCCATGAACGAGGGGTGCAGTATTAACTTGGGTAGTAAGGGCAGACACTTGATTGGTGAGTAATTGAACCTGATTAAGCAGCATCTGACTGTTCTCAGAAATAGTCTTAAACAAAGTATCATGTTGGTAAGTAAAATGCCCTGATTGGCTATGGCAGTCCGAATTTGAGTGAACTCTGGGGTGGTATCTGAGCTACTGTCTGCTGGGTTCATGTTTGGTCAGATCATACTGTCACGATTTAAACTGAATATTAACCCAAATGCAGACAACTACACCGAGCCAGAGAAGGTTTAACAGGTTTATTTCAAAGTTAAATTGTCCAGGTTTCCAAAAATAGGGGAAGAGCAAGTCCAGGTCTACAGGGAGGGTAACAGATCCAGGGTTCTGAGCAGGAGTGGTACCGTAACGTCCTAGTGTCCGTGGTGAGTCCAAATGTGATGTCCAGTAGTGGAAAGCAGGATGGTGGTGGCAGGAGTGAAGCGGAGGCAGGAGTCAGGTTCCAATAATCTGTGGCACAGGAGAAATATAAATAGAACAGGCCAAAAACACAAAGAACGAAAACAAGCATGTTGAGTCAGCAGCGAGACTAACATGGTCGTCTTGACTATGATCTGACGATGAGTGGCAAGTTTGACCGGGTCTTTAAGGCTGAGGTGATTATGGTGAATGAGCTGCAGCTGGAACCCTGACTCCCGCACACCAGACTTCACTCCTGCAATTAAGAACAGACAGAGGGGAGGGGGAGAGCAGAGAGAGAGAGCTACCTAGCAGCAGTAGGCCTAACAGATGCTGAGCTCGACACTTAATTTCTTGCTCTCAATTCCACTTTCTGGGCACGCAACATTTTTCTCTGAACTCTCAACTATCTCTCAGCTCCTCAACATGATCCTCCGCATTCTCAACATTCCATCTGCTTCTTTGAATTATGAGACGGAATGACGCCATATATCATCTTCACTGAGTTAAGTAGATTAACTGCACAAATCAGTTGACTCCATGTGTGGGTATAGATGTCAGTGCGCAGACCTGCGAGCCACTGCGACCCCTCATGATGAGTTCAGATTTCTTGTGGCCCCCACTCCCATCAAAATTGCTCATCCCTGATCTAGTTGAATATGAATGGGTCCTGACATCCAGACCTGGCCTGTCCTCTTCTATGACGGCAGAGCCCTGCAGAGCCACGGTGGCTTGGGAACCGAATTAATGGGGAAACACAAACCAAATGGCCAGTCAGTCTCCATTTACCTCAGATCCATCTTGCTGCACAGGATGGGATTTTAATGGCTGTGAATGGATCAGAGAGCATTAAAGCTGCATGGGCAGGTCAGACTGAGGGAGGGAGCGCCACGCGGGACGATTCAGTAAGCTGGCAGAGCAGGAGCCTCTGATGTGATGGAGATGGAGAGCAGCTCTCGGACTCTCAATGTTGAGGCCATTGTGTCCAAATTCAAACAGAACAGGGTTCATCTGCTAATTAGAGTCCAACCAAACTGAAAAGACACCTGCCTGATCTGATGAGTCCTTGGATGTTCCTCTCTCTATGAAAAATGTATGCACTCACTAACTGTAAGTTGCTCTGGATAAGAGCGTCTGCTAAATGACTAAAATGTTTTTTTTTTTTTATGTAACAACAGGCTGAAAGCCATGCCATGGGAAACCCAACCAGCATTACATGCTTTCGGCTACCATTAACATTCCATGTATCAGAACAACAAGACCCTACTGTATTTATCCCACAGAAAAGGTTCAAAGTAATTCTAGGTGACTACATGCCATTGTCCTCTGATAAGGTTACAGCAGGATGCTATCATAGCAAAAGAGAAAGCTGCAAGCCTAAATAATTAATTGTATTATTGCAACCTCATTTATACTGTAATTCTAGTCACGTTTTGAGAGGTTGGGTTGGCAATATCGCTCTTGATTGAAATGGCTACGGCTCCATTTTACAATAAAGACGCCAGATGCCTTTTCCAATGTCCCTAGGGTGACCACTCCTTGTTGACTGCATGGGCTTATAATGAAGAGAGAAAAAAGAAAGCCTTTACATTAACACATCTGTGTGGTCTCATACTATTTAGTTAATTTAGTTCTTATGCAGTATAACAGTCATTTTAAATACAATGCTTTAGATTTGTAAGTCTTGCAGTGTCCCAGACCCTATTTTGTACGTATGGTGCAACTTGTTTTGATGACCGTATTAAGGTGTTGATACCTTTATACAACATCTAGTATGAGGGTCTTTAAAGGTGTTGATCTGAATACAACCTCTAGTATGAGGGTCTTTAATTGATGTTCAACTGTTCAATGGCCCTACAATGGGAATCTACCTGTAAATGGAATATTGACTGTCTGTCTTGCAAGGTTCCTGGACAAATACATCAGTGTGATCAGTAGACACTGTCCAATGCTTCCCACAGTTGTGTCAAGTTGGCTGGATGTTCTTTGGGTGGTGGACCAGTTGTGTCTATACTTAACACTTACATGCGACTTCTGCTATCAGAATATGAAGATCGCATTGAAAAGATGGGTCTAGACGCACAAAAGTCGCTATGTGGTCTGATTGTGTTCAGATCCGGCTGACCACTTCAGGATACACACGGGAAACTGCTGAGCGTGAAAAACCCAGCAGCGTTGCAGTTCTTGACACAGTCAAACTGGTGCACCTGGCATCTACAACCATACCCCGTTCAAAGGCACTTCAATCTTTTGTCTTGCCCATTCACCCTCTGAATAGCACACATACACAATCCATATCTCAATTGTCTCTAGGCTTAAACATCCTTCTTTAACCTGTCTCCTCCCTTCATCTACACTGATTTGAAGTGGATTTAACAAGTGACATCAATAACGGATCATAGCTTTCACCTGGATTCACCTGGTCAGTCTATGTCATGGAAAGAGAAGTTCCTAATGTTTTGTACACTCATTTCTCAGATGCAACCTTACGAAAAGTTTCTGCACAGTATCGGAGGGCAAGGTGTTGAGCCTTTATGAATTCAGTCCTCAGTGATCAGTGTGTGTAGTGTTAGCTATATAGTGCAATAAGTACTGACTTAAACACTAGTAATAGTAAAATAAAATGTATGCACACATGACTGTAAGTCGCTTTGGATAAAAGCGTCTGCTAAATGGCTTATTATTATTATTATTATTAATCCAAGCGAACATTTGCCATCTGTGGACCCAGGGTCTGATCAATCCTGAGGATATAAACCAAAGCTAATTCATACAGAACAACATTTGTTGGAGAATTCCAATTTGTATAGTCCAGTGAGTTCAGAGAAGGAATCTGCTCCTCTAGTGTCCTTGTGTTGTTGGACATCACTGCGCATGTCCCTACATCAGCACATACTGTTCATATTTACTGCACCATACAGATATACACTACAGTATGCAGTCCTCTCTCAACCAATGGTTTTGTGCTGTGGAAAATGTTACATTCAGCAAATGACAGTGGATATGTCCCAAGTTACAATATGTCAAGTTAACTGACATGAAGAGGATGTATAAGATACACTCAACCCTGCCTAGAGATGATCTAGAATGTACTTTTCCTGTTGCCTCCTCTACTTTCCCCATTGATCAAAGACATGAGGAGGTACAAGGAAAGAGGATGCTATTAAATCATGAAGAATAATATTTGCTCTAATTCCATCAAGAAATGCAGAGGTAGACATTCCTGTCTCCCCTACTGTGGTGCAGCAGCCTTACAAGCCCTGGGCTGGGCAGCAGAAGAATTCCCTTCAGGATTCAAGCTGGGGGAGTTTTATAGGCTTGGCCCGGACATCCCCTTCCTATTGAAGAGGTTTTTATGACCTCTATGTAATCAGCAGTAAATGCTGCCACCATCTGTCTCTTTTTACTTAATTATCTAACCCAATGACTTTTACTGACAAACACTGGCCTGGTAAGTACTGTAAAACAAATCCCAGCTATGTCTATGACACATTCATAAATCATCCATTCACTTTTTGGTCAATTTTGAGAGCCAGTCAGCTTTTCTAGTAAACCCCGTCCTTGGGCACAGTGGAGCAAGCCCTTTACTATTGTTCTTCATAGATCATGTTCAGTTTTGGCTTCAGGCTAATTGTTCCTTTCACACTCATTTCATTTGTCTCATTATAATGGCTAGTACACATCCGAGGTCTGCCCCAATGTCTCTGTAAATGTTCACATTGAGTACAACAAAATTAATGTGTTTCTAATGATGATCATTGTCATTACACTGCAAATACCAATCCCATTAATTTGCTAGGCATTGAAGTGAGCGTTTAATATTTTGCTCCACTCTAGTGCCCCCCAGTGGATTATTGAGGAACATCTTCCAGCTTCAGTGGGCCTCAATCGTCTACCACACATAACCGACCCTCTAGTACCTACACACAGAGGCAGTGTTTAGAGCAACTGCAAATGTGTCCTACTTTTGGAGATTTCATAATGGTTATTTCCATGTTGTAGAATAATATCTGCTCCTCTCAGCTCTTTATTTCTAATGACAAGCCATGTACACAGCCAGGAGAATGGTGCAGACTGGCATTAGAAGAGCGTACTGCGTGGGCTTAATGTTGCTGTGTGGAGAGCTAATTGGGAGACAATATGAAGTGTTCTGGGATGCCATTTCCCTCCCACTGTGGAATTAATCAGTCTCACACAATTACATAATACACTAGTGAAAGCCTATCTGATCTGCTTGCTGGGTGCTTCTGACAGCATCAGGCTCGGGGCAATTAACTGTACTTCTCCTCTCTCCCACTCATTCTCTGATGCTTCCCCTCAGTGGTATCTATTAGCCTCTCCTCTCTGCCAATCATATCCTGCTCTCTATTCTCCGACCCTCAGCTGTGTTGTGACAGCAGCTCCTATTGGCCTGCTATGAAAGCCTGGTAGGGAACAGTGGACAAAGACTGCCACAGGTGTTCTTCAGCCTGTTGGGACCGATGGTGAATCACGTCAGAATCATCATCCCCACAGGGTTAGAGATCTGATTGATCATATTGCACACAGCATCATTAACAGCAAGCACCTGTGCCTTTTGTTTGCCATTTGTCCTGCGGCGCTTCACACACACTAATTCATGACCATGATTATGTGAGCTCTTCGACCCAAGTGGAGAAAATGATGTGAGAACCAGGGGGAAATGTAATCCTTTTATGGTAGAATCGCACCATTCCAGTGCCAGCTAAGCTGTATGTACAACACAACTTAACTAAGGGATAAATGCATCTCAGTATAGTCCCATGACATGCAAACCAATCAATTATACCTTGTAGAATAAGGCAATACAGAATGGGGCAACCATGCTCCACGTAAGATTAACCAAAGTTGGACATATTTTATCTGTCATTATGCTAATCTTTGACTGGACCTCTTAGCTCATGTATTAGCCATTAGCTGAGAGTGGGTTAATGGCTCTCTCTCACG
The DNA here is from genome assembly GCF_964263955.1 of Coregonus lavaretus. Taxonomy (NCBI): domain Eukaryota; kingdom Metazoa; phylum Chordata; class Actinopteri; order Salmoniformes; family Salmonidae; genus Coregonus; species Coregonus lavaretus. The sequence continues at coordinate 24,696,340 of NC_140005.1, read as the reverse complement.
AGTCCACCTCATATCTGAGACTGGGTGGGCTCATGTTGACTTTAGAACTTTCTATCTAAAGGAGGGGAGTGAAGGTCGTCACCTGATGGCATTTGTGGTGTGACAGGCCACTGCTTTTCCCTCTGGGAGATGAGCAAAATGGACCACACTCCACCAGCCAATCACAGCCAAGCACTAACAAGACACCTGCAGGTTCTGGATGTCTTCATCCTTTGATGGTCCTCCTCCCTCCCTCCCTCATTCCCCCTCTCTCTGCGTCATGGTGCAGGTGTGGCCCACCCGGCCATCCCATTCAAGCTGGTGGATTTGGCCTATTTCTCCCAGTTAGTGTGACCGAGTGGAAAAATAATGACTCTGGGAGTCTTTCATTGGGAAAGCGAAGGCCCCTGGTTTGTGCAATGTGAGCTGATCAGGGCTAAATAGAATGGATGCAGTCAGCAGAGCTTGCCAGGACTGACAGGTGTCCACCCCTGGGAACGTACCAGGGAGAATCTCAATCACAACTCAAATCAAACAGCCATCGAATCCCAACACTGTGGCCTCATCAACTCCAATTCATCTCACAGAAAGCGGCACAGGTCCTAATCCAGGCACTTGTCATCTCCCGTCTGGATTACTGCAACTCGCTGTTGGCTGGGCTCCCTGCCTGTGCCATTAAACCCCTTCAACTTATCCAGAACGCTGCAGCCCGTCTGGTGTTCAACCTTCCCAAGTTCTCTCATGTCACCCCGCTCCTCCGCACACTCCACTGGCTTCCAGTTGAGGCTTGCATCTACTACAAGACCATGGTGCTTGCCTACAGAGCTGTGAGGGGAACGGCACCTCCTTACCTTCAGGCTCTGATCAGACCCTACACCCAACCGAGGGCACTACGTTCATCCACCACTGGCCTGCTAGCTCCCCTACCTCTACGGAAGCACAGTTCCCGCTCAGCCCAGTCAAAGCTATTCGCTGCTCTGGCACCCCAATGGTGGAACAAGCTCCCCCACGACGCCAGGACAGCGGAGTCACTGACCACCTTCCGGAGACACTTGAAACCCTACCTCTTTAAGGAATACCTGGAATAGTACACTGCTCAAAAAAATAAAGGGAACACTTAAACAACATATCCTAGATCTGAATGAATGAAATAATCTTATTAAATACTTTTTTCTTTACATAGTTGAATGTGCTGACAACAAAATCACACAAAAGTTATCAATGGAAATCAAATGTATCAACCCATGGAGGTCTGGATTTGGAGTCACCCTCAAAATTAAAGTGGTAAACCACACTACAGGCTGATCCAACTTTGATGTAATGTCCTTAAAACAAGTCAAAATTAGGCTCAATAGTGTGTGTGCCTCCACGTGCCTGTATGACCTCCCTACAATGCCTGGGCATGCTCCTGATGAGGTGGCGGATGGTCTCGTGAGGGATCTCCTCCCAGACCTGGACTAAAGCATCCGCCAACTCCTGGACAGTCTGTGGTGCAACGTGGCGTTGGTGGATGGAGTGAGACATGATGTCCCAGATGTGCTCAATTGGATTCAGGTCTGGGGAACGGGCGGGCCAGTCCATAGCATCAATGCCTTCCTCTTGCAGGAACTGCTGACACACTCCAGCCACATGAGGTCTAGCATTGTCTTGCATTAGGAGAAACCCAGGGCCAACCGCACCAGCATATGGTCTCACAAGGGGTCTGAGGATCTCATCTCGGTACCTAATGGCAGTCAGGCTACCTCTGGCGAGCACATGGAGGGCTGTGCGGCCCCCCAAAGAAATGCCACCCCACACCATGACTGACCCACCGCCAAATCGGTCATGCTGGAGGATGTTGCAGGCAGCAGAACGTTCTCCACGGCGTCTACAGACTCTCACGTCTGTCACATGTGCTCAGTGTGAACCTGCTTTCATCTGTGAAGAGCACAGGGCGCCAGTGGCGAATTTGCCAATCTTGGTGTTCTCTGGCAAATGCCAAACGTCCTGCACGGTGTTGGGCTGTAAGCACAACCCCCACCTGTGGACGTCGGGCCCTCATACCACCCTCATGGAGTCTGTTTCTGACCGTTTGAGCAGACACATGCACATTTGTGGCCTGCTGGAGGTCATTTTGCAGGGCTCTGGCAGTGCTCCTCCTGCTCCTCCTTGCACAAAGGCGGAGGTAGCGGTCCTGCTGCTGGGTTGTTGCCCTCCTACGGCCTCCTCCACGTCTCCTGATGTACTGGCCTGTCTCCTGGTAGCGCCTCCATGCTCTGGACACTACGCTGACAGACACAGCAAACCTTCTTGCCACAGCTCGCATTGATGTGCCATCCTGGATGAGCTGCACTACCTGAGCCACTTGTGTGGGTTGTAGACTCCGTCTCATGCTACCACTAGAGTGAAAGCACCGCCAGCATTCAAAAGTGACCAAAACATCAGCCAGGAAGCATAGGAACTGAGAAGTGGTCTGTGGTCACCACCTGCAGAACCACTTCTTTATTGGGGGTGTCTTGCTAATTGCCTATAATTTCCACCTGTTGTCTATTCCATTTGCACAACAGCATGTGAAATGTATTGTCAATCAGTGTTGCTTCCTAGGTGGACAGTTTGATTTCACAGAAGTGTGATTGACTTGGAGTTACATTGTGTTGTTTAAGTGTTCCCTTTATTTTTTTGAGCAGTGTATAAAGTAATCCTTCTTCCCTCACCCCCCATAAAAAAAATACAATAAAATTGGGGGTTGTCCCACTGGCTATCATAAGTTGAATGCACCAATTTGTAAGTCGCTCTGGATAAGAGCGTCTGCTAAATGATGTAAATGTAAAATCTCCCCTCAATGAGTCTAAACTGTGGTACAGCACCTGTGTGATACCTTGAACGCCAAACATTTGGTCCAATGTCAACATCCTGTGCCAGGGGTACAATGTTGGATATAACAGTCTCTGTTTTTGCTCATCAGAGTAGTCTGCAGAACACCTGCTCTTTCCATGACATAGACCAGGTGAATCCAGGTGAAAGCTATGTCCCTTATTGATGTCACCTGTTAAATCCACTTCAATCAGTGTAGATGAAGGGGAGGAGACAGGTTAAAGGAAGGATTTCTAAGCCTTGAAACAATTGAGACATGGATTGCAGTGGAGGCTGGTATGAGGAGCTATAGGAGGACGGGCTCATTGTAATGGCTGGAATGGAATTAATGGAACGATATCAAATATATGGAAACCACATGTTTGACTCCGTTCCATTTATTTAATTACAACCATTACAATGAGCCCATCCTCCTACAGCTCCTTCCACCAGCCTCCTCTGATGGAGTGTGTATGTGTGCCATTCAGAGCGTGAATGGCCAAGACAAAATATTTAAGTGCCTTTGAACGGGGTATGGTAGTAGGTGCCAGGCGCACCGGTTTGAGTGTGTCAAGAACTGCAACGCTGCTGGGTTTTTCCCGCTCAACAGTTTCCCGTGTGTATCAAGAATGGTCCACCACCCAAAGGACATCCAGACAACTTGACTTGGAAGCATTGGAGTCAACATGGGCCAGCATCCCTGTGGAACACTTTCGAAACCTTGTAGAGTACATGCCCAGACGAATTGAGGCTGTTCTGAGGGCAAAAGGGGATACAACTCAATATTAGGAAGGTGTTCCTAATGTTTTGTACACTCAGTGTATATTTACATTTACGTCATTTAGCAGACGCTCTTATCCAGAGCGACTTACAGGAGCAATTAGGGTTAAGTGCCTTGCTTAGGGGCACATCGACAGATTTTTCACCTAGTCGGCTCGGGGATTAGAACCAGCGACCTTTCGGTTACTGGCACAACGCTCTTACCCACTAAGCTACCTGCCGCCCCATATCTCTTAACTGCAACCATTCTCCCACGGAAGTACTGCATTTTAATTTGTCAAACTGATTATCTCAAACCCTCTTTTCCACCTATGTGCATATTGTTTGTTAAATGACTTAATAAGGAGTTGTCAAATAAAAAAATATGTTTAGGATGAATCTGTTTCGACAGCTTTTATGCATATTAGAGGATTTCTATTGCAGTGGGAATTAAGCCTCAGAGCAATCGCTCTCAAATACATGGCTCTGTTTAACGAGATAATCCCTGTGCTCCAGCACAGAGATGTGCTAATTCAATATATCTGTAATCTAAAACGTAGGCTGCACAATTCTCTGTTAAATCAACCAAAATATCTTGTCCTCATTATTATTTCCACATTGCACTGAATCCATGAAATGTGTGAATACACAGAGCACATTATCTACTTCACTTTACTGCTGCTAATTTACTTAAAGCTGTTTTCATATATTTCAAATCCCTTTAGTGTTTGTTGTAAGATATTGGTAGCTGACTTTAACTGAACTAAAGAGTGATACTGTTAATTTCAGCTGAGAGTTAAAATCAGGTGGTAACAATAGCACTCATACAGTTGGTCAGCCAGAGTCACTGTGACTGTACTTGACACATAGATAACAGACAATGCTTGGTGCACTGCTGATTGGGCAGTACTGTTGCAGATACTACATTACTCACATCACTATATGTATAAGTGGCCTAATATACTGGCTATGACATTGAGGAAGGTACACCTCCTCTTCATTGGGGCAAGTCAAACATAAACTTCTCATAAGAGCTCCTGTAGCCTGAGCCCAAACAGGTACAGCCACCCTGCCAGATACAGAGAAGAAGACACGTGATAGAAAGGTTAAGTGTTGCCTCACCTCCAGCTCAGTGAACCATAGACATGACCGTGACCCTGCATTGCTGTTGCATCAGGAGCTATATGGTCAGCGTTACGGTCAATCAACCACTGATACAGGATTTACAGAGAAACACGCCTGGCTTTATGGTAACTCAATAAAGAGGAGATTATCGAAGGCTAGTGGCTACCCGAGACCCCACGCAGTAAATGTTTATGTGTTACTCATCCTCTAAGCTCTCCTCTTTCCCCAAATCCCTCTTTCTCCAAATCCATCATAACAAGTTTTGATCCTCCTCCTCAACCCTGAGATGAGGGGCAGTTAAATTCAATCAGCTAGAACATTTGGTCAGTTTCTTTTTTAATGCAACTGTAACCTACTTAACACTCCATGAAACTTGCTGCTATTCTATATGTGAGTGGTTTAGAGAGTAAGCGATATTGGCTCATCGTTCGATAGAGCTGTGAGGATTCTGCTGAGGACATTTCCATTAACAACCACACATAATATGTTTATTGATCCCGTTTGCTTGGGTCTTTAATTTCTCCCTTCTAACATGGGTTCTTACAGGCTTGGAGGCATGGGGGGAAGGGGTTATAGAGTGCCCATACTGTGGATGCATTGGGGCAGTAAGTTGTGCTGACAGAGCATGGGATGGTGGCAGATCTGAACAGCAACATGACATCTCACAGGGAATAAAAAAGACAATACTTTGGGTCATTACTTTGTGATAATACAGCATGTTGTACAGCATCATCATAAAGAAGAGGGCTATACAGTTGAAGTGTTATAAAATAGGCTAATACTCCTATTGCTCTGCTGTACATTCTCTATCTGTTGTAGATGGATGCATGGATATAAAGACCTTCACTGTTGTACCCGTCCAGTCATTGAGCTTGCATGCGATGAGTCCATTGCATCAACCAGATTACATTAAAAATCGATCATCATGAACCCAGACATGAATGAATCCAAGAACAATGCAAGAGCAGCTTCCACATTTCCTGTGACTGTGGTCATTCAGCTGGTCTGGTGTTAACAGACAGACAGCTAATGTCTGTTAATTGATGGAAAATCTGATCAAAATTGTGAAATTGTGTATGACCAGGTCTGCTAATGAACTCTAATCAGATTAGCATGGCCCTGGTGAAACAGACGTCTCAAACCTAGGATATGGTTTGTGAAAGGCTCCTATCTGTGCAGCAAGTGGCCTAGCTCCAGAAAGGGGGGTTGGTTGCATTAGCACAGGGGGAACAGAGATGTCCAGGAAACCCATGCAGCCAAGGTTCTGGTCCAATAAAGCTCAGTCTCTCTGTCTCTAGACCAGAGAGACCATGGACCATGGACAAGGTCATCCAGCACCAGAGGACCAGGATGTTTAACTCTGTCCACCAGGTCAGTAGATCTTCCAACTGAGACATACTTGAGGCTATGTCAAAGAGCAGGTTAGCGTTTTCTTTCATGAACTTGTTCTGGAGGCAGCTCTGCAGAGTGGTCCCTAGCTGGCACAGTCACAAAGTCATACAATCTGATTCTAACCTGAACCTTAACCCTAACCTTAACCACACTGTTAACTCTAATGCCTAACCCTAACCTTAAATGAATGTTTTTATGCATTTTTACAATATTTTACTTTGCAGCTGGCCCATCTAGCAGAAATCGCTCAGTTCAGCCCTGAAGGACAAGACTCATCCTAATAAATGTCAACCTGTTGTCAAAGATGCAGTTAGTTAGGAAAACATCTGAGTGTTAATGCATTTTCACTTGGCAAATAGACAATAGAGCAAGTCCTATCCCATTGCTGTACCATTTGACTGCACATTTGGCAGTTAATGATCTTTCCTTCAGTACCTGCTGACTGCAGGGCAGACCTTTGATTACACAGTAATAATTACAATGGTCACCAGAGGGTGGGTGCTGCTGCTGCTGGTGGCTCCATGGACGGGTTATTTACGAAGGTGTCAAACTCTGGACAATTTCATCATGGGAAATAAACAACCAGGGTCACGTCCTTCACTGGTGAAATATGTCATGTTGTCTGTGAGCCACCAAGTTAGTAAAACACTCGGACAGAAAGACATAAAAATCAAGCAGGAGCTGCAGAGTAAACAACTTGATTTAACTTGGAGCTTGGATGCTAAAGTTCTGACCAATAATTATGCATGTTTTCCTTCCAAATTAGTATCTTTTAAGATAAAATCCCAAATAAATGTCAAGATTTAATCTTACATAATTTAAGAAGGTTATATAAATAAAACAAAAATGTTTGAAGGATTTTCATTAAATGCTCTTGTGAGCTACAAAATGGACTGTGGTGAGGCCTGGTTTGGATTTAAAATAGGAGCTATTGAAATCAGCTCATAGATTCAAAACCAGTCCATTTGATATAAACACAATGCTGCATTTGTCACTGTGTACTCATGGGCTCAAGTAGAGTTGGAACCTATTTAATAGTGCTGAGCGATTAACTGAAATTACAGTTTTTAAACAACTAATTTAACAACATTGGTTCAAGTATTTGAATTCTATTTCGTTCAGTTTCTCTAGAAAGCCCGAACTGTGCGATGTAGTAGGGAGTTGTAGTTTCCAACAGCCCAATATTCGACATAGTTTAACGCAGACAACATGGTAATTAACTACAATGACCATAATCCATTGCACCTACATGTCCGGTCTGTGTTTCTTTTACGCCTGCTATGTAAAAGAGACAGAAGAATGCAAGATGGAGAGGGGATGGTGAGGGATAGAGAGCAGTTACTTCGCGAGGTATCTCTACCTGAAAATACAAGATCTAAGTGATTGATAGTTGGTATTCAGCAGTCATAAAAGGATGCCTTATTTACTTTGAAGAACTAGAAATAGTGATTTTGTCAGACAGCATAGGCAGCAGCTCTAAAGAGATGCGATGACTTGTAATTAAATAATAAAGTCATCAAATAAAACAAATGTAATATACACAACAACTGAAATATTTTGTTAAAGTAAAGTAATGTGAATAAATTATGATTCATAAGTGATAAGCAGTAATGGGCAGTCACTACCATCATGGGACTTTTATTAATTGTTTTATTCAGTGTTGTTGCAGCATTCAACCCACACAATGCATAGTGCATTTAATGTCGAAACTGACCTCAAAAAGCACTAATCGCTCAGCACTACTATTTACACTCACATTCCCAGCAGCTATTCTGTGGATGGGACTCCACTCTGCCACATCAGATTCACACACATGATTGGCTAAATGACTAAATGTAAATGTAATTAATTCATGATCAATCACAGCATTTAGATGCTGCTTTGAAAAACAGATTCCTCTCTCCTGTACTTGCTGATGCAGGGTTTGATGAATGAATCAGGAGACAGATTAAAGTAAAATTTGAGCGTAATAGTTTGCCTGTGAAATGAATCACACCAGGTTATTCAACAGAATGAATGGCATGATCGGCATTGGCGATTTATGGGATGTCCTCTCGTTCAGTGCTACTAATTTAGCTGTGTCTGAGTCCCAACCACCTCTTCCCAAACACACACCCACCTTTTTAAAAATGGTGTTTTAACTGTTATCATCTGGCACAGCCGCCCGTAAAGCATGTCCACGGAGGACGCGGCGTGGGGGCCAGGAGCTCTCCTGGGAAATCTAGGAGTTTATTTGGCGGGAAACAGGTGGTGTAAACAAATGGAAGCCCAGGCTGGATTTACTGCTTCCTGATCCATACATCTCTCTGGTCGAACAATCCCCCACTCCCAGCCATGGCTCATGCTGACAGGACACACACCACACTGGGAATCAGAGAGACTATCCTGGAGGATCACCACCACCTCTGCTGGGATTGCTCTATTTGTGATGGAGAATGGAGATATAATATGGCTTCCAATTGGCTCATTCATCCCCTCTCCTCTCCCCTGTAACTATTCCCCAGGTCGTTGCTGTAAATGAGAATGTGTTCTCAGTCAAATTACCTGGTAAAATAATATTTAAAAAAAATGGTTACACTAACTGTATTTTTATTTACACAATCTGCAATATCGTCATTATGTCCACTACAGTGCTTTGGTCCTCTGTCTCTCAGTTGGTAGAGCATGGCGCTTGCAACGCTAGGATAGTGGGTTCGATTCCCAGGACCACCCATACGTAAAATATGTATGCACACATGATTGTAAATCGCTTTGGATAAAAGTGTCTGCTAAATGGCATATATTATTATAATGATATCTGATGAATGTGCAATAATCAGAAACAGTATAAAGGCAATAGATCACATATGTAATACAATAACAGGCCAAAAGACAAACAAGGATTGTACAGTCTCTCTGTGGTTAAATCCCGTATCCCCCCATCTCTCGGCTCATCTGTTGTTGTTTTGGGAACGAGAGATGTTTGATTACCGTCCCACAAGGCTGTTCCTCCATACCTCGTCCTCTTCTGGGAGGACCACTACACCCCCGAAGCGGTTTAAAAACACACAGAGATTTATTGATCTACGCTTTTATTTCCTACACCTCCCATCTGGATCTACTAAGATGTGGACTCTCTACCACAGGACTCTTGGTATCATGTCACAATCTGAGATATAGTTCAGCTTGGGGAGCCAGTCCCAACCCTTCCCCAAAGACCCAACAAGGAAGTCCTATCCAATGGGGTGGCTGTGGTTTTCGCCGGTCCAGTAATGAATAATGAAACACAATTATGTCATTATGAAAAAACATTGGACAACATCTACATAAGGTTTTAGCAAAAAGTCAGCCTCATGGCTTTCTCAGCCTGATATAAACCTAAAGGGAAAACGTGCAAAGCTTAAAATATTTTTTTAAAAGCAGCAGTAGACTTAAATCCATGGCTTCAAATAAAACAAAATATATCCACTACCTCTATTTTCCCCCATATTGTGCATTAGTATGCCACCACTCAAGCGTTCATTTTTATATTACAGATTCCTTTGACTATAAAGCTGGGCTATTGCTTTAATTCCCCAGTTGGAAGCATTTATTTTACTGTGTGCTAATAAAAGCCCAAATTCATCTGCAAACGGTTGACAGTTTCCCCTCCAGGAGAAATGTGCTCAGCATATTGTAAAAATCCATGATAATTATCCTGCAATATTAGTTTTATCACTGGCGGATGTATCCCAACAATATGCTGCTTTCTGTTCCATTTTCATCGCTCCAGTGCTGTAAGGTAAGGGGGGAAATACAACCAAGAAGCAATCACACAAAACAAACATCCAGCATTAGCGTGTGCACTCTGAGCTTTCCACTCACACCACCTCAAGCATATCTAACTCCTCTCAGTGTGTTGTCTTGAATTTACCATTCAAAGTCAATTCAATGGAATCTTCAATAGTGTCAATGGCCCTTTTTTGCTTGATGATACCCAACTCTACAGTGGCCAGTTATAGGGCCACACAGCCAGGTCCCCACAACCATCTCTACTACAGTATGGATTTACACTAGGACTGTAGAAAGGTCCTTTTCCTGTTTTTTAAGTGACAGACAGTTTGGACAACCATTAATCTTTCCAAACACAGTGATCCCGTTTAGGGTGTATATCTGTAGATTGGATTGGAGTGACATTTACTCTGGAGAATGCTGCTTGATTCATTCTTTACCAAGGACTCCTTCAATGGCATTATGGACTTAACTAAACCCAAGCATTCATCGTCCCAGCTACTACTACCACTACCACACAGCTCCACACATGGATTGGATAGATGTCGCTTGAATAATTCTTTGTGAAGGGAAATAGACCATCACAGGCGCGAAAGCACCCTCTATAGCACCATGGACATCACTAAACCATTGATCCTTCCTCTCCAGTGCTCTGCTTCTTCACAGTAGATTGATTGGGATGAGAGGACTCGGTGCACAATGCTCAGGCTATCTCGCTTGATTGATTCTTTGTCAGAAGAGCCTAGACCATCACAGGAAGACCCCTCTCCATTCCAAGACAACATGGAGTTGACTAAACCCAAGCATCCATCTTCCCAAGCCACTTCACATTCATTGCGCCAAACCAACCATTTGGGGTTTGGATGGATCTGGCTTGATTAACTCCTTGTCAGAAGGGACTGGTGCATCAGATGGGATAAACCCTTCATAATGTTACTAGGGAATGAAATAAGAGTCCCTCTCTAATCCTCCTGGTCCATTCTATTCTATGGAGGTCCTCTATATAGTTACACAGATTACTGTATGAAGTCATAACTCACAACCAGACATTGGTACTCTGGGCCCGTCCATATATTAAGTACTCCATATTGGGGCCCTAGCTGTGTGTAATCCTGAATCAGATGGGTGTATCTCTGATATTACCACCCTCACATTCCCCCTAACTCTCATTGAACCCCAGAGTCAATCTGATTCAGAAGGCAATTATTTGTGTTTGGCATGATGGGGGTCTCTGACTGTATGCCTGTGAGAGGAACATTTGAGGGGAGCAGTGCTTGTGTCAGTTTATTCTGTGAGAAACAATCTCTCTCTGATTTGATAGCCATTAACCGTCCCTTTTTATACTCTGATGTCACTCTGTAAATACAATCATGAAGGGATGTGTGTTCAGTGCTGCATATGCAGGGCTGCTCTCCGGCTGACTGAAACAGGCCCACAGTACAGTGCTGTTCAGTAAGGCATTAGGTTTGCCATAATTGCATCCGTTCTCTGAGGTCACTTGAGGCCACTGAATATTAGGTTAGATGTGTATTACGGGTAAAACCTAATATAGTGAACCATTAATGCAAGTCCCAGACAAGATGACGTAGATGCTAAGCTATAGGACTGTTTTGCTAGCACAGACTGGAATATGTTCTGGGACTCATCCGATGGCATTGAGAAGTATACCACATCAGTCACCGGCTTCAACACTGAAGCATGCATGAGAGCACCAGCTGTTCCGGACGACTGTGTGATCACGCTCGCCGTAGCCGACGTGAGTAAGACCTTTAAACAGGTCAACATTCACAAGGCCGCAGGGCCAGACGGATTACCAGGACGTGTACTCCGAGCATGCGCTGACCAACTGGCAAGTGTCTTCACTGACATTTTCAACCTGTCCCTGGCCGAGTCTGTAATACCTACATGTTTCAAGCAGACCACCATAGTCCCTGTGCCCAAGAACACCAAAGTAACCTGCCTAAATGACTACCAACCCGTAGCACTCACGTCTGTAGCCATGAAGTGCTTTTTTTTTTGAAAGGCTGGTCATGGCTCACATCAACACCATCATCCCAGAAACCCTAGACCCACTCCAATTTGCATACTGCCCCAACAGATCCACTGATGACGCAATCTCTATTGCACTCAACACTGCCCTTTCCCACCTGGACAAAAGGAACACCTACGTGAGAATGCTGTTCATTGACTTCAGCTCAGCGTTCAACCCCATAGTGCCCTCAAAGCTCATCACTAAGCTAAGGATCCTGGGACTAAACACCTCCCTCTGCAACTGGATCCTGGACTTCCTGACAGGCCCCCCCCCCAGGTGGTAAGGGTAGGCAACAACACATCTGCCATGCTGATCCTCAACACGGGGGCCCCTCAGGGGTGCGGGCTCAGTCCCCTCCTGTACTCACTGTTCACCCATGACTGCATTGCCAAGCACGAATCCAACACCATCATTAAGTTTGCCGACGACACAACGGTGATAGGCCTGATCACCGACAACGATGAGACAGCCTATAGGGAGGAGGTCAGAGACCTGGCCGTGTGGTGCCAGGACAACAACCTCTCCCTCAACGTGATCAAGACAAAGGAGATGATTGTGGACTACAGGAAAAGGAGGGCCGAGCATGCCCCCATTCTCATCGACGGGGCTGTAGTGGAGCAGGGTGAGAGCTTCAAGTTCCTTGGTGTCCACATCACCAACAAACTATCATGGTCCAAACACACCAAGACAGTCGTGAAGAGGGCACGACAACGCCTATTCCCCCTCAGGAGACTGAAAAGATTTGGCATTGGTCCCCAGATCCTCAAAAACAGCTGCACCATCGAGAGCATCCTGACTGGTTTCATCATCGCCTGGTATGGCAACTGCTCGGCCTCCGACCACAAGGCGCTACAGAGGGTAGTGCGTACGGCCCAGTACATCACTGGGGCCAAGCTTCCTGCCATCCAGGACCTCTATACCAGGCAGTGTCAGTGGAAGGCCCTAAAAATTGCCAAAGACTCCAGCCACCCTAGTCATAGACTGTTCTCTCTGCTACCGCACGGCAAGCGGTACCGGAGCACCAAGTCTAGGTCCAAAAGGCTTCTGAACAGCTTCTACCCCCAAGCCATAAGACTGCTGAACAGCTAATGAAATGGCTACCCGAACTATTTACATTGACCCCCCCGTCCCCCCCCGTCCCCTTTTTACGCTGCTGCTACTCGCTGTTTATTATCTATTATCTATGCATAGTCACTTTACCCCTATCTACATGTACATATTACCTCAATTACCTCGACTAACATGTACCCCCGCACATTGACTAATAATAGCCTCGTTATTGTTATTTTATTGTTGCTCTTTAATTTTTTACTTTCGTTTTTTTAGAAAATATCATTTTTCTTAGCTCTTATTTTTCTTAAAACTGCATTGTTGGTTAAGGGCTTGTAAGTTAGCATTTCACGATAAGGTTTACACCTGTTGTATTCGGCGCATGTGACAAATAAAATGTGATTTTAGTGGCTGTGCTGCTCTGGTAGTATAGCAGTGCAGTAGCTGTACAGTATTGTGTCAGTTGCAGAGTTTGCGATAGACACCACAGTGGTGGAGTAATGGGGCAGTGCTAAAGGCTCACGGCAGATGTAATGATATGGAGGAAAGGTGTCATTTTCTGGGAGTCCCCAGAGTATCAAACCCCCTGGATGGGAATTGCCATGTCGGAAATGCAGATGATGGCATCCACAGACACAGCTGTAAGGCTAAATAATATTTTACAATCTACATGCAATACATCTGACTATCTGACTCCATTTAATATTATAGTTAAACAATGTGCAAGTATTTTGAGTTTAGCTGACTAAGATCAAGAAATGGTAATGCAAGTATTTAATTAACATTGTAGGATGAACGAGTTCCATAATACAAGGCAAAACCATAAGTTACAGGGCATTACTGGCATTAACAAAGCATTAGCAATCTCGGTTACAAGACAAACATGAGCAAATCTGGCCTACTCAGGCCAAGAGCCAAGCAGCCCTCATGAGAAACATTTGAATACGGATAACAATATGGATAACAGAACAAGAGAGAAAATAATGACTTTTTCATTCCCTTTATATCCATCCGAACGTGTGACTTTTTCCAAACCAAAACAGACCACCACTGACCAATCAAACGATACCAAGTTACAGTAACCTCAAACTAAGCCAACCTCCACACTGGACCACGGTTAGAGCTTTGGGCAAGTAACCGAAAGGTTGCTAGTTCAAATCCCTGCACCGACAAGGTGAAAAATCTGTCGATGTACCCTTGAGCAAGGCACTTACCCCTAATTGCTCCAGGGTCACCACTGACAATGGCAGACCCTAGCCATGACCCCACTCTTAGGGGGAGTTGGGATATGCAAAAAACGTGTGTAATACACACTTGTACATCTTTGAAATAGGACAAATATAACCACCCACCAAATGATTATTATTACTACTACACAGGATGTGAGCACAACACCCCATCTTCCCAAAGGTGTGAGGGAGATGGGAACAATGCAGATAAGGGAAAATTCCTGAGAAAGACAATAACATATTGCATACAGTAGTTAAGAGTTCACTCTGAACCAATACAAATGACCACAGAGATCATACATCCATATAATGTAGAAAGTATCAGAGATCTCATTTTAGTCATTTAGCAGACGCTCTTATCCAGAGCGACTTACATAACTATTTTTATTTTTTCATTTTTTATTTTTTTATACCCCCCGTGGGAAACGAACCCACAACCCTGGCGTTGCAAACGCCATGCTCTACGAACTGAGCTACATCCCCTGCCGGCCATTTCCTCCCCTACCCTAGAAGACGCTGGGCCAATTGTGCGCCGCCCCATGGGTCTCCCAGTTGCGGCCGGCTGCGACAGAGCCTGGATTCGAACCACGATCTCTAGTGGCACAGCTAGCACTGCGATGCAGTGCCTTAGACCACTGCGCCACTCGGGGACAAGCTTTAGATAGATACCAAACATGGATGTGGTAGTATTACTCTAACACATGTTTCATTCTGTATAAGACACATTTCAGCCCCTCAAAGGGGGAAGGGCGGACTGGCCCTTGATCAGGGCAACAGCCTCAGGTGACAGAGATTACAGAAGTTGAGGCGAGTTCCTTACTAATTAGTGACCTTAATTCATCAATCAAGTACAAGGGTGGTGTGAAAACCCGCAAACACTCGGCCCTCCGTGGAATGAGTTTGACACATGCGCCCTGGGAGAAGGTTTGAGTTCAGGAGAGTAGTCTCCTTGAGGATCTGCATAACGTTTTACTGTACTGATATTTCTGTTCTCATTCATTGACTAGACCTGAAGAGGGCAGACGAGACTTCATTTGAACACGATCACAGTCAGAGGGCTCCGGAACAAATCTATATTGCAGGCTGTAATATATACAGAGCAGTGATGAATCATTTGGTTAATGATCTGGGAAAAAAAAGTGTATACATTTGGAGTTTATTTACAGCAGTACTGATTTCATTTACTGGAACATTCCTAAGAAATGATCATCAACTATTATGCATATGTCAACACTGTATTGTTTTCTAACACACAATCTTGAAAATGGAAGATTCTTTATTGTGTTAACAGCCAACATTGTACATTTCTATACCTGAACTATTGAACTACAAAAGCCTGCTATTTTACATGTCCACCTGACATGTGCAGGGCTTTGGCAGAAGCCCTCTTACCAGATCCATTCGTTACACCAATAAAACAATGACAATAGCATGATAAGCATGCCCAGCAGGCAACAGCAATCAGTGAGAATAGGAGTGTATTTCTCCATGACATGGGCTATAAAAAGCATCCATCCACAGTTGTGTATGTATTCAGACAAAAGACTCTGCAGGAGGCCAGAGAATGGAGAACAGAGAGAACACCAGTCTTATCTTGATGCTGCTGCCGCCTCTGCTTCACATGGCCCAGGCTTTTACTACATCTGGAGGTCCTCTTCCTTTAGTTTACAGCTAATGTATACCCTCCCATTGTTTCCTATCCAGCACAGTTTATGTCTGCTATTGGTATTGTTTATTGTGGCGTCAATGTGGAAATGGGAAGGCTGACTGCTTTATTTGAGCAGACACTACAGTCTGACCAAATGTGATCTAAAGATATTAATATCAATGTGATTATGCACTGTAATGAATACTCGGACAGAGTGGTAAGATCCAATCGCAGAATTGCGATGCTTTATTAGAGTACAGACAAGGGAATAGCTTAATCGTAGTCGGGCGGGCTGTGGTCAAAACCGGGCCAGGCAGAGACAGGCAGAGGTACCAAGGGAGCGGGCTTAGTCGTAGTCGAGGTCACAGACACAGGATCAGAGGACGGTAATCACTGGGGTAGACAAGCAGAGGATTAAGCAATACGGGGAGTCGAACAACAAGGCACAGGTCGGATACACGGGTAATCAAAAACAACAAACTCTCTCTCTCTCTCTCTCTCTCTCTCTCTCTCTCTCTCTCTCTCTCTCTCTCTCTCTCTCTCTCTCTCTCTCTCTCTCTCTCTCTCTCTCTCTCTCTCTCTCTCTCTCTCTCTCTCTCTCTCTCTCTCTCTCTCTCTCTCTCTCTCTCTCTCTCTCTCTCTCTCTCTCTCTCTCTCTCTCTCTCTCTCTCTCTCTCTCTCTCTCTCTCTCGGAACAAAACGCTTAGCAAGTCACAATGGAACAATACCGCGCACCGACTGAGCTTCTGAGCACACCTTATATCCTACACTAATTACTGACAGGTGTGCTCAGAACTCAGGTCGAGTCTGATGACTCCCCCTCTCTGTAGATCGGGGAAGTGTCAGACTCTGTCTAGACCCAGCCAACCCCCGATCCCTTACACATACTATGAACTTTCTCCAGAATACAGTTGGATAAAATGTACAAAGAGTATCCACATTGTCAGAGTTACTGTTTGAAATTAGTAGTAAATTTGTGGTTACATATCACAGAGAAATCAATAATTCCATGAAACTATTTGTAAAAGAGTGACCTATAAGTGATCCTGAGACAGGACGAAGGAGGGGAATAATGAACTTGAAGCTGCTGCTAGGCATACAGTCCAGTCTGATTATGATGGCAATGCACAATATAATATAGCAAGTTAATATTTCCAGATATCTGACTGGGTCTGTCATTAGGAACATGTTGAAACCGGCAAAACACAAATGTCCCTCTCTAACATAGAGAGCTCTTAATCGTACCACTTAACTTATGAAATGGGCCCTTCATGGAAAATGGGGCTATCATAGAGAACAATATTATGTGTTTTCAGAAGTGGTAATAAAAGAGAAATAAACAAAATTCCCTCCTTAATCACATTTATGTAACATGAAACCAGCGCTAAAGTGTTGTGGGATAGATGGATGTCACCATGGCATCGTTTGGCTGTATGAAGAGAGCGTGTTCACCTGATGCCATAGCTTCTACTGTAATAGCCCATAAACCCTAATGCAATCATTTCTCTTGGTACAGTAATGTCTCTGGGAAGGTATGGGATGACCCTCATATGATGATACATCTATTTTGCCTCCTCTCCTCTCTGGTGATGGTTAGATCTGTTTGTCTCAGATGGAATAATGACAAGAGACACTGGTTATACCTCTCCCTGAACATGAATCAGGGAAAAAGATAACAGTCAGACAACCTGTACAGTCAATAATTCATTTTAACAGCCAGAGACTTCACCACTGAACAAATGAAGGTGGGCTGCATGTGAAGAGAGGAATCTCATTATAGTGAGGGAGGGCACTGCTTGGTGGTAAGAGAGTTGGGTTGGGGATCTACAGTGTGTGTGTGTGTGTGTGTGTGTGTTTGTGTGTTTGTGTGTTGAAGGGGAGGAGGGTTGTAAATACCCTGCTAGTGAATACTTCAGATAAATAAAAGAGAGAAGAGGGAGTATTTTACCAAGCCAACTATGCGCTGATTCCATGAAATCTGCTTCCTTCCTCTCTGAGGGGACTCTGGCCTTTTATTCATGGAGGCCCTCTGACTTTTTGGAGCTCTGCTTAGCATTGATGCAGTGACATAATCGGTGAGTAAGTCTAGCATCAGCATTTCGCAGCAGACGTTTTTTTCTGTCTCCTGGGCCGGTGACCTAATCACTGGAGCTAGCAATGAGAGCACTAATCCATCAAAGTTACACGAGCAATCCCCCATGCCCACCACCTTCAGCTAGGGCAGGCTTCCACACACAACCACCAGGCTCCACACTAAGCCAACAGCCTCCACACACACCAACCAGTCTCCACACACACCCAACAGCCGCGTCGCCACGATTCCCAAAGCAATCACATTCGCTTAGCAGGCAGGCACACAGGAACACAGACGCAGAGTCGCCAGAGAGATACGAGAGCTAAAGTCAGGGTAGAGTCAGGGTCTGAAGGCTCAAGAAAAAACAGTAGGCCTACTGCACTTGGCTTGTGTTGTTACAGTACCCTGAGAGAGGGTGGCCAATCCAGAGGAGATCCATTCCTCTCAGACAGACAGACAGACAGGGATGAAGTTACAGTGTCCTTTTCCTTAATCTGATCACTGTGTCTGCTGTGTGGGGTCCTGCAGGCCGGGGTAATATCATTACCGTCTCCCATGTAGAGGAGTTGCCGCCCGCGGGGCCGGGCCCAATGCCCCACACACCTGGTCTCTCACAACATGCCCGTGCACGCACACACACACACACACATACACACACACACACACACACACACACACACACACACACACACACACAGCAATCTAATCAGGTGATATGCAAGCCATTGATTTCCAGCTTTTCTTCTGTATGGTTTTGAATAGGATTTCTATTGATGCCATCAGGCCGACTGGGCCGTGGAGAAAGGAGAGAAGACAGGCTGGAGAGATTGAGACAAGGTGAGGCAGAACTGCGTGACGGAGCAGATTCTCCATGTCTCGCCATCCTCATCCCTATATGCCCCAGGGCTCCAACAACACCAGGAATGGTCATTGAGGAGTGTTGAAATTCAACCATATTATGGAAGTTAACCACCCAAAACATAGAAAACATTTGCCCATTGTCTCCTTAATTGAAGAACAAATAAATCCATTTATACATATTTTTTCAATCTTTCCTACTAACAGACTTGCTGGCCACTCCTACCCTCCAGTCATCACTTTCTCCGACCTCCACATCCCAGAAGTGTGTCCCTTTAGTGAACCCCTCTGAACCCAGGATGACACAATATGTATCAAACCTCTCTGGGTTGTCTGGGAGACTCTGTCCTTCATCTTCAAGTCTTAGGCTGGTGAGATCTTCAGATAGATAGAGACTGGGATGTGCAGTGTTTGGGTCTAGAACCACAGGTGTGTTTCACTGCCTTCTGCATCTCCCAGACCTGGAAACTGAGGTTGCCCAGGTGTTTGGCCAAGTTGATCAGCGCTCCTGCGCCCAGCAGTGGGTCCTCAGGCACACTCTGCGTTCTCTCCATTGTAGTTTTGTAGCTCTGCAGGAACGACACATCATCATCCACTGCCAGTTTCTCCTCCACAGCCCTAATTGTGTTTGACAGAGATGACATCATCTCATCCACTCTCTCCTTCATCCTTTTATTCTTCTCCTCCTCTTCCTCCTTCAGCGCAGCTAGCCTCTCCACCTCCTCCTCCCTCAGGAAACAGTGTAGCTTCTCAAACTCCTCCTTTATCTGCCTTTCTGCTCTTTGGGTCTGCACCCTGATGTGAGCAGCCATTTTGTCACAGGTGAGCTCAGCTTTGCTAAAGGCAGCCATTTTCTCCTGCAGGGCCTCCAGTTGGGGTCTGAGCCATCTAAATATGCGGCATCTAAATGTATGCATATTCGTCTCCGTATTGATGATACATCACTGCCTCTTGTGCCTTATTGCTTAAATAGGATCGGGTCAGAAGCATGGTGTCATAAAGCGCATCTCTCGTTCCATGTGCACAAGGCAATGTGTGCACACATAGGCCTAAGGCATCTTCGACAGGAGGCATGGATGTTTGTCCTATCAATTGAATATATAATTTATTGAATAGTATACACTTACCCTACAATAGGCCTAGTCTACACACATTGTATTCACATTTCAAAATATACTGCATGTTCGAACCATGGACAATTGGACATTGCCTAAACGTTATAATAAGGTTAGCCTACCATCTCTGTTAATATGGCCTGTTAGTGACTTTGCCACGTGAAAGGTAAACAAACGAACAGGCAAATAGCCTAGGCTACAAGCGGATTCAGAACACAGGACAGCGATCAGAATTCTGGGCGATTTGACAGTTAGGTCCAACAGATGAAAGTGGAAGATGCAATTTTTAAAACAAAATGATAAAGGAAAAACAACAAGCAGTCTATTGTAATAACTTTATGTTTCTAAACTGACTTCCTACAGTCATTGACACCTTTCATTCAATGGGCATCGCATATAGGCCTAATGAGCCCAACATTTTCACAGAAGCTGCATGGACAAAATTAATGACCAATACAAAGAAAAAACGGGAATGTCTGTTGACTGTTTTACTGCTTGTGATATTTAATACAACTTAAAAAAAAAAAAAATTGTAATTTAGCAGACGCCTTTATCCAGAGCGACATACAGTAGTGAGTGCATACATGTTAATACTTTTTTTCATTGGTTATATGGTATGGACTACCCACTGGGCACACACTGGTTGAATCAACGTTGTTTGAACCAATGTGGAATAGATGTTGAATTAAGGTCTGTGCTCAGTGGGTAGGCTACTATGTGCCTCTGCTGGCAAAATCAATGCCATAACCAATTGCGTTACAGCTAAGACCGGCTTCTGGTGATTCTTAAATATCACCAGTAGCGCTGCTTGAAATTGGCACATTGGCGCACCTTTTTAAGGACACACCTCAAATATTTCCACCCCTCCCACCTCAGCGCAAGCAAGCTGATATAAGATCGGTCAATTGCCAACCCTGGTGCCCGGGATGAAAAATAGAAGAGCGCTGGCTTTTACAAGTCGAAATTGCCAAAGAGCGTGCGTTTGATACTAACGCCGCCTTAACGCCAGCTGAAAATAGAGCCAGAAGAGTGGTATTCTTGACATTCATAACGTTTTTTATACAACTGTTTGGATTAGCAGAAACTGCCTAATACAGTGACTGCATGCTGCGTTCTGTCTCCTGTTCCCAGCTCATTAATGCCCAGTCACTATCCCAGGCTGTGTGGTCTGATGTGGTCTGATGTGGTGTGAATGGCAGCCAGGCAGATAGCAGGAATAAGGGAACAGAGGAAGGTTAATGGAAAGGCAGCACGGCTGATGATCTAAGGCCCAAACAGGGAAGACTGCTGCTGCAACACTCCTCCAAAGGAAGGCTTAATGACTGACATTAAAAACAGTCCTGCTCCAAATTAACCCCTCTCACCCCAGTCCCCTCCCTCTGCAGGCTCCCAAAACTCCTAATTTATGATAATCATGATTGCAATGGTTATTAGTCAGTGGGGCCACTGTTCTGGTGTGTTTGGTGTGGGCAACAACCCTTGTATGTCCCTAAAATATGAAAATACATCCGTCAGACTTGAAGACTCCACATGAGACGTACTGTATGTTCATACCATGGAATAATTCCTTTATTCAATTCTAGGATACATTTTCATGACATTCATTAGTCATGGAATGCATGTAGGTCATGCTGAAAGGTTCCTCTGGGATGGTTTTAGACAGAACGTCTTGTTTACTTAATGTTTGTGAATGTAAGCAGCCAATCAGAGAGATAAGGAATGGTTCCATCAGCAATACAACCACACACATCTGACTCACTTTTAGTTCTTTCCCATGTGGGTTTAGAAACAACAGTATTTACAGATCCTTTGTGATCCTTTGACTTTGGTTTTCCCCATTGATTATGTGAAGGAGAGAGGATGTTGAGGAGGTGGGAGTAATGTCGCTGCTCAGCCTCCAAGGGACCATGAATCGTCTCCTGCTCATTTTATAATGCAAATCTCATTATCAAGATTTAATGGCCTTCGAGGTTCTCAGCAGCAATAAACTAACCCTTAAATTGAAATTACATGACGATTAAACTATAAATCACAGACATGATTTTCAAAATGATAAAGCTGGCCACTTGTTGAACTGCGAACCCATCCCGTTAGGGATAACGCCTAAGATAAAAGTCAGGAATATCAAATCCATATTCAACTGGGATTTTTATTTTGGGATATTTGTCAAAACATTGTATAAACAACTACAAAAGTCTTATTATTGGCCTAATTCAAGAGCTGCCAGTGTAGTTCTACAGCAGAGGAGATAGAAGGGAGAAACTAGAGAAGATATGCTGAGGCAGTGATTTGTGTGGCCCTGACAACAGTCTAATTTATAGGTCACCAGGGAGTGTTAGACTTCCACGCCCAGTAGACCATGGCTTCATATTTCCATTAGAAATCCTCAGATCCCATCCAGATCCCATACCAGGTATACATTTCAGACACATCCATCTGGCCTGGTCCACTGAGGCCTGCTGAAACTCCAGGAGGCAGGGCAGACCCCCGTCTCTGCCTCAGACCACAGGGGCTGGTGGTGGAGGGAAACCAAAGAGGGCTCCATCTACCCTCCCTGTCCCAAAAGCAGGGGATGTACCTGCTGGCACAGGCTCTAGTTCCCCTCAGATAATTAAAAGTGAGTTATAAATCAGTGTGTAAGCAGTAATCACACAAGCCCCTGTCAACTCCCCCCCAATGACCGTAAATCTCCAGGAAAACAAAGTCCCCGCCCTAACAAAGACCCTGCAACTTCATCTGATCTGAGGATGGATATGTGTTTCATGAGAAGCACCTCTCCACTCCCATGTTGAAATAATACAGCTCTAATATCCTGAGTCTCGGTTTAATGTTTAAATCGATTTCAACGGCTAGAGAAGCGGTGAGAGGCTAGTGATGACATCATACTTGTTCCTTTTCAGCAAACCTTTTGTGCTGCACTGCTCTGGTTTCACATACAATCAGTGATTTATTCCTTACATTTGACCTGGGTAAACAATGTACTGCCTATGTTTATATTAAACAAATACCTAATTTAGTGGAAGCTTTTGATCAAGCAGAAAAAGGTTGCATAAAAGTCCATAAGATGAATGGAATAAAAGCTGAGCACCACCACCTAGCCTAACAAGCAGCATGTTGGGAGGATGGGGTGGGGGTTTCAGGTGGGGGAGGAGGTGATGCAACACATCAATGACTGTATTGATTTGCGAAAAATAATATTTGCGAAAAGTGTGAGACGTGAAAATAACTTATTGATCTGCTTAGAAAACATGATTATTAAAATAGGGACAGAGAGGGAATTGACAAGCTGGATAATGGCTCTGAAATGGCCCATGTGAACAAATAGGGCACTGATAAAAGGTTATGTTAATGCACTATAGGAAACCCATCAGCAGTAACGCACAATACAGAAGCCATTTTTACCAAACCATACCTTGCTGTGTCTTCATTGACTTGTATAGAGCTTTGTCATTGCCACTTGTTCAGACACACTCCTACACGCTTAGAAAAAAGGGTTTCAAAAGGGTTCTTCGGCTGTCCCCATAGGATAACCCTTTTTGGTTCCAGGTAGAACCCTTTTTGGTTCCAGGTAGAATCCTTTTGAGTTCCATCAAACCCCCCTATGGAAAGGGTTCTACATGGAACCCAAAAGAGTTCTACCTGGAACCAAAAGGGTTCTTCAAAAGGGTTCTCCTATGGGGACAGCTGAAGAACCCTTTTAGTTTCTAGATAGCACCTTTTTTTCTAAGAGTGTACTCCTCTCTCATTGATCAAGGCTAAATCCTTCTCTGATGGCAGAAGGCCCAAAGACATAATTTCAGACCATATCATCATACAAGAACCACTGAGTAAGTTACCTTTTATATACTCCCTGATTCAATCCTACCCTGAGCACTCCTGTTGCTCAGGCAGAGTCAAGGACAATGACCCTAAAGATGGGGATGCTGCTTGCCTTTGGCACTGGAAGGTTAGCTATAAAACACAAAGGATCAGAACTCATCCAGGCTTATCTGGAAGAGGTGATTCCCTCATCTGTGCTGCTGTATAGAGGAGAGGAGATTAGAGAGAGCCCAGTAGTGCAATTAGGGTTTAAATGAGGGATATAGCCAGATTATAAATGATATCTGGAGAGTGCAGTGGCTAAGTTAATGGAAATCAAGAGGATCCCCATTAACTACAAAACACATTTCTTATCATTCAGCGAACAATTACCATTAATAAGAAACACTTTTCCTAATTCACAAGATGTTGTGATCCTGCAATGTTATTCAATTGTATGAGTTACAAAATGCCAGAGGGACAACTACTAAATCAGGTAGGCAAACAAAAGTGAGTGGTGGCAGAAGAAATGCTGTGTTGGCCAATGCACGTGAAAATATCAAGCATCAAAGACCAGACAGCAACACAGCCAAGGCAGATTGTACCTGGTTTAAGGTGTTAAACAACACAGTTTACTTAACCATTTACTTATCCACCTGAATCACAGGTCATTACTGAGATTACCTGCTAATCAGTACACAAAGGGCCTGTGGATCCTCTGTTCTTCACACCTGTGTGTGTGTGTGTGTGTGTGTGTGTGTGTGTGTGTGTGTGTGAGTACGTGTGTGCGTGTGTGTGTCAGTGAAAAGCCCCCCTGTAATCAACAAGGTTGTAAGATGTGTGTTTAAATCACTTTGCCCTCTGTTCTTAGGTAAACATCCATGAGAATGACAAAGACGGCTATTGTTTTATAGTCAGTGTTTTCTTGGCCCAGATTCTAAACAATAATGACTTTTTAATGTGGACTTGTGATTACATTGTCATGGTGAAATATGGGGGCCCTTGACTGCTTAGGAAATGAAGGGGCCAACATGAATTACTACAACAGCATAGATTACACCAGTGAGCCAGGTGAGGCAATCTTCATAAATTCTAATCTAATCTTAACAGACCTGGCAGACTCAACCAGTAGCAGGAGACACTCCGGATGTTGCAGGCGGTTACAGGAGCTGTCAAGACAGTGGTTGTAACATGCTGAGAATCGCTTTATCTGACTGATCGAAAACAGGTGATGATGCCTTTTCATGACGGTTAAAGGAGAGAGAGAAAGTTGAGGAAGTGTGTGAATGTTGAGTGGGTATCTAATTTAAAACAAATTGTTTGTACTTCGCCAGGACAGGTGTCCAGTTTTCTTTATTCCCTCACGTCGGCATGACACTGAGGCGTCAGTGAGGTCACAAATCAGAGCGGAGCCTCCCAGCGTGGTGCAGAGAGGAGAGGAGAGGAGAGGAGAGGAGAGGAGAGGAGAGGAGAGGAGAGGAGAGGAGAGGAGAGGTGGTGTATGTCACAGACCTGTCAGGGGGTCATACAATCCTAGTTTATTATCTGCCATGGACCACAAGTGATCACAGTTTGATGGTTCAAATCCTGGTCTCCTCACAGGACATTTGTTATTCGTGTCACAAAGCTGTCACCCAGGATTCAGGGCCTGTGGGAGGCTAAAACCATGATAGCACACATCCTATTAGCAGCATGTTGATCTCCTCACAGTTCCTATCAGAGCTTCTATACCAGCAATACTCTCCACCTCCCAGTACAAATATGTGCCAAAGCCTCATTTAACATGAGAAGAATATATTAGAGAGAGCATACTGTGGGTGTGCTTCTGTAGGTTCCATTCTGATTACCCACAGCACATCTCTAGTATGAGGGAAATTCTAAGCTCACATACTGTACAAATCACACCGGTTATGGTTGGCTGCTGCTGCTAATCGAATATGAAAATCTAAATGTGCATCTTTTCCCCAAGAAGATATATACATTATACATTAACCTTTGCACAGCTGATACATCATACATTAACCTTTGCACAGCTGACAAGTCATTACGTATGCTTGTTAAGTTAGACGGATGCATCGGAGGTTGGAGGTGGATTCACCACAAGTAAATTTCTGCCTCAACCTTTCCACCTCGCAATAATAAGAAAATTATCTTCTTCCTTAAAAAGGTATTTTTCAGAGCGTCTCACTTGGGACTGGACACATAAGAAGCGTGAAATATTGGGGGATTTTTGAGTAGCGTCATCAGTGGCCCACAGTCTGAGTAAGGTCAGTATTTTGGCGCCCTCTCACCCCAGGACAGTGACACGGTAGAAGGTCAAAGCCCCTGGGCGTCCCCTCCTGCTGTGTCGTGCTGGCTGAGGAATTAAATCCCTGCTGAAACCCTGCACCAACCAACCACCCAGCTTTCATGCTCCGACGCATCCATTGCTCTGTCCAAGCAAACAAATACATTAACACAGATGGGTCCTGCTCTACACACAGAGAAATCATACAGCAAAAGAGATTAAAGAAGGGTGAAATACAGCTGTGTGTGTGTGTGTGTGTGTGTGTGTGTGTACACAACAATGTGTGAGAGTGTATTTAAATGAGCATACTACATGCAAAGAAATCATAGACAAAGAAAAACTGAAACTTCCTAGGATCATGCAAATCAGAAAACGTGATCATAATCCTTTCTGTCCATTTGGGAGTGAATCAGAAGGAAACATTTTCTGATTAGAGCTCGAGTAGAAATGCATCCCTGTTGAATCCCAAATCTCATGAGCAACAATTATCTATCATATCCTCTGTCTGATTGAAAGTGCCCCTCTCATTAAAAAACAATGGGAGATATCATTTTTCTAATTAATTATCTCATAGACGGGTGAAGTGTAATATGGCCTCCAAACAGCTTATGAAAAGGACTTTATCACAGACGGTTCGTACAGTAATAAGGTTTATGCTGATCTCACCGGTGCCTCCTCTGTGAATTGATACTGGGGGATAAAGCTTGGTTATTACAGTGGTAATGTATCTGGGAAGAAGGGAATGTTTCACAAGTATATTGGTAATTTGAAGAGTGTTATTGGGCTAGAGATAACATCCAGTCTGGCTTAAATAATAAATAAATAAATAATTAGTCATTTAGCAGACGCTCTTATCCAGAGCGACTTACAGGAGCAATTAGGGTTAAGTGCCTTGCTCAAGGGCACATCGACAGATTTTTCACCTAGTCGGTTCGGGGATTAGAACCAGCGACCTTTCGGTTACTGGCACAACGCTCTTAACCACTAAGCTACCTGCCGCTTGAGGAAACCAAATGAAAAAGTAAATGTGAGTCTTTGATTTCATCCTAATGCTTTCTTCGTTCCTTGAGAATGTTACTCATCATAGAGCAGAGCACATTATTGAAACTGAACTCATATTTCATCCTCAGTTGAGACAGAAAAATCACCTGTCACTTTGAGTCAGTGGAAGGTAATGCCAAAATGGCCAACAGCGAGGGGGCCAACATTAGGATATAGACCAAACAGACCAACCAAAAGAAGAGGATAAAATAAAGCTATTCTCCTAGCAAAAAGAAACCTCTACCACCATGGTCTTACTGGTATTGGAATCTATCTCTCCTTCTCTGTGATACCTGTCAATCAGTCAGTCCACACAATGGATTAATGAGGGGTCAATGGCTGCTTCCTCTCCATCTTATTCTAATCTCTTATCTATTATTGACCTGATGCTGTGTGTTTGTTGTGTGTGTGTGTGTGTGTGTGTGTGTGTGTGTGTGTGTGTGTGTGTGTGTGTGTGTGTGTGTGTGTGTGTGTGTGTGTGTGTGTGTGTGTGTGCGTGCATGCATGCATGCATGTGTGTGTCTACACTACCAGTCAAAAGCTTTAGAACACCTACTCATTCAAGGGTTTTTCTTAGTTTTTTTACTATTTTCTACATTGTATAATAATAGTGAAGACATCAAAACTATGAAATAACACATATGGAATCATGTAGTTACCAAAAAGTGTTAAACAAATCAAAATATATTTTATATTTGAGATTCTTCAAATAGCCACCCTTTGCCTTGATGACAGCTTTGGACACTCTTGGCATTCTCTCAACCAGCTTCACCTGGAATGCTTTTCCAACAGTCTTGAAGGAGTTCCCACATATGCTGAGCACTTGTTGGCTGCCTTTCCTTTACTCTGCGGTCCAACTCATCCCAAACCATCTCAATTTGGTTGAGGTCGGGGGATTGTGGAGGCCAGGTCATCTGATGCAGCACTCCATCACTCTCCTTCTTGGTAAAATAGCCCTTACACAGCCTGGAGGTGTGTTGGGTCATTGTCCTGTTGAAAAACAAATGATAGTCCCACTAAGCCCAAACCAGATGGGATGGCGTATCGCTGCAGAATGCTGTGGTAGCCATGCTGGTTAAGTGTGCCTTGAATTCTAAATAAATCACAGACAGTGTCACCAGCAAAGCACCCCCACACCATAACACCTCCTCCTCCATGCTTTACGGTGGGAAATACACATGCGAACCACAAATCTCCAATTTGGACTCCAGACCAAAAGACACATTTCCACAATTGACAGGGGCTTGTGTTTCTTGGCCCAAGCAAGTCTCTTCTTCTTATTGGTGTCCTTTAGTAGTGGTTTCTTTACAGCAATTCGACCATGAAGGCCTGATTCACACAGTCTCCTCTGAACAGTTGATGTTGAGATGTGTCTGTTACTTGAACTCTGTGAAGGATTTATTTGGGCTGCAATTTCTGAGGCTGGAAACTCTAATGAACTTATCCTCTGCAGCAGAGGTAACTCTGGGTCTTCCATTCCTGTGGCGGTCCTCATGAGAGCCAGTTTCATCATAGTGCTTGATGTTTTTTTGAAGAAACTTTAAAAGTTATTGAAATGTTCCAGATTGACTGACCTTCATGTCTTAAAGGAATGATGGACTGTCGTTTCTCTTTGCTTATTTGAGCTGTTCTTGCCATAATATGGACTTGGTCTTTTACCAAATAGGGCTATCTTCTGTATACCACCCCTACCTTGTCACAACACAACTGATTGGCTCAAACGCATTAAGAAGGAAAGAAATTCCACAAATTAACTTTTAAGAAGGCACACCTGTTAATTGAAATGCATTCCAGGTGACTACCTCATGAAGCTGGTTGAGCGAATGCCAGGAGTGTGCAAAGCTGTCATCAAGGCAAAGGATGGCTATTTGAAGAATCTCAAATCTCAAATATATTTTGATTTGTTTAACACTTGTTTGGTTACTACATGATTCCATATGTGTAATTTCATTGTTTTGATGTCTTCACTATTATTCTACAATGTAGAACATCGTAAAAATAAAGAAAAACCCTTGAATGAGTAGGTGTTCTAAAACTTTTGACCGGTAGTGTACATCAGGAACTAGATGATGTCATCCTTTCCAGCTGCACAACCTGCTGCATCTTGGGAGCAGACACACGTGTTGTCTTCTCTTTCCGGGACAGTGCCCTAATGTGGAGTGTAAGGACCATCCTTTTGTCACTTGGCCCAGGTTCTGCTAATCTACTGGTAATGGCTCATTGGCCTGAATATTCCAGCATACAGTAGGTGTTCCAGTGTCAACGCACATCACATGCACCAATAGTGATGAGTGCTCTGTGTGTGTGTGTGTGTGTATTTCTGCCTGTATCTACAGTGGGTGGGGGCAGGGGGGCTAAAACACATCTGAAATCCCCTATCAGGGCAGATGGAGGCTGTATTAAAAATGCAGGGCAGAGTAGTAAGATGTCTCTGTTACCGTGTATAATGCCTCCCTCGAATACCATACACAAACACCAGCACTTAGACAGGAGTGGTTTCTCTGTAACTGAATTGCATTTAGAATTATTGACTGACCCAAACTACTATGAAAGGTTAATGCTTTACCCTTGACACAAACACTTACATCATGTTTATGTTCTCTGTATGGATACTGAGGGCAGTGTACATCACTACATAGATGTAGCTAAAAGTCGTAGCTTATGACCCCATCTCTACAAAGCCACTTATACCACAGCATTGTTCAATACTAGTTTCTGATTGGCTGGAAGGGCATTCTAGAATGCACATTAAAACCAGATAACAGGTGTGGTGTCGAGAAAACATTGCTAATTATGCTGTGAAAACAAGGAAATCCGCTGACGCTGTACTTTGATTATAAAGGTTTATTTATATCAAAGGGTTACAGCTTCAATTTACAGATATCTGCAGACATCTGGAGAATAACCGCCCAATCTCAAATATGATTATTCTGTCCTCCTTTGTTTTAACCAAGTATTTATATCCTATGCCCTATGTAACATAATATGGGTGTTTTCCTACCGACCAATCCCAGGATGCCACCTAACAGACTTCCTCGGCTTTAGGGTGCCCCTATAGAACTACTCCCCAGATGCTCCCTTTAAGCTTAGTCAACATCCTCTAAAACCATTTGAAACCATTAGCAAAGTCATACATTCCTCAGATACCACACAGGACAGTTGAAAAAGATATCGGGACAGTTGGAAAATATATTGGGACACCTTGCAATCATGACGAAATATGCGCCTACACATGCAGACCGTACTTGCTACAAAGTTACAGAAAGCTAAACCAACAACCACACAAACTGAAATTGTATACATTGTAAACGCAGGTCCAATGAAGAAAAAACATAGCTAGCTAGATTGATTTGTTTTTGCAGAGACATATTTTTTGGGAGCATCTGATGACCTAACATGGTGAGTGATTAATTAATTTCTCCTGTCCCCTCCGCCGCTAAAGCTGCCAAATCCTCCCACATGTTTTTTTAGTTTGACTAGCTGTTTTCAGCAATGGATATGTTTGAATTCGGTTGTCATGTTGGCAGGTTTGCTAGCAACAAACTATTTAGCTAGCTTCTAGCCTACACTCTTAGAAAAAGGGTTCCAAAAGGGTTCTTCAGCTGTTCCCATAGGATAACCTTTTTTGGTTCCAGGTAGAACCCCTTTTGGTTCCAGGTAGAACTGTTTTGGGTTCCATTTAGAACCCTCTGTGGAAAGGGTTCTACATTGAACTCAATAGGGTTCTACCTGGGACCAAAAGGGGTTCTACCTGGAACCAAAAAAGGTTATCCTATGGGAACAGCTGAACAACCCTTTTGGAACCCTTTTTCTAAGAGTGTAGGCTAGAAGCTAGCTAAATAGTTTGTTGCTAGTAAACCTGCCAACATGACAACCGAATTCGAATTCAAAAAGCCGAAGAACCCTTTTAGGTTCTAGATACCACCTTTTTTTCTAAGAGTGTACTGTTTGATATGCAATGCGATCTCTTCTTAATTAACAGAAGTGTTGAAAAGTGTCCTGACAAGAAGGCAAACTTTTCTAGCTATGCCAGGCAAAATTGGGCATTATCAGCTCATTGTTATGGATGTATCCAAATGAATGTCAATGCAGAGGTAGTGACTGTGTTAGCCATAGCTAGCTGGCTAGCAAGCAAGCAAGGGATAGGAACGTTGCCAGCGAGCATGTCAACGGAACATAAAGAACTAACGACTGGGTCGCGTCCATAAATATCGAACTAATCGAATGAACGACTGGGTCGCGTCTCTAGCAACCAAAAGATGGGAAAGTATGAATTTGCTTATAAAAATGAAAATAGCAGCGAAAATGTTTTATTTCTACCAGTAAATGTGTGATAGTATTGTTTTCTTTGGCAACTGTGGTATAAGTGGGATAAACAGCTTAAACAAACGCAACGGAATAAACTTTGCTGTTATTCTGGCTGCAGAGGTAGTGACTGTGTAGCCGTAGCTAGTTGGCTAGCTAGCAGCAAGCAAGGGATAAGAATGTTGCCTCTGAGCATGGCAACGGAACATAAAGAACGAATGATTGGGCCGCGTCTGTAAATATCAAACTAATCGAACGAATGACTGGGTCGCGCCTCTAGCAACCAAATGATGAGAAAGTATGAGTTTGCTTATAAAAATGAAAATAGCATCGAAAAATAAGTATTTCTACCGGTAAATGTGTGCTTTCATATTGTTTTTTTCTTTGGCAACTGTGGTATAAGCGGTATAAATGTCTCCATTCTGTACATTTCCTTTGGAAAAATTAACTCTGCCTTGTCCTGCTGCGTCGTCCATTATTTCCAATGTGATGTACAGAACATTGACGTTTATTTCCTTACATATAACAGTCCCAGAAAATGGAAAAATGCTGCTTTCATCAGCCTTACATGAAAATCTCACAACGAGGAAAGGGGAAAAGTAACAGTAGTGTATCTGCCAATACCATCCCTGGCGGGTTTTGTGCGGTATAAAGATCGTAAGTTCCCTGAAAGGCACCTTGTCTCTCTCTGTGCCACTGGGCCCTCCGTGCTGGCATGGCACTTTCTGGCCCTGCCATTCAGGAGCAGTGACAAGGACAGAGAGAGCAGAGCTGTTCTGTAGCAGCGCCTGGCTGCCTCAGCCTGATAAAGACACATAATTACACCCAGTCATTTATCTCTGCCTGGCGACAAACCCCATCTCCACCTGATGACATTAGCCACATTCAGTGACCAAACTCCCCCCTACACCCAGACTTCCTAGTTCAATTTCAGATAACATTGTCTCCCACATTCCATTCAGCAGTTTCCTTAAAAGTGTTTTTATCATCTCTGACTGAACCTGCACAAATTCAGACTGATGATAATGACCTGGTATCATCAGTGGGATGACAGATAGCTCAGGGGAACGCAGCAGAGATCAAGAGGAGAATTATGTTGTCTACTCGGTGAGTGACATCATTTCCTCCCTGCGGCCGCCCCATCACCACCAACACTGGTGTGCTCTCACTCCTTGTGTCATCTTTCATTTATGCCTGGCCTGCTGGTTTGGGAGAGACAACTAAACAAAAGAGGACAAAGATTTGGAACAAAACCCAGCAAAGGCATGCTGCAATGTAACTTGTCAGTGAGGTAGTTTTAGGCATGATGTTGGACTCCACAGTATAAATTACAGAACCTGTTTAGTGAAACGGGTCCCTCCTTAGTTCAAATGGCCGCCTGCTGTCAGTTGGCAGTGTAACACTAATGAGAGCCCATCATAAGTCAACTCTGAATAATTGAGCGAGGCTAATTCAGTATTGATCCAGTCCTGGAGTGGAGGAAGTAGCATGGACAGGTCTTTACACACCACCAAATCAAATCAAAGTTTATTGGTCGATTACACAGATTTGCAGGAGTTATAGCAGGTGCAGCGAAATGCTTATGTTACTAGCTCCAACAGTGCAGTAGAATGTCTCGCAAATACAAGACAAATACACAATGAATCCAAAATCTAAAAAAGAAATGACAGAACAAGTCCAATTAACAATCCAGAGTAGATATATTAGAGTGATCATGAACAGAGCAAGAACAGATGCGGTAATAATGTCACAGCTTGAACTATTCCCAATTATGCCTCTACTTCTGCTATGAACCATGAACAATCAGATTCCCTTCAATTCCCCAAATGTCCAGTGGCATTTCACTCCCCAGGGACATTATAGGGTTCTTCAGGGGAGTCATTGAGGAGAGCCAGGATATATGCCTTGCCATGCAGGCCTCTGTTGCTCTCTAAATGTCATGGAAGTAGATGGAAAAACTGTAAACCTGCAGAGACACAGCTAATTCTCCTAGCTGTGTAAATCAGTCTGAGAGGTTGTTATATTGCAGGGATGCTCAGCTGCTGCAGTCCTTGAGAGTAGCAGTCTCTGCTACTGCTTTCCATGGTTACATTTCAATCAGCAGTGGATTTAAGCCTCGCCTCGGAAGTGAGGTGTCTCTCTGGCCAATCACTTCACTTTCAGTAGTTACTGAAACACTGAAGAGTTATAAAATCAACAGTAGTTGTACAACCCTGCAATAGAGATCCACATAAAATAACTGCTTTGTGTAGTTTCAGTATGGAACTGCATGACAATCTATCTTAAACCTCCATTAGTATTCATAGATCTTTAAAGAACCTATCATACCGCAGGAGTCAGGCATTTGAGGGATAGATTTTTCTCCTCCAAACATCTAGGTAAAGCTCATATCTAATAAACTTGCCATGCTCAAGATTCAGAAAGGGATGTTGGTAGTAGAGATATGTTATAGAAATGACAGGTACTCAGATCAAATTTAACAAACACATACAAATGTGTCAGACTGCCTGACTCTCATCTTACTGGTCTGGTATGGTACTGTATGTGTATAGATCAATGGCAATCGTCACAGTTTCTCTAGAGTTGATTTACATGTGATATGTTTTGACACTGTTAGAGATGTACAGTGGGTTCATAGGATGTCAACCAAACAAGCATAAAATGAGAAGCAATGACAGCATACCCAGTGGATCTGGATCTGGGAAACTCACAGCTTAGTTTGTGTTAGACTTTTTGAAGTTGAGCTCTCTTAATCAGTTGAACCAGGGGGCACCACCAGCTGAGAGGAACAGGATGTTAGTCTGATACCATGAATTATGCAACAAAGATGGCCTCATGCTTCTCACTTCAATCACCGGAATTTACACAAGGATCAGCACAGTTTATGCACCTCGAGACTCTGTGTGTGTTTTTGTGTGTGTACTTGCGTAAGTGCATAAGTGTGTTTGCGTGCGTCTAAACACAGCTATTTGTTGCCATCTCAATTATGCATGGCTGTGGATTAGGTGTTTCTATTCTTCATTAACCAACACACACATACAAGTCCCAGTTGGATATTAGCATTCTTTGTTAATTCAACAGAACTGCACATTTCTAGATCTTGCCTCAACACTGAGTGAATTTCAACCAAGCCACAAGTCATTGTTAAAGAATATTCATCTCCTGCTCCCAAAGGCAACTGGCAGAGTGCAGCAGAGGGGCTGGGTTGTTATACAGTTGTAAAGAGACACAGAGCAGCTGTAAATGGTGGCAGTTCACCTGCGGGGTACAAAGTTGGAAGATATAACAGGCACTGCAGGGAAACCATGGGGAGGCTCTCCTCATTCTCATTCTACTGCTGACAGTACTGTATATCACTACAATTGGCCCCTTCTTTAACTCACGTTTAAACCCTCCAAACTTATACTGCAGTAACCCACACACGCACACACTCACTCGCAGGCATGTACGCAATCACACACACACACTCACACACATACGCACGCACACCCACAAGCACACACGTCTTAGCTGCAGCACTGACTAACAGGTACAGTACTGTAGGCTACAGTAGTGGATGAATGAGAGTGGGAAAACAGAATCTGCTATCTAAATGTAGATAATAGAGTTGGATAATATTGCTGTATTTGGTAGATAATTGAAGGTAGAGGTGATAGTAGTGCTAGATTAACTGAAGGTAGAGGTGATAGTAGTGCTAGATTAATTGAAGGTAGAGGTGATAGTAGTGCTAGATTAATTGAAGGTAGAGTTGTATAGTAGTGCTAGATTAATTGAAGGTAGAGTTGTATAGTAGTGCTAGATTAACTGAAGGTAGAGGTGATAGTAGTGCTAGATTAACTGAAGGTAGAGGTGATAGTAGTGCTAGATTAACTGAAGGTAGAGGTGATAGTAGTGCTAGATTAACTGAAGGTAGAGGTGATAGTAGTGCTAGATTAACTGAGGGTAGAGATTTGCCCACTTCTATATCTAACACAGGACTAGTAAAGGCACATTGCACTACTTTTGTGGAAAAAATTCAACTAAACCCTTTTGCAAGTATGTTAGCACAGCTGAAAACTGTTGTGCTGATTAAAGAAGCAGTTTTCAGCTGTGCTAACATACTTGCAAAAGGGTTTTCTAATGATCAATTAGCCTTTTAAAATGATAAACTTGGATTAGCAAACACAACGTGCCATTGGAACACAGAACTGATGGTTGCTGATAATGGGCCTCTGTACGCCTATGTAGATATTCCATAAAAAATCAGCCGTTTCCAGCTACAATAGCCATTTACAACATTAACAATGTCTACACTGTATTTCTGATCAATTTGATGTTATTTTAATGGACAAAAAATTTGCTTTTCTTTCGAAAACTATTACATTTTTAAGTGACCCCAAACTTTTGAACGGTAGTGTATATGGATATGAAGTGATTATTATGATGATTATGGACCCATTAAAACATCATAATATATATTTAAGGAGCTTTTCAGGTTAATGTTTCCCCATCGTGGTAAAACTTTACACTGATAAAGGTTTTCACACGGGGAAGAGAAGTGTAACACGGGCTAATTAGTTTGTCCGTGGGAAAATTAAAAGTGATCTGAGGGCTTCAACAATAGGGCTGGCACTCTCAATGAGCTCCTTTCATCGTAAAGTAACACTGGCCTTCTCTGGCCTTCTCTTACGGCCTAATTGATATTTCATTTGAACATTTCTATTTATTATTTTAATGGCTGTTCATTCCACAGTGCTCGGCAGAGTCGTTAGGAGTCAGGACTAACCAGAGGTTCCTACTGGGTTTATAAATTATATAGCTGAGCTAATGTGCTTCAGTTGTGCTGTGCTCTATTAAAGAGTGGGGATTTATGCTTTTACCCTTTAGTTACACGTTTACTGGAACAAGCACTCATTAAAAACAGAGATGTTCACCATACAGTAGACGCAGATACCCTAATCTCTACTCTAATACACAGAATCACAGTACAAACTCACAAGGATGCACACACAGGTACAGTATTCATGTCCTCCAAGGGATTTATCTGTGAGGTCCCCATCTCCTCAGTCAGAATAAAAGCCTGGTCAATTACACCCCAACCTGCCTCACTGGCTTTGTGCAACGCAGCAGAAGGACTGGAGTAGAGCTATTCTCATACACACATGTCTCTTTCCCACTATCTTCTCTCTCCCCCTTTCCCCTTTCTCTCCCCCTTTCTCCATCTCTTATGTCAAAAAGATGGTGATCCATAGCCAGCCTTGCCTCATCACTGTCCCATTAGCTGTGGCGGTGTATCCCGTCCCTCATTAGGATGGAGATGGAGGGGTTCTGATGGCGCCGACGAGCAATCGCTGCGCGGGCCAAACATGACACCGGCCCCAGCTGCAAACGGACCATAATTTCCTCTTTACAGCCTGATGAATGGTAATAGTCGGACCAGAGCTTGTACACTGGCAGTCGTGGTGGTACTGGTGGGTGTAGGTATGTAGCGAGGGAAATTTGTAAGACTTGTTAATATATTTATCCTGCCAACGAGCATCCTCTTCCTCCTCCCCCTGCACCTGTCCCGAGCCCTGGTCCACATAACCATTTGTCACGCACCTCTTTTCTTTCATTCTCTCTCTTGCTCACTCTCTCATTCTCTCAGCCGACACACAGGAGCTGCTTAATGACTCTGCAACCGTTTGGAGAGAATGGGGGCGTCACAGGCTCATCGAGATGGTTGAGCTCATTCACTGATGGCTATGGATGGCTAATGCCTGTCCCTCTTTGTTGGGTCTCTGTGTACTGTAACTGAATCAAAACCGTTCTCGCTAAATCAACACATCGGAAATGCCATTCTCAATACCTGAGCACCACTACTGTAAGAATCAACTCAATAGCTATGTTCCCATTAACTTGTCCAGTGATTTTTTTGTCGACATTTAGAAAGTTCGCATAGAAAATAGATGCGACAAGTGCCTGCTAGGTTTAATTTTTTTTTTTTCGCAAACCTAGTGTCGAATAAAAATGTAGTGATTGAAGTGTTTGTTTCCATTACCCATTTAGGCAAATTGCGCATGAATAAATTGTTAACAGGCTGTATGCCCTTACACCTATCTGTTTCAGGTCATGAGTATGTAGCCCGCGAAAGCCAGTATGGTTAGAATGCAATAGTTTACTAATATCTGCCATATTCTAATCATTCTCATGTGCACTATCGGCTGCCTAGGCTAGTCCGTGCCATGATGAAACTTGCATCTGAAATAACTGGATGGTGAAACTTGCCAGCCAACTAGAAAAACAAGGCGAAACAATTCAGGCATTCTTGGAAGTCAGGACAATCCTTGTCCTGCAAAGAAACATTGTTTTTATAGTTGAACAATGTATTTTGCAAGCAGTAGGCATTTAGAATTGAATGTTGAGTGGAGCTTAGTTAGTTAAGCTAGGTGATGACATCAAGTTCCCCGTGTACCTTTAAAAGTATTCGGCAATCATCATTGATTAAAAAACACAGTTTCCATCATCATTTGTCGCAATAAAGAAAGTTAGACTAAAAAAAAATGTTGTCGAACATTATAATTGTTTTCCTATATCTGCAGTTTCCATTACATATGCCCCAAATATGTTTTTGTCACATTGCTTTTGTCGAATAATGGAAACCTGCTTAGTGTCTTCATATTCATTTTCTATGATGTATGGAGGGTTGTCGGGTGTACAATGGCATCATCCTGAAAAAACTAGATAATTTATCTTACATACATCACACAATAACAAGCTCAGTGTTGGAAAAAATAATGTCATCATGGCTGGATCATGCAGAAGAGTAGGGAGAGGACAGTCCTATAATGACATTATGCATATAGGAGTGCATGGTGTTGTGCTTTTACATGAAGAGTTATGACTGTATAGGGAGGGGCTGCAGAAGAACATTATGGGGAGCACAGCACTGACTAGGCAAGGCAGAGTGGATTTGCTCTGATCAAAGGGATAGGACTTTGATGAATGCTGTTCATTAGGCACACTACAGTGGGTTTACTAGAAAGAACTTAGGGACAAAGAGACAGGGAGGGAGGGAGAGAGAGAGAGAGAGAGAGAGAGAGAGAGGGGGGGGGGGGGGGGGGGGAGGGAAGGGGGAGGGAGGGAGGGAGTGCAATGGAGGGAGACAGAGCGTGAACAACATTTTCCTCCTACAACCCCACACTAATAACAGCATACGAGGATGGAAGGGTCAGATACCAATACAATACAACACATTGCATCAGCTTTGAGCATTTTTCCATTATTGACCACATCACATGGAAATATGAGGTCATTATGATCACCTTAATTTTCTCTGAATGGTGCAACACATATCAAGAACCTTTCACTTCCCACAGCCACCACTGAGGGGAGACAACCCTCTGGTATGAAAACCCTCAGCCTGTTCATGACCGTCTCAGACAGCGTCCTCCTCTTCTCTGGCTATATGGCCTGTAGCCGTTTTGAGTGTTAATCTTAAATAAACTGGTAGTTTGTCAATGCGAGAAAGTAGAGCGTCTTAATCTGGGGGCATGAATCATGTGTGGTCATTAAACACAATCACTTGGTGGGCATACACAGCAGCCCTGCCTGGTCTCGCAGCCTGGCTGACTGATGGATGGCCACCTGCATGAGGCTGACAGACACAGAGTGGGAAATGACAGATGAATTTACCCTCCCCTCATTAATATCACAGCCTGGATTAGAAGGGTCAACTACCAATGCCGTTCCTTTATGTGAGAGCCTCTGCACATTCCCCCCTCAGGAGTCTACACACGCATACAGTGTATTCAACATGTTGTACGCATATGGCATGGGAAACTAACTCTCCATGCTTTATTGCTATGACTTAACAGAGTCCAAAAGCATATTTTCTGTGATTGTAAGGAATGCCAAACAACAATCTGTTTCCTGTGTCTGCGGCAGAAGTGTGCGAATTGATCTGGTATGCCGGCCGCCTACACCTTTGCTGAGGAATAAGGTATGTGGAAGGAGAACCAGATGTCAGCAGTAGTTTTCTGAAATACCTACGATTACATTTCAGAGATTCAGAGAATCGGCTCTGGTTTATAAAGCGGAGATATTACAGTCCACACAAATGGAGAATCTACAGTTGAGGGTGTTTTTCCTTATCATTCATACAGCAGGCCTCTCACATAATAGCAATTAGTCTGAGGGCTTTAATGTGATGAGGAACTTTCTGTTAAAGAACATATAACCACTCTGTTGACTGGCTCTGACGGAACTCTATGTTCAATAAGCAGACAAAGCATTCTGCATACATATCTACTGTATATGATTGTGAGGGGAAATGGTTTTGTTTGTGAGAGACATGATAGACATGTATGAGATGTGAACATAGTCGCTTCACTAAACCAAGGCTGGTGCTAACTTTTGAGGCAGCAGAGATGCTGAGAAGACTCTAGTTGTATCAGTGAGGAGCGTAGACTAGATTTTGTCTTTCCCTGGGTTTTGTTAATGAACGTCAGAGGAACGCTATGAAAGCAGAGCGACAGGCAATTGATGTTCCCAGGATTGATAATAAATGAAATATTAATTAGGTGATAATGAGTCATTAGCCAATTTCAGATGAGCTTGAAGCTCCAGATGAATTGACATCGTACCCAGTGTCACATTTCATTGCATGTCTTCAAGACATGGCATTAGTGGCTTGAGACATGTCTTGAAGACACATAAAATCACAAGACACAGCACTATTTTACATTAGTGTCTTGAGACATGTCTTGAAGACACAAGTAAAATGTCTCAAGACATGGCATTGAGTGTCTCAAGACATGTCTTCAAAATGTGTCTTAAGAAGTCTTGAAACATCTCAATTGCATGTCTCAAGACATCTCAAGACGTCTCAAGACAAAGGTGATGGCTGGGTATGATGAAGCAAAGGTCATAGGGAAGGCTATGTGTAATGTTAGGAAGACTTGTTCTCAAGAGCAAGCTTAGCATCAAAGCAATGCAAAGTAGAGTTGAATTGGGCATACTCATAACACACATAATGTGACATTGAAATATGAAGACCTTATTCCAGTTGGCTGTATAGTTTGATAAACATGGATTCCAAGGCTTCAACAACACTACATGTTGATATGCAAGTCTTTAAAGGGGCAATCTGCAGTTCAAACAATAGCAAGCGGGCACCATACCACTGTTTCGGTAAACAGCTGAGGGATGGGGCTGGAGAAATGTAACCACTCTCAAATTCATAGACAGAGCTTCATAGACCATCCATGATATCACAATTATAGTTTTAACCATGTTTGTATTTTTGGGGGCTATACAGCAATGGTATTCAAAGTCAGATGGAATTGCAGTGAGGTCGCAAAATGTACAGTACAGATTATTTTATGGGACAATATATATATATTTTTAAAGATAATTTGGAGAAAAAAATTTGATTGAGTAAATTTATTTATTGATTCTCTTAATTTTGATAAGAGAGATGAACATGTAATGAATTTAAGGTTATTTGTTGATGTGAAAATCAACATTTACCGATTTTTAAGGTTGTGTCATTAGATTTGGGGTGGGGTGTGTTCGCCAGAAGTTCTGGAAAAAAATGTGTCCCCAGAAAGTCTGGTGAAATAAATGGGGTCCCAGCTGAAAATGTTTGAATACCACTGCTATACAGTGTTTGTTTACAATTACATTGTTTACAAACAAAGGAGTAAAACAAGCTTATATTTTGAGTTCTGATGGGGTTAGACATTTGAACTAAGCTCATGAGGTATTTATAACTTATGTTATTCAAGATTCAATGGCTATGTCATGATAGTCCAAAAATGTATGTAGCAATCCCAGGTTACCCTTTTCAACCATGCTTTTCAAAGTATGCTGCTTTGTGTTGAGGCAGACTACAGGTATTCCCGTTTCAACACATTCTCATCCCTTTAAACATGAAAGACACACAACACGCCTGCCCTGCTCTCACTGGACGTAGATGCCCTGAGAGAGAACTGAGACAGCACAGGGAGTAAGAAAGAGAGACATAAAGAGCCAAAGTCAAAATCCCCCTGTATGGCCCCCTGGGATGAGGCCAGTCTTAGAGGTGCTGTGATTTACACCATAAAGGCTTCCCTGTTCCTTTGACTATAACTCAGTATACTTCTCTATTCTTCTTTATACACGCAATTAAGGGATGCTCTCATTTCTCCCTTTCTTCTTAAGGGGCATTTCTTGAGTGAACTCCAAATAGAGTGGTTTTGAAACCTGCTCAAGTGATTTGAGAGATGGAAGGGGATCGTATAGGGGGGAATAATCACATCGAGATGAGGAAGACAGAGAGAGAAAAATTGTCTCTTTTGAACATCCTCACCCAGTTTAGATCCTCTCTAATAATCAGAATTCCACTTCTACTGGCAGATAGAAGGAAAAGCTTGATGGTGATTGAGACTATTCATTCTTTGACTGGTGCTTCTCAAAAGAGTGGGCTGAGGTCTATAGAATGTCATAGATTCAACATGCCGTGCTATTCAACAGCACTCTCCAGTGTCTCACAATGAATTGCATAATTTTGGTCAAACAATAAAATGACTGACATGACCTTCCTGTCTCATCACACCTGCATACTCCCTTAACTTTCCTTCTTTTCTTTTTCATGAAAAACAAATATTGATATCATGCAGTAGTGCCTACTACAGTAAGCCAAGTGCCCGACTCATGCCCTCTACCATGTTAATGCACACCAATAAACTGGGTAGTTTGGGTCCTGGATGCTGATTGGCTGAAAGCCGTGGTATATCAGAAAATAATACCACAGGTTACTGTTCTAATTGCATTGGTAAACAGTTTATAATAGCAATAAGGCACCTCTGGGATTTGTGGTATATGGCCCTTAGCCGTGGTACTGTGCCTTCGAAAAATATTCAGACCCCTTGACTTTTTCCACATTCACATTAGGTTACAGCCTTATTCTAAAATTGATTACATTGTTTTTTTTCGTCATCAATCTAGACACAATACCCCATAATGACAAAGCAAAAACTGTTTTTTTTATACATTTTTGCTAATAATAATAAAAAAAGAAGGAAATATCACATTTACATAAGTATTCAGACCCTTTACTCAGTACTTTGTTGAAGCACCTTTGGCAGCGATTACAGCCTTGAGTCTTCTTGGGTATGACGCTAGCTACAAGCTTGGCACACCTGTATTTGGGGAGTTTCTCCCATTCTTCTCTGCAGATCCTCTCAAGCTCTGTCAGGTTGAATGGGGAGCGGTTGGATGGGGAGCTAACTTTTGAGGCAGCAGAGATGCTGAGAAGACTCTAGTTGTATCAGTGAGGAGCGTAGACTAGATTTTGTCTTTCCCTGGGTTTTGTTAATGAACGTCAGAGGAACGCTATGAAAGCAGAGCGACAGGCAATTGATGTTCCCAGGATTGATAATAAATGAAATATTAATTAGGTGATAATGAGTCATTAGCCAATTTCAGATGAGCTTGAAGCTCCAGATGAATTGACATCGTACCCAGTGTCACATTTCATTGCATGTCTTCAAGACATGGCATTAGTGTCTTGAGACATGTCTTGAAGACATACATAAAATCACAAGACACAGCACTATTTTACATTAGTGTCTTGAGACATGTCTTGAAGACACAAGTAAAATGTCTCAAGACATGGCATTGAGTGTCTCAAGACATGTCTTCAAAATGTGTCTTAAGAAGTCTTGAAACATCTCAATTGCATGTCTCAAGACATCTCAAGACGTCTCAAGACAAAGGTGATGGCTGGGTATGATGAAGCAAAGGTCATAGGGAAGGCTATGTGTAATGTTAGGAAGACTTGTTCTCAAGAGCAAGCTTAGCATCAAAGCAATGCAAAGTAGAGTTGAATTGGGCATACTCATAACACACATAATGTGACATTGAAATATGAAGACCTTATTCCAGTTGGCTGTATAGTTTGATAAACATGGATTCCAAGGCTTCAACAACACTACATGTTGATATGCAAGTCTTTAAAGGGGCAATCTGCAGTTCAAACAATAGCAAGCGGGCACCATACCACTGTTTCGGTAAACAGCTGAGGGATGGGGCTGGAGAAATGTAACCACTCTCAAATTCATAGACAGAGCTTCATAGACCATCCATGATATCACAATTATAGTTTTAACCATGTTTGTATTTTTGGGGGCTATACAGCAGTGGTATTCAAAGTCAGATGGAATTGCAGTGAGGTCATTGTTTTTTTTCGTCATCAATCTAGACACAATACCCCATAATGACAAAGCAAAAACTGTTTTTTTTATACATTTTTGCTAATAATAATAAAAAAAGAAGGAAATATCACATTTACATAAGTATTCAGACCCTTTACTCAGTAC
Source organism: Coregonus lavaretus (assembly GCF_964263955.1). Lineage (NCBI taxonomy): Eukaryota > Metazoa > Chordata > Actinopteri > Salmoniformes > Salmonidae > Coregonus > Coregonus lavaretus. The sequence goes on along the minus strand of NC_140005.1, from coordinate 24,652,746 downwards.
TTTGTTGAAGCACCTTTGGCAGCGATTACAGCCTTGAGTCTTCTTGGGTATGACGCTAGCTACAAGCTTGGCACACCTGTATTTGGGGAGTTTCTCCCATTCTTCTCTGCAGATCCTCTCAAGCTCTGTCAGGTTGGATGGGGAGCGTTGCTGCACAGCTATTTTCAGGTCTCTCCAGAGATGTTCGATGTATAAAAAAACAAAAAACAGAAATACCTTATTTACATTTGCAAACATTTCTCAAAACCTCTTTTCGCTTTGTCATTATGGGGTATTGTGTGTAGATTGCTAAGGATTTTTATTTATTTAATCCATTTTAGAATAAGTAATAATTATTACTAATAAATAATAAGGCTGTAACGTAACAAAATGTGGAAAAAGTCAAGGGGTCTGAATACTTTCCGAAGGCACTGTACCACGGCTAAGGGCTGTATCCTGAGTGGCGCAGTGGTCTAAGGCACTGCATCGCAGTGCTAACTGTGCCACTAGAGATCCTGGTTCGAATCCAGGCTCTGTCGCAGCCGGCCGCGACCGGGAGACTCATGGGCGGCGCACAATTGGCCCAGCGTCGTCCAGGGTAGGGGAGGGAATGGCCGGCAGGGATGTAGCTCAGTTGATAGAGCATGGCGTTTGCAACGCCAGGGTTGTGGGTTCGATTCCCACGGGGGGCCAGTATAAAAAAAAACAAGAAAAAAAAGGAAAAAAAAAACATAATAATAAAAGGATTCACTAACTGTAAGTCGCTCTGGATAAGAGCGTCTGCTAAATGACTAAAATGTAATGTAAATGTATCCAGGCACTCCGCATTGCGCCATGCATAAGAACAGCCCTTAGCCGTGGTATATTGGCCATATACCACACCTCCTTGGGCCTTATTGATTAATTATAAAATGGGTTGTTTGGATCCTGGATGCTGATTGGTTGATAGCAGGGAGTTATTCACCACAATCCCCGGGTAATGCCTGTTAACAGTTCCATTTGAATTTTCAGGCAATTTATAAACTTAATCTCCCCTGGAAAAAAAGTGTTTAGACATTATTTCCCCATGCTACCAGGCTAGCATTTGGTTTGCAACAGTTGGGGTTTGTCTAAACCTTGCTGCCTGTCTCTCCGACCTGTGCAACAATGTTGCAGGGTTTCTTTGCAATCTCCACTGTGCCATAGAGAGAATGAACTTGATGAGACTGACAGCTTCTCTGAGCCAGGTGAATTATTTTATCAGGATCATTATAATGGATATATCAAAAGAAATGGCAATAGAAACAAAGGTAAAACAAACACAAATGCACATAGTTTGTTTAATTTCAGCTGCTTGTTATGATTGTGAGTTAGCTTTAGTTGGCTAGCTATCAAAGGAGAAGTAGCTAGCCTGCATGGCAACCTTTTTTGATTAGAACGTTTGGAATGGAGGACCAGCTCGTTTGGCTAGCAACTTCAGAATCTCAGAACTAACAACTGGCTTTTGCCCGGACAATATTGTCTGGTGGAAGGATGAAATAAAACAAATGTACTCATTCATCTTTTAAAAAATATGTTGGTAACCATTTTATAAAAACAATAAGGCCCTCGAACCAGGGAATTATCGTGAATAACACCGCTCCACGTTGGGCCTTAGAACTGCCCTTAGTCGGGAGTTATTCACACAATAATCCCTGAGTTGTCATGCCTGATTGCTTAATTGAATGCTCTCTCAGACTAGCACTGAAAAACCTATTTGAATTTCCCTCTACAAAGGCAGGCTACCTTGATTTACACCTCCTGTACCCAAACTAGTGTCAGCTGGCTCTGCTACTGTAGAAAGCCTTTGCCTCTTGTTGGACAGCTTAGGAAGCTGCTGTCTTTCTTCTGTGTGTCTTAGCCACGGCACACACAGTGAACACACAGTGATCACGCGCCAGTTTAATTAAGAGAACAATATGGGGAGACTGGCATCCTGGCAGGGCAGGGGGAGGGCTGTTGGTGAGGACACGGTCGGGGCGGAGGTGGCCTGCTGTGTTGGGTCTACGCCGGGCCTGCTGCTCCTGGCTGATATCTCCAAAACAGAACCCAGGGAACTGGGTCTGCAGCACCAACATCACCAGGACCTCAGCACACACTATGGTACACACTGAGAACCTTGTGTGAAGCGGAGATCACCCCTGCTCGACTACAGAGCCCTGAGTGACAGTTCTGCGACAATGACAAACCCATTGGACATTTTACTGTTTGAATCCGAAACTGAATCTAGCATACATTCTTGACGACATTGTGTGTAGTGTAGGCATTTTGCAGCAGACACAGTGATCTTCAAACAGACTAAGGTGACATATAAAACCTGTTATTCAGGCATTCTTGTTCATCCTGTCTAGAACTATAGCTAAGACTTCCAGACATATCATCGCATTAAGATTATAGTGTGTCACATCTTGAGATATGTATCCAGGATGAAGGAGTATTGCAGTTTGACAACGACACAAGACAGTAGCAATCTACTGTAACCGATAGAGAGCAGAAGACATTCCCGTTCAGTTCTCCCTCTAAATCTCTGTTGTATAGCTCCGTGAGCTGAGCTGCAGTATTGTGTCTCCGTTCATTCATTGGGCTGTAATCCCATATTGAGGAGTAATCCACAGGCTGAGCAGTCATATTGAGCGTTGCTCGATTACCCAGCCAAGCCTATCAGAGGAGGTTTGAGAGCTTTAGCTCTGCTCTATATGGTCTGCCTACAGGGTCAGAAAGGGGTGAGTAGAAGACTCAGGCATTCATGATGTTCAGACGAGGCACAATGTCACAATCCACAGGGTGACAGAAGGGTGAGGATGAATCTGTGGGGAATTCTGATTAGCTGCCAGTTGTTGTTCACTCAGCAGAATAAAACAGCAGGGGCCACACACAGTACTGTAGATGCAGGACTGTACACTACACACACACACACACACACACACACACACACATCCATGTACGCATGTACAGACACAGACACGCACACACACAGGCACCCCCACATTTTGGTGCATAAGGCAGACTGATTGACTTGTTCTGCATGCATCATTCATAATTCTGGCTGTCAGAGAAATATATATTCTACTGTGGAAATTCCACACATCAGCACTCCATGGTAATTTCCTGCCATGCTCAGGGCATGCTACAGTAGGATGGCAGCAGGCTAAATTGCAGTGGGGACCATTACCTCAGAAAGGTGCCTGGCTGGCTCTCAGACAGGGGCTATTAGCACTGGAGTGTGCCCAATGATACGGAGACCCCCAGGGAACCCAGGGAGAGAGAGAGGTTGGAATGATGACAGCCACCACTCTCCATCTACGTGCGCTTCTGCTCAACTGAGCCGGGAAATGTAAGACACTGAATACAGTGACACGTTTGCATTTCCATCGATATTCCTAATTTGAACATTAGGTTTCATGGGTAATATCTGAGACCTATCTGGGATTTTGCTATCATTTAAGAACCAGAGTAGTTACATGAGCACAAACAATATCCAACCTGAACAGAATATATCATATATAAACAGGTTTGGTCATGCATACATATTACCATGAATAAAATTACCAGTTGAATGCCTTTTAAATTTGGTTTATCAGCCCAGGCTGTTTTACCCATTCAAATTCATTGACAATGATTACCCTTAAAGGCCCAATGCAGCTGTTTTTATATCCATATCAAATTATTTCTGGGTAACAATGAAGTACCTTACTGTAATAGATTTCCATTAAAATGGCAAAAATTACTTTTTAGCAAAAAACAATTTCTCAAGCAATAATTTTGCTAGGACTGTCTGGGAGGGGGGGGGGGGGGAACTGAAAGCTAGCTGTTATTGACAGATTGGTTTGGAACTCTCTTTATTATTGGTCAATTAACCAATTTACCGCATGGTGATATCACCATGGAAAGCCGAAACTCCCGCCCATGCAAACCTGTGTAGACTGGGCCTTTAAAAAAAGATAGTTCCAAGAGAATAAAAAAAAGAATGTAAATATGACAAAAAAGAAAGAAACCTGTTGAGGTCACAGCCCGTTAGGAAAATTAGTTTCCCAAAACTTCAGGAACTTTGGGGGGGAAAACCTGTGGTGCAATGTGACATTTGTGCTGGTCCCCAGCTGCACCGGTACAGATGCACCACATTCACCCTGCGTTATCTCCATCAACCAGCCCAGCACTGCAACAAACAACCTGTAATCCTCTTAACTTAATATACAACACCACGCAGACACAACAGAACTCACATTAACACTAACCATAGTCAGTTAGTCAAATACCCTCATACATTTTCATATTCATTTTTTTATTTTTTTAAACACACTAGCATTGTCTTTCCATCCGTTTCCCAAGACAGATGCAAAGGAAATGAAATCCTGGTCTTTTGGGAATATTCAGGGATGCAGTGGTGTCGTACGCACATGTTTGGTGTGGATTTGGGAACACAATGTCATATTGTGGGTCAGTGTTCCTCTCCATTTCTCACACACACACACTCATGAGACACAGGGGTGTGTGGTGTGTGTGTGTGGGGGGGCACTGATGACCTTGACTGTCTCGTGGCTGTCGGCTGCTGTCACCAGGCTGGCGCCGACTTTGATTAGAAGTAATTAATGCTCTCACATTTGGTGGTACTCCCATCTCCCCCTTTCTCTATCATCCTTCTCTCATTCTACCTCTCCTTCTTGTCTTCTACCTCAATGCTTATTCTCTCTTTCTCCTTCTCACCTCTTTCATCTCTCTGTCTTTCCATCTCTCCTTTCCTAACCAAGTGGTATATCATTGATTATCTGACGTGTCCACTTCTCTACGTTGAAGGTACTCTCCATCCCTTCCCTAGTTTAACTTCACCCCATTTTCCCAGCCATTTGTCTGTCAGGGTTGATACGGGCGCGTCTCTGTCATTGTCACCTTCAGTTTTACCTCCTTTTGATCTGGTTTCCATGCTAAGCTGCGCCGTTTGAGTGCGCTGGAGATGAAACGGCTGTTTTCTTGGAACCTGAGCAAAGGAAGTCCCCCAGCAGTGATCCCTAACCAGCCCGGGCTCTCCCAGGAATCACACATCACATGCTCTGGAAACAACACAGGAAGAGAGAAAAATAAACAGTTGGCGAGAAAAGGGCTCTCTTCAATTACCAACGACAGATGTGCACAGGGGGAGACAGACAGAGACACGCAGGGAGGGAGATGGAGGTGTGGGAGTTCTAGCATGATTATATTTCAAGAACATCTCAGAGTTGGGGACAAGAGGATAAAACTCATTACCTACTGTAACACTTAATAGCCTAATGTATCATAATTTATGTATACGTAATTGATTTATGAACTGTATATGTATGTACATAAAAAATGAGTTGGTTTATGACTATACTCATGCAGTGACCTCTATCCTTACACATACCCACCCTCTCTCCCTCCATCCATGTGTGGACCAGTAAAAAAATAAAAAAATATAAAAAGATGTATGCACTCACTAACTGTTAGTCGCTCTGGATAAGAGCGTCTGCTAAATGACGTAAATGTAAAAATCCCTCCCTCCCTCCCTCCCTCCCTCCCTCCCTCCCTCCCTCCCTCCCTCCCTCCCTCCCTCCCTCCCTCCCTCCCCTACGAAGCCAGCCTGCCTGCCTGATACCGCTGGGCCCAGAACACTGGCCTGGCTCTGGGTTAGGTTACCCAGACTGAACCATGATGACCAGCCAGTACTCACTGTCCTGTTCCCAGCCAGGGCCACCAGGGGCTGCCAAGCCACCTGCCCCCTCCCTCCTCTAGTTTCCCTGGCCAAGGACAGAGAGCAGCTGCTTGCCAGGGAGAGGGCCATGTCCAGCCATTATCACTCCGAGCATGGGGCAGTGCAGCAGGGCAGGGCAGGGCGGGGGATCATTCAGGCTACTCTCTGCACAACACTTTTATTTCTGGACCCACATTACACCATCTCCTCTCCCCATCTCTCTGCCCATCCTAAACCACACAGAGAACAACGTCACACAAAGGGATGTCACCTCTTTGTCTGATTCTGAGGTGATGTCATATTTATATTTTTAAGTATATTTTTATTTATCTGGAAATATATCCTATGGGATGTATACTGTCAAATATGTGTCTGTGCATGGGTGACTGTGCAGTATGTGTTGGGTATGTGTGCATGTTGGTGCCTGTTGTTTGAAAATGCATTTATCACCCTTTTTTCAGTAGTGACAATCTGTAATCCGACCAGCTTGCCTTGAAAATGATACATCTTTTCCATATCTGATACAGACATGGCTTGGTGCAGACGGTAATATGGGAGAGTGTGTGAATTTGAAGAAAGGGATATGGTGTGTGTTTTGTGGTGTATGTGTATGTGTAAACTAGTCTAGGGGGATGGGGCTTGTGTGTATTTGTGTCTGTATGTAAAATTGAGGTGGCAGGGGGTCTGGGGGAAGTACGTGTGTGTGTGTGTGTGTGTGTGTGTGTGTGTGTGTGTGTGTGTGTGTGTGTGTGTGTGTGTGTGTGTGTGTGTGTGTCGTATCTGGGGAGTAGAGGATGAACACAGATCAATATTCAACAGAGATGCACACAGGTGAAAGGCCAATAACGCATGACCGCATGAATAAACATTGTCTCCTGTCCTGCTACAATTATGCCCAGCAAGCAAGTGGTCTATCTAAGTGATTCAGGCCCCAAACGCTCTCAGCTCAGCGCCACTGGACCAAACTGCAAATTGGGTTTCCACCAAGGTCATAACCAGGGATGGCTCCATCACCCCCTCTTGTATGCTCTTTTGTAGTTGTGTTTTCATCCATTACTAGAACGCGTATGTGTGTCTGTCCCTGCCTGTATGCATCAGTGTGTTTGCATGTGTGTGTGGGGAGGTGGGGGGTGTGATGTGTTTTTCTAGCCCAACACAGAAGCAGTGAACTCTGCCACAGTGCGCCAGCCACAAGGCAGCCAGCAGGATAACAGGTCCTGCTCTGGGTCTCTGTACAATACCCCAGGCCCAGTGTGGCTCTTCAGCCCTTGAAGAGGCTTGCTGGGGCTGATATTCACACATCTGTCGGGCCCCTGGGGGACCAGAGAGCCTAGTGGAGAGGCCAGGACTACTGGTCATTCCCTTCAGCAGGACACAGCTCCCCTATTAACCCTCTTTCAACACTACAACCTCTGTCCAACAACCATGTGCTCTTCCACCCCAAAACAGTTTCAATTCTGAGTAAGAGTGGAGATTGAATGATCCAAATTTCACAATAATTCTAAAAGTGCTAACCAACTTGACTAAAATAAGATATGTGATTGCAATTCCATGCACAACAATCCAGCCCATTTTTTATTCTTTGATATACAGTACCAGTTAAAAGTTTGGACACACGTACTCAGTCAAGGGTTTTTCTTTATTTTTACAATTTTTTACATTGTAGAATAATAGTGAAGACATCAAAACTATGAAATAACACATATGGAATCGTGTAGTAACCAAAGAAGTGTTAAACAAATCAAAATATATTTTATATTCTTCAAAGTAGCCACCCTTTGCCTTGATGACAGCTTTGCACACTCTTGGCATTCCCTCAACCAGCTTCACCTGGAATGCTTTTCCAACAGTCTTGAAGGAGTTCCCACATATGCGGAGCACTTGTTGGCTGCTTTTCTTTCACTCTGCGGTCCGACTCATCCCAAACCATCTCAATTGGGTTGAGGTCTGGTGATTGTGGAGGCCAGGTCATCTGATGCAGCACTCCATCACTCTCCTTCTTGGTCATGCTTTTCTGCCAAGGGGACAGGACGCCTGCACCGTATTGAGGGGAGGATGGATGGGGCCATGTATCGCGAGATCTTGGCCAACAACCTCCTTCCCTCAGTAAGAGCATTGAAGATGGGTCGTGGCTGGATCTTTCAGCATGACAACGACCCGAAACACACAGCCAGGGCAACTAAGGCGTGGCTCCGTAAGAAGCATCTCAAGGTCCTGGAGTGGCCTATCCAGTCTCCAGACCTGAACCCAATAGAACATCTTTGGAGGGAGCTGAAAGTCCATATTGCCCAGCGACAGCCCCGAAACCTGAAGGATCTGGAGAGGATCTGTATGGAGGAGTGGGCCAAAATCCTTGCTGCAGTGTGTGCAAACCTGGTCAAGACCTACAGGAAACGTATTATCTCTGTAATTGCAAACAAAGGTTTCTGTACCAAATATTAAGTTCTGCTTTTCTGATGTATCAAATACTTATGTCATGCAATAAAATGCAAATTAATTACTTAAAAATCATACAATGTGATTTTCTGGATTTTTGTTTTAGATTCCGTCTCTCGCAGTTGAAGTGTACCTATGATAAAAATTACAGACCTCTACATGCTTTGTAAGTAGGTGTCACGCCCTGGCTCGGGGGACTCTTAAATGTTGAGCCAGGGTGTGGAATTTCTGTTACATTTTCTATGTTTTCGTTCTAGATCGTTTAGATCTATGTTGGCCAGGGTGGTTCCCAATCAGAGGCAGCTGTAGCTCGTTGTCTCTGATTGGGGACCATACTTAGGCAGCCTGTTTTCACTAGTTTAGTGTGGGATCTTGTTCCGTAGGGTTTTGTGTATAACCTAGGACTTCACGTATCGTTTGGTTTATTGTTTTGGTTCGTGTGTGTACACAAATAAAGTATGTATGCTTATCACGCTGCGCCTTGGTCCGCTTCATCTGTCAACGATCTTGACAGTAGGAAAACCTGCAAAATCGGCAGTGTATCAAATACTTGTTCTCCCCACTGTATAACTATGTGCAAGTGAGTCCTATACAATCCCACAATTGATGCATACTCTCAACACTGTATAAATTATACATATTTCAGTATTGTAATCATAATGATTGTGCTTCACAATAGTGACCACTCCATGTCTATTTCTGATATTGTCATGTGTGTTTCAGAGAGTCCTTGAGCTAGAGGTGGCTGCAGTGGAGCACCAGTTCATCTTCATTGATGAGGTTGGATTCAACCTCACAAAAAGACGAAAGAGGGGAAGGAATATCATCGGCGGCCAGCGTGCCATTGTTCAAGTCCCTGGCCAGCGCGGAGGGAACATCACAATGTGTGCAGCGATTACCCACCACGGCGTCATCCATCACCATGCTACCCTTGGCCCCTACAACAGTGCCCATCTGATCACATTCCTGGACATCCTACACAACACACTCATTCCACCAGATCAGGTAGATGGCCCAGAGCAGCTCAGGTACGTTGTCATTTGGGACAACGCAAGTTTCCACAGGGCTGCTCTGGTTCGTAACTGGTTCACTGCCCACCCACGCTTTTTAGTTGTTTATCTCCCTCCATATTCTCCATTCCTCAATCCTATTGAGGAATTTTTTTCTGCCTGGAGATGGAAAGTGTATGACCGAAATCCACAAACGCGTATACCTCTTCTCCAAGCTATGGAAGACGCATGTGGAGATATAGCAGCTGATGCTTTTCATGGCTGGAATCGCCATGCTAGGCGATATTTCCCCCGCTGCTTGGCCAGGGAAAACATTGCTTGTGATGTGGATGAGGTGCTGTGGCCAGACCGCAACAGAAGAGAGGATGCATTTTTTATTTTTTTACTGTAATTGTATACATTAAATTCTTCTGTTTTGTATGTAGACCACTGTATGTGCAACTTTGTGTTGGTTGGGAATGGGATGTACACTGTGTACATTGTTTTTGTGGGAAAAATGAAATATATTTGTTACCGTGTATTTGTGTGTTCTGAGTATAAAAACAATATTCTCAAATATTTTACAACACACTTATGTATGTACTGTCTGTAGTGTTGGCAACACTGAACCAAAAAAATGCCTAAGTCATTATGATGAATGGAGAAGAAGTGTTTTCCATTCATCATAGTGTTTTACATTGAGCACATCAGTGTTCAACTGGTTCTTATAAATGTATATTCATATGATGGTTTGTGTGTGTCATTTGAAAACAAAATACCATTTTGATAAGAAATAACATTGTTTTGAATGTAAAGTTTCATTTTGCTGGAGAATTGAGGGGTTTTGCCCATTGTGTGTGTGTTTTTTGATTTGTGTGTAGAGTTCTGAGAATATGAGGCATGCTTTCAGAAAATGTGTGTAAACAATCGAGAAAAACTGTATTATTGGTGTCCTTTAGTAGTGGTTTCTTTGCAGCAATTCATCCATGAAGGCCTGATTCCCGCAGTCTGAGGCTGGTAACTCTAATGAACTTATCCTCTGCAGCAGAGGTAACTCTGGGTCTTCCTTTCCTGTGGCTGTCCTCATGAGAGCCAGTTTCATCATAGCTCTTGATGGTTTTTGCGACTGCACTTGAAGAAACTTTAAAAGTTCTTGAAATTTTCCAGATTGACTGACCTTCATGTCTAAAATGAATGATGGACTGTCGTTTCTCTAAGCTTATTTGAGCTGTTCTTGCCACAGTATGGACTTGGTCATTTACCAAATAGGGCTATCTTCTGTATACCACCCCTACCTTGTCACAACACAACTGATTGGCTCAAACGCATTAAGAAGGAAAGAAATTCCACAAATTAACTTTTAACAAGGCACACCTGTTAATTGAAATGCATTGCATGAAGCTGGTTGAGAGAATGACAAGAGTGTGCATGTCACGGTTTCGGCCGAGGCAGCTCCTCCTCCGTGTTCGGGCAGGTTTCGCCGTTCGTCGTCTCCGGAGTACTAGCTGCCACCGCTCTATGTTTTCTGTTTGACTAGTTTTGTCTGTTAGTCACACCTGTCTTGTGTTATGTCTAATTTAGCACCCTATTTAGTTTCCCTGTTGTGAGTGTTGTGTTGTGTGTAATTGTTTCGTGTTGGTGTCGTTATCGTACCGGTGTTTGGTACGCCACCTCTGTATTTTGCTTACTTCTCGGTTGAGGAGTTTTACGCGCCTGTTTATTTTGCGCGCTTCTGTTTTACGCCTGTGTGCGTTGTGCCTCTGGCTATTTTGGGATTATTGACTCACTTTTCCCAGTAAAGTATTTTTGGACTCTCTTTCTGCTTCTGCACTTGATTCCACACCACACCATTTCTACACGGCCCTGACAGAATTACACACCCTTCGATGGAATCAGCAGGAGCACAAGTGGACAGTGTGGAGGAACGTCTCCAGGGACAGGAACATCGCATTAATCGGATCGGGCACGCGTTGGAGGGCGTCATGGACACTCTTCGGCGCTGGGAGATCAGCGGTGTTCCCACAGCCCCACCGATCGCTCCATCACCACCAGAGAACCTGCCTACTCATCCACCGGAACCCAGTGGGATTCGGCTCTCGCTCCCGAGGGCGTACGACGGCTCCGCTGCCGGGTGTCAGGGCTTCCTTCTGCAAGTGGAGCTCTACCTAGCCACTATACACCCGGCGCCCTCGGGATACGAGAGCGTTTCCGCCCTCATCTCCTGTCTCACCGGCAAGGCGTTGGAGTGGGCCAACGCCGAATGGAGGGGAATAGACTCCGCCACAGTCACCTATGCGGAGTTCTCCCGCCGCTTTCGTGCGGTCTTTGACCATCCACCAGAGGGAAGAGCGGCGGGGGAACGTCTATTCCACCTCCGACAGGGGATGAGGAGCGCTCAAGAATTCGCACTGGAGTTCCGGACTCTAGCAGCTGACGCGGGGTGGAATGAGAGGGCCCTCATAGACCATTTTAGGTGTAGCCTTAGGGAGGACGTCCGCAGGGAGTTAGCGTGTAGGGACGCTACGTTAACTTTTGACCAGCTTGTGGACATGGCTATTCGTCTGGACAACCTACTCACGACCCGCGGACGTCCCAGATGGGGGCCTCCCATTCCGCCCTCCAGCACCTCCGAGCCTAGTCCGATGGAGCTGGGAGGGGCTGGCGCTAGAACTAAAAGAGGAAGGGACCCGAGGGGAGCAGTCTCCTGCACCAAGTGTGGCCGCGGAGGGCACACTGCGGCTAGGTGCTGGGGAGGGTTCCCTGAGGAGGGAGATGGCAGGCCATACAGTGGGGAGTCCACCCAGGTGAGTAGGCGCCCTACTTACCCAGAGCTTTCTGTCGTCCACTTTACATTGCCTGTTTGTTTTCCACAGGTTGCACCTCGTTCCCAGCATAAGGCGCTAGTCGATTCAGGCGCAGCTGGGAATTTTATAGATCGCAAATTTTGTGTTAAGTTAGGGATTCCCCTCCTTCCAGTCGATAAACCTTTCCCCGTACATGCTTTAGATAGTCGTCCGTTAGGATCTGGGTGGATTGGGGAGCTCACAGCGCCACTTAGGATGATGACGCAGGGGGGTCATGAGGAGACGATTCAACTCTATCTGATTGACTCTCCTGCGTATCCGGTGGTACTGGGGCTTCCCTGGTTAACCACCCATGATCCTACTATTTCGTGGCGAGAGAAGGCTCTTCAAGGGTGGTCTGCTCAGTGTGAGGGGTTTTGTCTGGGTGTTTCCGTAGGGGTGACCTCGGTGGAGAGTCCGAACCAGATGTCAGCACTGCACATTCCTCGTGAATATGAGGATTTGGCACTCGTGTTTAGTAAGACCCGAGCGGCAAGGTTGCCACCTCATAGACAGGGGGATTGTGCGATAGACCTCCAGATAGGGGCAGCGCTCCCGCGGAGCCATGTGTATCCTTTGTCACAGGAGGAGAAAAAAGCAATGGAGACGTACATTGCTGAGTCTCTGAGACAGGGATACATACGGACCTCTACTTCTCCCGCATCCTCGAGCTTCTTTTTTGTGAAGAAAAAGGATGGAGGTCTGCGTCCGTGTATTGATTACCGCGGTCTCAATCAGGTGACTGTTAAATACAGTTATCCACTCCCGCTGATTGGGACTATGACGGAGTCATTACACGGGGCACGGTTCTTCACAAAATTGGACCTCAGGAGCGCATATAATTTGGTACGCATTAGGGAGGGCGATGAGTGGAAGACAGCATTTAGTACTACATCCGGCCATTACGAGTATCTGGTCATGCCATATGGGTTAATGAATGCTCCATCAGTCTTCCAATCATTTGTAGATGAAATTTTCCGGGACATGCAGGCGCAGGGAGTGGTGGTGTACATCGATGATATTCTGGTGTACAGCCCTACCCGGGCCGAGCATGTAGCCCTGGTACGCAGAGTATTGAGGAGACTGTTGGAGCATGACCTGTATGTCAAGGCTGAGAAATGTCTGTTCTTTCAGGAGTCAGTTTCCTTTTTGGGTTACCAGTTGTCTGCGTCAGGGGTGAGAATAGAGGTGGACCGAGTGTCCGCCGTGCGTAATTGGCAAACCCCAACGACTGTTAAAGAGGTGCAGCGGTTTTTGGGGTTTGCGAATTACTACCGGAGGTTTATCCGGGGTTTTGGTCAGGTGGCAGCTCCCATCACGTCTCTTCTGAAGGGGGGTCCGGTGCGCTTGCAGTGGTCGGCTGAGGCGGACAGGGCTTTTGGTAAGCTGAAGGACCTGTTTACCTCGGCTCCGGTGTTGGCGCACCCGGATCCCACTTTACCGTTTCAAGTTGAGGTAGACGCGTCCGAGGCTGGTATTGGGGCCGTTCTATCTCAACGCTCGGGTACACCACCTAAGCTCCGCCCCTGTGCTTTTTATTCTAAGAAGCTCAGTCCGGCGGAGCGGAATTATGACGTTGTGACACTCTGGCTCTAGGACTTTTGTATGTGAGCTAGAGTGTATGTTGTTTTGTTGGGGATTTGGGTGTTTTTCTATGTTGGTAGTTCTGTCGGGTGTATTTCTATGTTTGCAGGTCTGTGGGTTGTTTTTCTAGGTGGTTGTATGTTGTAGTCAATGACTCCCAATCGGAGGTAACGAGTGTCAGCTGTCGGCTCGTTATCTCTGATTGGGAGCCATATTTAAACTGTCAGTTTTCACCTTTGTTTTGTGGGTTATTGTTCCTGTTTAGTCTTTGTCACTATTGGACTTCACATTCGTCGCTTTGATTTGTTGTTTTGGTTGCTTTAAGTAAATAAAGTCAACATGTTCTTTTCACTCGCTGCGCCTTGGTCTCCTTCACTCCTCGACGACCGTGACAGACGTAGGGGACAGGGAGCTGTTAGCCGTAGTCCAGGCCCTAAAGGTGTGGAGGCATTGGCTTGAGGGGGCTCAGCACCCTTTCCTTATTCTGACCGATCACCGTAACCTGGAATATATTCGGGCAGCTAGGAGACTAAATCCTCGCCAGGCTCGATGGACTATGTTTCTCGCCCGGTTTGTGTTTAAGATCACTTACATCCCTGGGTCCCAGAACGGGAAGGCAGATGCTCTGTCCCGCCGGTATGACGCGGAGGAGAGGTGCGTGGAGCCCATTCCCATACTACCGGAGTCGTGTCTGGTGGCTCCGGTGGTGTGGGAGGTCGATGCGGAGATCGAGCGGGCGTTGCGTACCGACCCTAGTCCTCCACAGTGTCCGGTGGGTCGGACGTACGTTCCGCTCGAGGTCCGGGATCGGTTGATTTATTGGGCTCACACGTCGCCCTCCTCTGGACATCCGGGTATTGGCCGGACGGTGCACTGCCTTAGTATGAAGTACTGGTGGCCAACATTAGCCAGGGATGTGAGGGTTTATGTCTCCTCCTGCTCAATATGTGCCCAGTGTAAGGCACCCAGACATTTGCCCAGGGGTAAATTACAGCCCCTGCCCGTTCCACAGCGACCCTGGTCTCATCTATTGGTGGATTTTGTTACCGATCTTCCCTCATCCCAGGGGAATACCACCATCCTGGTCGTTGTGGATCGGTTCTCTAAGGCCTGTCGTCTCCTTCCCATGCCGGGTCTTCCCACTGCCCTACAGACCGCTGAGGCTCTATTTACTCACGTCTTCCGGCATTACGGGGTACCCGAGGATATAGTGTCTGATCGAGGCCCCCAGTTTACCTCCAGAGTCTGGAGAGCATTTATGGAACGTTTGGGGGTCTCGGTGAGCCTTACCTCGGGTTACCACCCGGAGAGCAATGGGCAGGTCGAAAGAGTCAACCAGGATGTGGGTAGGTTTCTGAGGTCATATTGTCAGGGCCGGCCGGAGGAGTGGGCGAGATATGTGCCCTGGGCCGAGATGGCACAGAACTCTCTCCGCCACTCCTCCACTAGACTAACCCCTTTTCAGTGTGTCTTAGGGTATCAGCCGGTTCTGGCACCGTGGCATGAGAGCCAGATCGAGGCCCCCGCTGTGGATGAGTGGGTAAGGCGCTCGGAGGAGACGTGGAACGCTGCTCATGTCCATCTGCAGCGTGCCATACGTCGACAAAAGACGAGCGCCGACCTACGCCGCAGCGAGGGGCCAGTGTACGCACCTGGAGATCGAGTCTGGCTCTCAACCAGGAACCTACCCCTCCGCCTGCCCTGCCGGAAGCTGGGTCGGCGGTTTGTGGGGCCTTTTAAAGTCCTGAGGAGATTGAATGAGGTGTGTTACAGGTTAGAACTACCTATTGATTACAAGAATATTAACCCCTCATTCCATGTGTCTCTCCTCAGGCCGGTGGTAGCTGGCCCACTCCAGGACTTCGAGATTGAGGAGACTCCTCCGCCCCCGTTGGAGATCGAGGGGGCTCCGGCGTACACGGTTCGGACCATCCTGGATTCCAGACGCCGGATGGGGGGTCTCCAATATCTCGTGGAGTGGGAGGGGTACGGTCCGGAGGAGCGGTGCTGGGTGCCGAGGAGGGATATTCTGGATCCGTCCCTGATGACCGAATTCCATCGTGGTCATCCTACGCGCCCGGCGCCGCGCCCTCCTGGGCGTCCCCGAGGCCGGAGTCGGCGCACGGCTGGAGCCGCACGTCAAGGGGGGGGTACTGTCACGGTTTCGGCCGAGGCAGCTCCTCCTCCGTGTTCGGGCAGGTTTCGCCGTTCGTCGTCTCCGGAGTACTAGCTGCCACCGCTCTATGTTTTCTGTTTGACTAGTTTTGTCTGTTAGTCACACCTGTCTTGTGTTATGTCTAATTTAGCACCCTATTTAGTTTCCCTGTTGTGAGTGTTGTGTTGTGTGTAATTGTTTCGTGTTGGTGTCGTTATCGTACCGGTGTTTGGTACGCCACCTCTGTATTTTGCTTACTTCTCGGTTGAGGAGTTTTACGCGCCTGTTTATTTTGCGCGCTTCTGTTTTACGCCTGTGTGCGTTGTGCCTCTGGCTATTTTGGGATTATTGACTCACTTTTCCCAGTAAAGTATTTTTGGACTCTCTTTCTGCTTCTGCACTTGATTCCACACCACACCATTTC
The DNA here is from genome assembly GCF_964263955.1 of Coregonus lavaretus. Lineage (NCBI taxonomy): Eukaryota > Metazoa > Chordata > Actinopteri > Salmoniformes > Salmonidae > Coregonus > Coregonus lavaretus. The sequence continues at coordinate 24,636,614 of NC_140005.1, read as the reverse complement.
TACACGGCCCTGACAGTGCAAAGCTGTCATCAAGGCAAAGGGTGGCTACTTTGAAGAATCTCAAATGTCAAATATATTTTGATTTGTTTAACACTTTTTTGGTTACTACATGATTCCATATCTGTTATTTCATAGTTTTGATGTCTTCATTATTATTCTACAATGTAGAAAATTTTAAAAATAAAGAAAAACCCTGGTATGAGTAGGTGTGTCCAAACTTTTGACTGGTACTGTACACTCAAATTGGAGTGAATCATTTGTTATTCTTTCCCAAATATAAAATAATCAACACAGTAGCTTATGCAAGCAAAACAATTAGATAGAATTCAAATAGCATAATTGTAATCATAAGACAAATGAGAGCTGAAAGGAGTAATCTTGAGACGGTTCCAACAAACACTCAAATGAGCATAGCAAAGAGCTTCAATTTGCTTACCCATGTTGCCACTGATTTCACACCCCATTTAAATGGAATCAATAAATCTGGAAAATGTGAAACTAATCAAGGCTGTTAAATTATGCAGGAAGGTGTGCTGTGTGTCTGACAGGCCCATCCCCTGGAAGAAAGGAGGGGGAGGAGGGGGGAGATTTTAATTCCCTATCCGTGATTTATATGATGATATAAAATGGAGGACAAAAGACCAAGCATGGTCGACTGGCTGCTCCATATTAGCCCCACATGTAAAGCACTGATGGTCCCCCAGGGCAGGGTTTCCCAAACTTGGTCCAGGGGCCCCTCCTGGGTGCACATTTTGGTTTCTGTCCTAGCACTACACAACTGATTCAAATAACCATCTCATCATCAAGCTTTGATTTTTTTGAATCAGCTGTGTAGTGCTAGGGCAAAACATGCACCCAGGGACGGCCAGGACCAAGTTTGGGAAACCCTGCCCTATGGAGACAGATAAAAACACAGCTCGGATCAGAATACAAAATTATTCATGTGATTTTCAGCATGTGGGAGACATGAAATAGATAGAAGCCTGAGTTTATTTACTCTCACCACTAGCTCATGGGCTGCAGGAGCCGACCCCTCTGTACTAGCAGGTGAATTTCTGTGGCATTTTACGGTGAACCCATAACCTGGATGGCTGCTCACTCAGATTCATGATCTGACTCTTCAATGCTTTATTTCCGTAAATGTTTGGCATCTATGTACAAGTTGGGGATTTGTTGGGTCATCTGACTGGGGTTATAGTTGTCTTCACAACTGTTGAGTTGAGGCACCAGTGCCACCAACATGCATTAAATGAGCATTCATATTCTTGGAGGAAACCGAGAGGGGTCCTTCTATTTTGAAAGGCTAATGTGTACCTTTGGATGTACACATCCTACTGACCACAGCACAATGCATGCTACTATCCAAACTAGGATGAATACACGCAATCACGCACACACACAATTGCAGCATGGGTCTTATCCAACAAGAGAACACTCTCCCCTGGAGAGTCCAATTCCAATCCCTAGAATAGGATTCTGCTCAGGGAGTATAAGTATGAAAATCCTAACCAGAGAGTCCACTAAATGATCCCTTATTTCTGTCCACAATTATAGAAATCATACACTTACAGTAAGGGAAAAAAGTATTTGATCCCCTGCTGATTTTGTACGTTTGCCCACTGACAAAGACATGATCAGTCTCTAATTTTAATGGTAGGTTTATTTGAACAGTGAGAGACAGAATAACAACAAAAACATCCAGAAAAACGCATGTCAAAAATGTTATAAATTGATTAGCATTTTAATGAGGGAAATAAGTATTTGACCCGTCTGCAAAACATGACTTAGTACTTGGTGGCAAAACCCTTGTTGGCAATCACAGAGGTCAGACGTTTCTTGTAGTTTGCCACCAGGTTTGCACACATCTCAGGAGGGATTTTGTTCCACTCCTCTTTGCAGATCTTCTCCAAGTCATTAAGGTTTCGAGGCTGACGTTTGGCATCTCAAACCTTCAGCTCCCTCCACAGATTTTCTATGGGATTAAGGTCTGGAGACTGGCTAGGCCACTCCAGGACCTTAATGTACTTATTCTTGAGCCACTCCTTTGTTGCCTTGGCCGTGTGTTTTGGGTCATTGTCATGCTGGAATACCCATCCACGACCCATTTTCAATGCCCTGGCTGAGGGAAGAAGGTTCTCACCCAAGATTTGACGGTACATGGCCCCGTCCATCTTCCCTTTGATGTGGTGAAGTTGTCCTGTCCCCTTAGCAGAAAAACACCCCCAAAGCATAATGTTTCCACCTCCATGTTTGACGGTGGGGATGGTGTATTTGGGGTCATAGGCAGCATTCCTCCTCCTCCAAACACGGCGAGTTGAGTTGATGCCAAAGAGCTCGATTTTGGTCTCATCTGACCACAACACTTTCACCCAGTTCTCCTCTGAATCATTCAGATGTTCATTGGCAAACTTCAGACGGCCCTGTATATGTGCTTTTCTTGAGCAGGGGGACCTTGCGGGCGCTTCAGTCCTTCACGGCGTAGTGTGTTACCAATTGTTTTCTTGGTGACTATGGTCCCATCTGCCTTGAGATCATTGACAAGATCCTCCCGTGTAGTTCTGGGCTGATTCCTCACCGTTCTCATGATCATTGCAACTCCACAAGGTGAGATCTTGCATGGAGCCCCAGGCCGAGGGAGATTTACAGCTATTTTGTGTTTCTTCCATTTGCGAATAATCGCACCAACTGTTGTCACCTTCTCATCAAGCTGCTTGGCGATGGTCTTGTAGCCCATTCCAGCCTTGTGTAGGTCTACAATCTTGTCCCTGACATCCTTGGAGAGCTCTTTGGTCTTGGCCATGGTGGAGAGTTTGGAATCTGATTGATTGATTGCTTCTGTGGACAGGTGTCTTTTATACAGGTAACAAGCTGAGATTAGGAGCACTCCCTTTAAGAGTGTGCTCCTAATCTCAGCTCATTACCTGTATAAAAGACACCTGGGAGCCAGAAATCTTTCTGATTGAGAGGGGGTCAAATACTTATTTCCCTCATTAAAATGCAAATCAATTTATAAAATTTTTGACATGCATTTTTCTGGATTTCTTTGTTGTTATTCTGTCTCTCAATGTTCAAATAAACCTACCATTCAAATTATAGACTGATCATTTCTTTGTCAGTGGGCAAACGTACAAAATCAGCAGGGGATCAAATACTTTTTTCCCTCACTGTATACTAGTGGAGGTGTACAGAAATAGCCAGTTGGATTGTTTAACACCCATGTATGAAAGCCTATCAAGGAATTCCTAGGTGTTGATTGAGTGCAATGTAATATATCATGAAAGTATTCATGAAAAATAGTTTCCACTGTATGCAGTGCCATCTGTTTAGCTTAGCCTATGTCCCACAGTGTTGTCATGGCCTGTGTTCGTCTTTGCTCAGTAACTGTGTAGGCCCGCCCAATTGATGTGCTGTCTGTCACCTGGGGCTGCATGGCAAATAACCCAGGAAAACAAGGACAAAATTCAAGGGCCTATCAGCCCTTCCCTCGTCAAGAGGACAACATCTCTCTCTCCAATTCAAAGGGGCTTTATTAGCATGGTAAACATACACAGAGTGTGCAAAACATTAACAACATCTGCTCTTTCCATGACAAAGACTGACCAGGTGAATCCAGGTGAAAGCTATGATCCTTTATTGATGTCACTTGTTAAATCTACTTAAATCAGTGTATATGCAGGGGAGAAGACAGGTTAAAGAAGAATAAAAAATTAAGGAAAAAAATCGTGCTTTTACCCTTTTTTTGTGATATCCAATCGGTAGTTACAGTCTTGTCCCATCGCTGCAACTGCCCTACGGACTCGGGAGAGGCGTCCTCCGAAACCCGACCCTGTCAAGCCGCAGTGCTTCTTGACACACTGCTCGCTTAACCCGGATGCCAGCCGCACCAATGTGTCAGAGGAAACACAGTCCAACTGGTGACCGAAGTCAGCTTACAGGCGCCCGGGCCGCCACAAGGAGTTGAAAGAGTGCAATGGGACAAGGACATCCCGGCAGCCCAAACCCTCACCTAACCCGGACGACGCTGGGCCAATTGTGCGCCGCCTCATGGGTCTCCCGGTCACGGCCGGCTGTGACACAGTCTGGGATCGAACCCGGGGCTGTAGTGACACCACAAGCACTGCGATGCACAACATTTGAGAGAAATAATATTTTTGTGCGTATGGACAAATTCTGGGATCTTTTATTTCAGCTCATGAAACATGGGTTCAACACTTTACATGTTGCCTATATATTTTTGTTCATTATAGTTAACATTTATTTAACAATCACGTGAAAACGCAGTTGTTAATGGTTTTAGGGAGCTGTGGGTCTCCTTGCCCCCCAGCAGGCAAATTAAATGCTCTACACATTATTGTGAAATTTTATTGAAAACGACCTATAGTTGGAATCCATGAAGTGTTATGCAAATTTATGCTGATCATTTTTGAAATACACTACATGACCAAAAGTGTGTGGACACCTGCTCGTCGAACATCTAATTCCAAAATCATGGGAATGAATATGGAGTTGGTCCCCCTTTGCTGCTATAACAGCCTCCACTCTTCTGGGAAGGCTTTCCACTAGATGTTGGAACATTGCTTCCATTCAGCCAGAAGAGCATTAGTGAGGTCGGGCACGGCCTGGCTCACAGTCAGCGTTTCAATTCATCCCAAAGGTGTTCAATAGGGTTGAGATCAGGGCTCTGTGCAGGCCAGTCAAGTTCTTCCACACTGATCTCAACAAACCATTTCTGTGTGGACCTCGCTTTGTGCACGGGGGCATTGTCATGCTGAAACAGGAAAGGTTCTTCCCCAAACGGTTGCCACAAAGTTGGAAGCACAGAATCATCTAGAATGTCATTGTATGCAGTAGCGTTAATATTTCCCTTCACTAAGGGGCCTAGCCCGAACCATGAACAACAGCCCCCGACCATTATTCCTCCTACACCAAACTTTACAGTTGGCACTATGCATTCGGGCAGGTAGTGTTCTCCTGTTATCCGCCAAACCCAGATTCATCCGTCGGACTGCCAGATGGTAAAGCATGATTCATCACTCCAGAGAAGGCATTTCCACTGCTCCAGAGTCCAATGGCGGCGAGCTTTACACCACTCCAGCCGACGCTTGGCATTGCACATGGTGATCTTAGCCTTGTATATGGCTGCTCGGCCATGGAAACCATCTCCTGAAGCTCCCGACGAACAGTTATTGTGCTGACGTTGCTTCCAGAGGCAGTTTGGAACTCGGTAGGGAGTGTTGCAACCGAGGACAGACAGGTTTTACACGCTACGCGCTTCAGCACTCGGCGGTCCCATTCTGTGAGCTTGTGTGGCCTACCACTTTGCGGCTGAGCCGTTGTTGCTCCTAGACGTTTCCACTTCACAATAACAGCACTTAAAGTTGACCAGGGCACCTCTAGCAGTAGAGACATTTGACGAACTGACTTGTTGGAAAGGTGGCATCCTATGACACTGCCCATGTTGAGCTCTTCAGTAAGACCATTCTACTGCCCATGTTTGTCCATGGAGATTGCATGGCTGTGTGCTCAATTTTATACACCTGTCAGCAAATGGTGTGGCTGAAATAGCCTAATCTACTCATTTGAAGGGGTGTCCACATACTTTTGTATATATAGTGTAGTTTATAAAAGTGTTAGAGAATTTGAAGTTATGATAGCCTGAACGTTTTAAAGTTAGTCTTGTAGCTTAATTGGCCAAGGAGCAGGACCATTTTGAATAGCAACCACTGTATTCCTATTGTTCTCATTCAAACCCATGTTAATTCATGCACATTTTAAATGATTATATTTCTAAATGTATGCATAGTATCAAAAAGCCTTTGACAAGCAATCTAAGTTGGGCCAATATTTAACATTCTACAACTGTCCACTGGCTGTCTGACAAGCACCAAGTTGGCTACTCACTTCATGTGTGGGTGCTGGGTGTTGGTCTGAGCTAATGCCAATCTGCTCTGAACAAATGGTGTAAACTACTGTACTGATGCAGTTAAGATCACCATGTAGACTGATGCCGCTCACTCCTGGAGCCCAGGACACGCTGGTTACTGGTGCTTCCACACGCCAAATATCATTTTGATCAAATACAGACAAACAGAGCAAAGGAATAGAGACAGAAAAAAGCAAAGCGAGAGATAATGAGATGGAGAGAAAGACGCTGCTTACATTGCTGTGATGAACCGTATGGATTTTTCTAACGCCATATCCCCAGACAGGTTTAATAAAACTCATAACAAACTACTGTGGTTTGAGGGCAATGGGATTTTTCCTCATGTCTGTATTTATGACTTTCTCTGACCATGGAGAAGAAGCACAGTGTGATGGAATCTGTTAGATAGAAATCGTGACATTTTTTGTTTGTGTGATATTTGTGTAGAAGTAGAACAGACGAGAGCATTGATTTACTTGATATTCTCAAGTTTCTCTGCATTTCAGTGGCCTGGGAGGAAAACAGCATCTTGAATTAGACAAGATAAGATGCTTTTGCGTTCCTTACCAACAAGAGCTGAATCTGAGAAAGAATATACTAACTCTGGCTGAAAAGCTTTATGTCCAACATTTTTACTCCTGAACGTATTTAGGCTTGCCATAACAATGCAGTTGAATACTTATTGACTCAACATTTCAGCTTTTCAAATGTAATTAATTTGTAAATATTTAAACAACAAAAAAATCAACTTTGACATTATGGGGTACCGTGTATAGGCCAGTGACACAAAATCTCAATTTAAACCATTTTAAATTCAGGCTGTAACATAACAAAATGCGGAAAAAGTCAAGAGTTGTGAATACTTTCTGAAGGCACTGTATATTTACATCAATGGATAGGTAGACACTTCAGCTTTCTCCTCATATGTACGTACAGTTGAAGTTGGAAGTTTACATACACCTTAGCCAAATACATTTAAACACAGTTTTTCACAATTCCTGACATTTAATCCTAGTAAGAATTCCCTGTCTTAGGTCAGTTAGGATCACCACTTTATTTTAAGAATGTGAAATGTCAGAATAATAGTAGAGAGAATGATTTATTTCAGCTTTTATTTCTTTTATCACATTCCCAGTGGGTCAGACGTTTACATACACTCAATTCGTATTTGGTAGCATTGCATTTAAATTGTTTAACTTGGGTCAAACGTTTCGGGTAGCCTTTCACAAGCTTCCCACAATAGGTTGGGTGAATTTTGGCCCATTCCTCCTGACAGAGCTGGTGTAACTGAGTCAGGTCTGTAGGCCTCCTTGCTCGCACACGCTTTTTCAGTTCTGCCCACATATTTTCTATAGGATTGAGGTCAGGGCTTTGTGATGGCCACTCCAATACCTTGACTTTGTTGTCCTTAAGCCATTTTGCCACAACTTTGGAAGTATGCTTGGGGTCATTGTCCATTTGGAAGACCCATTTGCGACCAAGCTTTAACTTCCTGACTGATCTCTTGATGTTGCTTCAATATATCCACATAATTTTCCTTCCTCATGATGCCATCCATTTTGTGAAGTGCACCAGTCCCTCCTGCAGCAAAGCACCCCAACAGCCTGATGCTGCCACCCCCGTTGGTATGGTGTTCTTCGGCTTGCAATCAACCCCCTTTTTCCTCCAAACATAACGATGGTCAATATGGCCAAACAGTTCTATTTTTGTTTCATCAGACCAGAGGACATTTCTCCAAAAAGTATGATATTTGTCCCCATGTGCAGTTGCAAACCATAGTCTGGCTTTTTTATGGCGGTTTTGGAGCAGTGGCTTCTTCCTTGCTGAGCGGCCTTTCAGGTTATGTCGATATAGGACTCGTTTTACTGTGGATATAGATACTTTTGTACCTGTTTCCTCCAGCATCTTCACAAGGTCCTTTGCTGTTGATCTGGGATTGATTTGCACTTTTCGCACCAAAGTACGTTCATCTCTAGGAGACAGAACACGTCTCCTTCCTGAGCGGTATGATGGCTGCATGGTTCCATGGTGTTTATACTTGCGTACTATTGTTTGTACAGATGAACGTGGTACCTTCAGGCATTTGGAAATTGCTCCCAAGGATGACCCAGACTTGTGGAGGTCTACAATTTGTTTTCTGAGGTCTTGGCTGATTTCTTTTGATTTCCCCATGATGTCAAGCAAAAAGGCACTGAGTTTGAAGGTAGGCCTTGAAATACATCCACAGGTACACCTCCAATTGACTCAAATGGTGTCAATTAGCCTATCAGAAGCTCCTAAAGCCAGAATATCATTTTCTGGAATTTTCCAAGCTGTTTAAAGGCACAGTCAATTTAGTGTATGTAAACTTCTGACCCACTGGAATTGTGATACAGTGAATTATAAGTGAAATAATCTGTCTGTAAACAATTGTTGGAAAAATTACTTGTGTCATGCACAAAGTAGATGTCCTAAACAACTTGCCAAAACTATAGTTTGTTAACAAGAAATTTGTGGAGTGGTTGAAAAACGAGTTTTAATGACTCCAACCTAAGTGTATGTAAACTTCCGACTTCAACTGTATATCATTCCTGTAAGATGAACAATTAAGGTATGGCACGTTGCACAAGCCCTGCACTTTGAAAATGTCTGTGTTCCAATGGGAATTTGTGCATGTTTAGAGCGCCACCATTAGGTAAAAGAACAAAACAAAACAAAAATTACAATGAATTCCTTTGGAACTGTAATTGGTGACATATTTTATCTAAAACCTAGACCTTCAAAACTCTTATTTCCCAAAATGGGAAAAATAAGAAAAATAAAAATAAATTTACATTTCAGTTTCTTTTGGTCTGCTGTATCTCAGGCTCTGTAGTAGTCATATTGTTTTTTACACTTGTATCTGAATCCACAGGTCTTACCTTTCTAGCAGTACTAAGCATGTTTGTAGGACATACAGTTTTGAAACTGAAATGTACTGTATGAGGGTAGTATACAATATTATGCGTCGTTTAGAAAATGCCACCAGAGGGGGTCAGTGTTTAACAGGTTTTAAGTAAATACCTGCAGTCAACTTGTACAATACATTAGGAGATAAAGCAGATTACGTTCTTCATTTCACCTGTCACATTATTTTTCATTATGAAGCTTACCGGTAGTCCCCAGACACATGGTGTTTGTTTACAAGCACACAACAATGAGAGACAGGAGCCTTGTGAGTCACTCACTGTTGTGCTGCACGTGCCAGGTGATCTAGTTACAGTATGGAATTCACAACTAAATGTTTGCCAGCTAGATATCTTATAACTATTAAGTTAACTGTCTAAAATGTGCTAAATGCTCTGCAGTTGTGCATGTGGTTTGTTAATTTAGTAGCTAGTTGTGGTTAGCTTCTTGCAAAATCAAGCTTATCTTTATTAACAGCAGATAATCACCCTCTGGTTCGAGCCTTGCTGTCTAATATTTGTTTTGTGCGTGCAGCAAACTGTGAGTAGCATGTTTTAGTTACTTGATAACTCTATGAGCTGGAATGTATGTCCTGCAAATAGTTTACATCAGAGACTGTATAAAATGATCGCAATGCGCTTGTTAGCATTTAGCGAGCATTCGCTCGGTGGGGTTTGAAAATAGCGCCTCTGTTCACTGCCAATATTACTGAATATCCCGGGATAGCACAAGGTCGGTATGAAGGTATGCCAATCTGGATACCGCCCAAGCATATGTAACACAGTGTTACATATGCACACACGCACACATAACGTACACACACACATACACACATGTACACACACACGCAGACACACACATCCTTGGTGTAGTGGGAGAGAAAAGTTATAGCTCAATTAGGTGCCAAATGGCTTTCTGGGGGCTAGTATTTAATCTCCAATGCAGCAGGAAGCAAAGTAGATAGAGGCAATACATTCTGAATGTAAGGGGAGACATAAACCCCCTATTACAATGATTTTATAGCCTTTAAAACATACAGGCTTGATCAAGTCTGGCGATGTGGGCTTAAGCTACCTTGATAACCTGCATTCTGCAAGTAGGTCATGTCCTCTGCCAAGGTAATCATTTGGTATGAGAGCAAAATTGCACTTTCATCGACATGCAAGACTATGCAACTGATTAGGAATGTAACAACCGACTAAGAACGAAATCAGTGGTCAAGGAAAGTCACAACATCCTCTCGTTGCTCTTTATCACTGACGAAGCACTGGTTTTCTATAGCTACTGGAAGCAGTCACACTCCTAAAACACTGCTGCAGAGTCTGCAGTCAGAGCACTACACACACTGTAGAGAAAGATTAGGGAGACGTTATCAGAGCCATTATTTCATCGCCTTCTCCTGTATGCATGCATCCAAGTCCATTGGCATTGTGTATAATTGACAGTTGCATCTGAATATTGAGTGTGCAGCACTGTGTCAATTACCTCTTTTAGCAGGGAGGAATATTCAAAATGCAAACACTTAGAGCATAATCAAACAAATCACTCTAGGTAAAATGAGGACCGCTGGACCAAGCTTCGGTGACAGTGGCCAATATATTCTGCATTGCTGTCAAGTAGTGCTTGACCCAGACCGAACCTTGTCTTTGACCGCTTAAATTCAGTGCAGTCAGTTTGGTGAGATTAGGTTATAGACATTATGACTGATACATTAAATACAGTTTAATCGGTCATAATGAGAAACAGTTATGACCTCAAAGCTAACCTTGTTCAGCGCAAACAGAACAAATGCATTACAAGGGAATCCTAACTTTACAAGTGCTGGCTGCTAGCTACTGTATATGCACTGTTAGCTTTTATCCTACCACACTATAACACACATAATCTGGCACACATTCCAGTCCCTTCACATGACGGATCATGAGACTGTTTGATTAAAACATCTTCACTTAACTTATTTATACAGATCACTGTGTTTTCATGCTATCAAACAATTGATGCTAGTTGCTTTGCATCTGTCAGGTTAATAAGTTCTCTTTACGATTCAGGATGGATATTTCTCCTTGCATTAGACATCAAAGAAACAACCTTAAACTTTTTAAAATAGTTTTTATTGTTTTTTTAACAATACAAAACATACACATACAAAAGACAAGATACAGACGCACATAAACATCAACGACATCACACCTGCCCAGACACATCTGTTCTCACCCCTATCTCCAGTTCCTGCACTACTCTCCGCCACATGTCCTCAAATTGCACCATTTTGTTCCTCTCCATCGCCCACACTCTTTCAATATTTAGATAATGAAGCATATGATTTTTCCATTGTCTTAACGATGGAGGATTGGTTGATTTCCAGTTTTTACGTTTTGAACAAACAACATTTCTGAAACACCCCTTAGATGTGTCTATTGCAAATCAAATGTTGATGTTTGCCAACCTTATAAACAAACCTAGAGAGGAGCAAACAGCAACAGCTAAACATGAGGTATTCCTGGGCTGCTTCAGCAGCAACACATCTAGATCAATAACACTGAGACATGTTTGTTAGACCCCACAGACCCTCCAAACTTGGATTTCTTTATCTCCAGGCTCTAAACTGGGGTATTTCACCCAACGTGTGTTTTATTTGAAGTATAACTAATTCAGTATGGTCTTGTTATCTAGGCCCTCCAGTGGACTGTTCCTCCAGGGATGTTGTGGCCTAATTGTGTTCACCGGATCAGGGGTCTGGAGTAGTGAAATCCCTGACCGGAGCAGAAATGAGAATATCAATAAAAAGTGCCCTGGATGATCTTTGCTTGTGGCAAAACTGTAGCCTGCTATATGACTGGATGCTGGGCTTTGTAATTACATGCCTCTAAATAACTGAAATCACTGTCCTCTGGCTACTAGTTAATTTATCGCTAATGTTCAATATTGCATTGTTTTATATCATATAATATATTTTAGATGTGTCATAAAAACTCTCTCTAGACATTCCATGACGGTTGTTTTTCCAGTAGGGAACATTAAAAACCCATAAAAAGAAACCATATCCAGATCAGCAACAAGGACTGAACCATACTGTACACAGCTGATGATGACACTTCAGTCCAATGTGTTGTTGGTATGAGGACTCCATTTGCATGATATAGTGAATTTCACACAACATGTTTCAACCATGCCGTCAGATATTATCTTTACATCATTTGACACCATGGACTTACTGTAAGCTCAAAGCAGTCTTTAATGCAGTGACTGGAACAGTAGGCAATACTGAATGGGGCCGATCGCGACTTTTTTATGCCTTACCTACGCACACCTTTCATATGCACTTCACAGTATTTGGTATTCAGACTTGCGTAACGCGCTCTGCAGGTATGGTTACCTTGCACGCTCTGAATAAATTTCATTAAACAGCTGAAAAACCCTCCCACTTGCTGATCAACAGATTTTCTCTACCCTAATTCTCACTAATCATGGAATTGTATGACAATGGTCCAGTCATTGTGAACCGTGCGCCAGGCTCCAGGTTTAACTTGCTACATGTGGTCTGAGTTCCATAATGATTCAAATAGGCTACATGTTGTAAATTATTGCACAACGTTAGCCTAATATGTTCCACTAATGCTAGCGACTCTCAAGAACAATTTACAAGGACTTGACAGAGGAAAGAAAGGTAAGGGTCTGTATGTTATTCATAATGAGGGATACCTGGAGAAAATCATACCTCTCTGAAATGAAAATGGATGGCCCTCCCTTCAGTAAAATATATTTTTACCCTACCCTCCCTGAAGGCTTGAAAAAAAACAAGTGACCATCCCCTATACCCAAAATAATATTTAAAACATAAAGTGGATAGCAGAGGACATGTCTACCATTTACCCTCACTACTAGGACAGACCAGAGCCTTAGATATGCAGTTTTAGAAACTGTTATTAATTTTGTAAGCATTACATGGCAAAGTAGCCAGAAGGTTGTGCATTCGCAGACCACCGTGGACAAGGGTAGGGGTGAAAAGTTATCCTTTATAATAAAAGCAGTTTTTTAATATAGCATATTATCAGGTAGGCCTATATGCACTTGTAACTTCATTTGGGGAAATGTAATGTTGTAATTGATTCTATTTTATTCCATGATATTGTTGTTACAAAATAGATTTGTGTTGACTGTGATTAGGGCCTGGGAATATAAGAGCATCTGCTAGGTTAAATTAACAAACTAGGCATGCATAGCTCACCGCATGATCCTCAAACCAAAGAGTGGCCAAACTCGTGTTTCTAAAAGTACATTCAAAGGTGAATTCAAATGACTGTATAGCCTACTAAGGCATTTTTCATTTCATTATTATTTAATTCTAAGCAATCCTTTTTTAAATTATTATTTTATACAGCCCAAATATGAAATGTATAGGCATGTTGTTGAAGTGCTGTTGTTGATGTGTTGTTGAAATGATGAGCACTCCTGCCTGCCTGTAGTGTATCACAAATGCTTCACAATTTAAATCAGTCAGGAGCAAGCCAGGTAGCCTAAGAGGCACAACAATTAATTATTTAGGCTACAGTATGTTATTATTATTTCAAGGCTATAGCCTGCCATTTAAGAAATAGAGTTAATATGTTGTTTAATAGCCTGTTGAAATGTTAAACGTCAATTGATAGTGACAGAATCACACATTACTTGTTTTGTCTCCTCAGCTATAGAAGGTTGTAGTGCAGCCTTTGAATGTCAGAGACAAACCAAAGATATCCCATATGCATTGGAGTCACGTCATTCTCCGGCATTTTACAGCTTGTTTCTAGCATAAAGCATTGCGGAATAAAGCGTTGTTATAGATTGCTTTATATAATCAGGTCCATAATTGTTTTAATGTATCTTAAGCTAACAAGGGGTAGGCCTGTTTTTAGCCAATTTTATTTAACAAAAGCCACAATACCCTCACATACCCTCACATACCCTCACATACCCTCACATGCCCCCTCAATTCGAGCCCTGGTTTTAACTTAACACACCAAGCCCTTCACTGACACTGAGATATTTAAGGAGTGCATGGTGACTGAAGAAATTGGCTGACAAAATCTATGGATAGTAGACTACAATTTCATCTGTCAAACAGGTAGGTCTACCTTTTATTTCTTGAATAGGAAGAAATAGACTCCATCACAAAGCCCTCTTGTTGTTTGTAGCCTAAAGTCAAATTCCAATGAAGACTGTTTAAATTAATTAGGCCTTCTTGAATTAGTTTACTTTCAGCACCCATGCACTGTCCATCTCCGCGGTTGCCGCTTCATAGTAATGTAAGTTATGTATATAAATTACTAGAATATGGCTTATTGTCAATAACTCTGAGAAATAGCATCATTATGGGCAACGAAACATATTGTTTTTATTAAAATCAATTATAGCAGTAGCAAGCTTACCCCCGGTCCTCCTTCTCATCTTCGCGCTCTCCCTGTCAAACTGAACTGGACATCAGTAAACCTAATCTGCACGCACATATATTGCATTTGTTCCGGAAGGATCCATATAGATCCGAATATGGCTGCTACTTTAAATTCTGAATGGAGTTGTTGTTGTTTGTAACTGTGTAGAACGAGAAAGCACATGCAGCCTCAATTAGCCTAGCTAGCTAGCTAGCTTAACTAGCTTCTCCCAGTTTGATGCAGTCAAGACAGGTACTATGTAATCATATTGGATGATAAATAACCTATGGCAACTGTTCGCCTACCATAGCGTGAGTCAGCTTGGTTGGTTGCGGTCACTCGTCTCGCCCTCCCTACTCCCTGTTCTCATGTCACTCATTTACACTCACAGTAGCCTACACACAGCACGTCCCCTGCTAGAGTGTCACCTCTCTCTACCTCCTCTCCCTAGCGCTTTTTCAGCTCTGGCTAATAAAGTAGCTTAAAAACAGACTTTTCTGCTGCCTCCTTCACTCGGTTTGGACCGGGTCTGGAGCCGACCAGGTCTATACAGAATGGGTCTAGTTGTCCTCGGGTCCGTTCGTAACGGGTCTCTATATTTTAAAATTGTATTTATGCATATTGGGTCCTGATGGGAAAGCCACAGGTCCATTTCGGAACGGGTCCAACTTTCTGGACCCGTGAAGGCCTCTAGGCCAGGGATCATGATTGGTATAGCCTATCCATTGCAGTATGTAATGCAGTGTAGCCTAGTTTAATTTACACCATCCCAGCAACGTAAACACTCGGGAAGGAAGTATATTTTCTTTGCCCAGTGCTTTTCCGAGCCTATGGCCTATAGTATAGGCTATGGATCATTTGACTGAGACCACACTAGGCGCACTTGATATTGCTCGCCCAGCAGAGAATCAGGAATGAGGGTCATCATCAGGCACACATCGAGATATAATAACCAACAAATTCTCAAACCCTGAGCAATATGACATTTAATCGATTACAAATTACATGACCCTCCCCTCGACTAAATAAAAAAATACAAAACCCTTCCCCTGACTGAAATTGAAAAAGCATGACCCTCCCCCATTTTCCTCCAGGTAACAATTGCACACATTTCAGATTACTCATTTACCTAGCTTTAATTAATCAAGTTGTAAATTACAGTGCATAGAGAATGGTGTAGATACTTTTTCCACTTATTTATGGTTTCCTTGTGCGTAAAGGTGATGGAATTATTACGGAATTAAGTCAGAATATGGCGTGTCTGTAGACACACCTCTGCCACACCTTCATTTATTCGAGCTCCACCTCAAACAAATAGTGAGTGGGTGAATAGTCAGAATATTATGAATAGCACGCTATTCTCATGCTTAAATTCAAGGTCAGAATATGCATAGAGAGAAAAGCGCATAAAAAGGGAATTATGTTCCATTTACACGCGCTTAACTCGGGTCGGAATCTGGGCCAATCTGAATACACAGTGCAGATGTAGAGGGGATGTCTCTTGGTTACTCTGCCCTTATAAATTGCCGCTGGGTTTATGGCAGTAGAGCACGAGTGCAGGACTTGTCATTTCATTATCACTATACTCCTCTGTTTTCATGATGTCTTCTCACTCCGCTAGAATTTATCTCCACGAGTGTGTGTCCACGCGCGCGTGTGTGTGTCACTGTGTGTGTATGACAGTCATAGTGGAATATTCACTTTCGGGAAACAAAATGGTAATACAAACAGGATGTCAAACGTGGTTATCACTTAAAAGTTGTTTTATGTAGCATGACACACATAAGTATTTAAAACATTTAGAAATGACAGAATACTGAAGGTCACAACAAGAAAATAATGGACACTATCTCCCTAGCTTACATACAGTACCAAACATAGCTAATATAGCGAAATATAGCTTAAGTCAAGTACACTATACACTATATGCAAAAGTATGTGGACACCCCTTCAAATTAGTGGATTTGGTTATTTCAGCCACACCCGTTACTGACAGGTGTATACAATTGAGCACACAGCCATGCAATCTCCATAGACAAACATTGGCAGTAGAATGGCCTTACTGAAAACCTCAGTGACTTTCAACGTGGCACCGTCATAGGATGCCACCTTTCCAACATATCAGTTCGTCAAAGTTCTGCCCTGCTAGAGCTGCCTTGGTCAACTGTAAGTGCTGTTATTGTGAAGTGGAAACAGGAGCAACAACGGCACAGCCGCGAAGTGGTAGGCCACACAAGCTCAAAGAACGGGACCGCCGAGTGCTGAAGCGCGTAGCGTGTAAAACTTGTCTGTCCTCGGTTGCAACACTCCCTACCGAGTTCCAAACTGCCTCTGGAAGCAACGTCAGCACAATAACTGTTCGTCGGGAGCTTCATGAAATGGGTTTCCATGGCCAAGCAGCCGCACACAAGCCTAAGATCACCATGCACAATGCCAAGCGTCAGCTGGAGTGGTGTAAAGCTCGCCGCCATTGGAATCTGGAGCATCGGAAACGCGTTCTCTGGAGTGATGAATCACGCTTCACCATCTGGCAGTCCACAGGATGAATCTGGGTTTAGCTGATGCCAGGAGAACGCTACCTGCCCCAATGCGTAGTGCCAACTGTAAAGTTTGGTGGACGAGGAATAATGGTCTGGGCCTGTTTTTCATGGTTCGGGCTAGGCCCCTTATTTCAATTGATGGGAAATATTAACGCTACCGCATACAATGACATTCTAGACGATTCTGTGCTTCCAACTTTGTGGCAATCGTTTGGGGAAGGCCCTTTCCTGTTTAAAATCAAATCAAATCAAATTGTATTAGTCATATACACATATTTAGCAGCTGTTATTGCGGGTGTAGTGAAATGCTTGTGTTCCTAGCTCCATCAGTGCAGTAGTGTCTAACAATTCACAACAATACACACAAATCTAAAAGTAAATGAATGGAATTAAGAAAGTGGCATTGACTAAAATACAGTAGAATAGAATACAGTATATACATATGAAATGAGTAAAGCAGTATGTAAACATTATTAAAGTGACTAGTGTTCCGTTACTAAAGTGATCAGTGATTCCATGTCTATGTATATAGGGGAGCAGCCTCTAAGGTGCAGGGTTGAGTAACTGGGTGGTAGCCGGCTAGAGATGGCTATTTAACAGTCTGATGGCCTTGAGATAAAAGCTGTTTTTCAGTCTCTCAGTCCCAGCTTTGATGCACCTGTACTGAACTCGCCTTCTGGATGGTAGTGGAGTGAACAGGCCGTGGCTCAGGTGGTTGATGTCCTTGATTATCTTTTTGGCCTTCCTGTGACATCGGGTGCTGTAGGTGTCCTGGAGGGCAAGCAATGTGCCCACTCTGATGCGTTGGGCAGACCGCACCACCCTCTGGAAAGCCCTGCTGTTGCGGGCGGTGCAGTTGCCGTACCAGGCGGTGATACAGCCCGACAGGATGCTCTCCATTTTGCATCTGTAAAAGTTTGTGAGGGTTTTAGGGGCCAAGCCAAATTTCTTAATTCTCCTGAAGTTGAAGAGGCGCTGTTGCGCCTTCTTCACCACACTGTCTGTGTGGGTGGACCATTTCAGATTGCCAGTGATGTGTATGCCGTCGATGTGGATAGGGGCGTGCTCCCTCTGCTGTTTCCTAAAGTCCACGATCAGCTCCTTCGTTTTGTTGACGTTGAGGGAGAGGTTATTTTCCTGGCACCACTCCACCAGCACGACAATGCCCCCATACACAAAGCGAGGTCCATACAGAAATGGTTTGTCGAGATCGATATGAAAGAACTTGACTGGCCTGCACTGAGCCCTGAACTCAACCCCATCGAACACCTTTGGGATGAATTGGAACGCCGACTGCGAGCCAGGCCTAATCGCCCAACATCAGTGCCCGACCTCACTAATGCTCTTGTGGCTGAATGGAAGCAAGTCCCCGCAGCAATGTTCCAACATCTAGTGGAAAGCCCTCCCAGAAGAGTGGAGGCTGTTATAGCAGCAAAGGGGGGACCAACTCCATATTAATACCCATGATTTTGGAATGACATGCTCGACGAGCATTCCATTGCAAGATACAGCTTTTGACTGCCGATAGATAGGCCTAGTACATGGTTCTGACTCTGTCTGCCTGGTAGCCGACCTGCCTATACTGTGCCCCTCTCCTCTCTCTCCGTCCCTCACAAGCTTGCTATGAAAGATGCACGTGTTTGTGTTCTCGGAAGTATGGCAACTAATCAGTCACCTCCGATCCTAAAATACTGAATTTTAGGAGTCGATTCCTAGCGGAATCGAATATTGACCAATCAGAAATGGGAGTTGACATCTGGAGGAATCAATTATTTTGGAGTCATCTCTACACCACTACATCATCGTTGTTAACAGTTGAAAAAATGGCATAGAAAGGCAAGGGACAGCAGCGAAGTCCTGTATGGCAGTACTTTGAGAAGTTAAATCTGTAGGAAATGCTAACTTTGCGAGGTAGAATTGAGGTACAGTAATGGTAGTACAGGTGCAATGCTTAACCATGTGAAAGAGAAGCACCTTGAGACCCAAACCGTTGCTGGCAGTAGTGCAGCTGCATTGTCAATTCACATGGAATTTTATGAATGTTCTTATCGTTTTAACGGAAAACCAATCAGTGGCATGTATTCATGGGGCCAAGGCTTCCCTAAACAATTTACCAATAAAAATAGAAAAAGAAAACAGCCTATAAAATCATTTATCTTTCATCTCTCTGTGTTTCATCATTTTCCTTCAATTCGTAAGAGGCTGAATGTATCTCACCGAAGAATGCATCAGAGCGAGCGAAACAGCGCCCCTCTGTCTATGTATGTGTAGCCCATCTATCTGATGCTGTCTGGTCATAAGGAGTATGACATTGTTGCTGCCCATTTCATTGAATGCAAGGGAAGCCAGCGAGCATTTGGCCTCCCTTGATAAAAAAAAGTATACAATAATAGCCAATCAGCGTTGAGCTAAACTGAGTGATCAAGGCTAGGCAAGGCATATGAACTAACAGTTTATAGAGCAAACAATGCAATTATCACTATACATAGGTTGTAATATGGCTTTTTTCCATGGCTTGGCTTCCCCAGTGATTTTACCTACGCACCGCTACAGAAAGCAATTTTTTTGGTTGCAATTTAAACGTTAAGAAAAAATGTCAATTTGTCAGTTCCCTAGTTATTATTATTATTATTAACATCCAAACACAGCGGATGAACAAGACTGTTGGGCGATAAGAGCTACAATGTAATTCAAAATGAATCATCCATGTCATTACAGAGATGACCTTGGGCCTTGTTTGGATAATCCATAGTAGAGGAACCAATTGAAACAATGTGATGAAGCACTGTTGATTTTCTGTCCTCTCCACAATGCAAACAGCACAGTCATTCAGTCAGCAGCACATGCTGACCTTTCACAGTCAATACTGTATAAGTGGCTCTTATCTGGCTCCTGCTTAATTAGCTATTCATATCCCTACACCTTAGATGACTATAAATATCCCTGCTTTATTGTTATCACTTATTCCATGGGGTTATTAATATCTTTCTGAATTCTCATTAGCTGCCGATACAGCCCTTGTACCACTGAGATAGTGGGACTGACTGTGGCCTGAGCACATAAGGATTTGACTAAAGCGGTCCCAACTCCGGTCCTTGAGTACCCCCAACAGCACACATATTTGTTGTAGCCCCGGACAAAAACACCTGATTCAACTTGTCATGGGCTTGATAATTAGTTGACAAGTAGAATCAGGTATGTACTGTTGGGGGTACTGGAAGACTGGAATGTAGAAACACTGGGCTAGAGGGTCCATGTATAAACCAGAATGGAAATGGAAGACAACCGATATACTTGAATAGCTCTAGCGATGTTGTCTACATGTTCGTTTCGATACTGTAAATGGATAACACCTATACAAATGAGAGTTATATTTCAGCTGAGAGGAAACAGCAGCAAAAAGCTTTTCTCCACACCGCACTGGTACAACAGAATGTCAATCCCATCCCAGGCCCACATTAAACAGGAGTATTCTTTATGCGTCATCTCCATAATGGAGATATGCCTCTAACCCCAGACGTCTGCAACACTCCGGAACAGACAGGTACTGTATTTATCACTCCCACATCACACACTGCAAACACACACACATACAAAAAAAAAAAAAAGGAAAATCACTATTGCTCCATCCATCCCTCTGCCAACCTCCCAATACTTTATCTAATAAGTGACATTTATTAATATGCGTATTCTAAAGTTTACAAATGTAATTATGAAAGAGCAAAGTTCCCTGGCTGTTATTGCTGATTGTGATTGATGGAGTGTGGTGCGTTGGTGAGGAAACATAAAAGTGTCGCTGGATTTGAGGAGCGGCTAAATCATTTGAGGCAGTAAATCTGATTAAGCATACAGGGAAACAGTGGAGGGGGAGCAGTGTTCTAACTCAGATTCACCCAACCCCCCTCTGCCCCTCTAGGTTTCTTATAAGCACCTTATCAAGTATTTATGAATTACCCTCATGTCTCAGGTATGGAATCCACACTGTTTCTGCTAGTAAGTGTCAACACCATATATCTCAGCTCAAATGGCTAGCTGGCAGCCCCCTGTATGACTGAAACACTCTTACTTAAGCTCTGATGAATGGGACGGTACAATACTTGGTAAACACCACACGTCTAAAAGACAGATGTACTGTAATACATGTAGGAATAGGAATACAATGAAGGTGTACTAAAACAGGCCTATAGAATGCAGCCAATGTGTTCATATTTTAGGTGTGATCATACTGTATATTCAGGTCTGAGATCATCCTCAATATCTCCTCTTCCTCATTCATAGATTAAATTGAAATCAAATGTATATTTGCGCCGAATACAACAGGTGGAGACTTTACTGTGAAATGTTTGCTTACAAGCCCTTTCCCAACTATGTGGAGTTGAAAAGCATGACAAATTTGCCAAAAATGTAATACTAAATAGTAACACAATAAAATAACAATAACAAGACTATAATAATATGTACATGTATGTAGGGGTAAAAGTGACTAGGCAATCATGATAGATAATAAACAGAGTAGCAGCAGGGTATGTGAAGAGTTTGAAAGAGTGTCTGTGTGAGTGTGTGTGAGCGTATGTAGTGTGTGTGTGTGTGCAAGGTTCTGTATTTATTTTCTTAGTCAACCTTGTGTTCTTGAACGTAGCCCTGTTTCTTTGTGTTCTTGAACGTAGCCCTGTTTCTTTGTGTTCTTGAACGTAGCCCTGTCTTTCATTTTTGTTCATTGATTTCACCTGTGTTTGTTACTCACCTGGTCTCATCAGCTCCTTATTTAGTTCAGTTCTTTCTGTTTGTGCCTTGTGAGGTATTGTTCGTTTTGACTCTACTAAGCCTTTTCCTAGCTCGTTTGTGAGAACCAGTTATAGCCTTCAGTCCTAGTTTTGTTTCACCTGCCTGTTTGCCTACCTGTGTATGACCATTGCCTGCCTGTGACCACGATTCCTGCCTTTTGCGAAGGTGAAATAAACACCTGCCGCGCTCTGCGCGTGAATCTACACCTTTTTCTCCCTGAGTATTCATTACAGTGTGTGTGTTAGTGTCAGTGTAGTATGTGTGAGTGTGCATAGAGCCAGTGCAAGAGAGTCAGTGCAAATAGTCCAGGTAGCCATTTGATGAACTGTTCAGCAGTCTTATAGCTTGGGGGTAGAAGCTTTCTGGACAATGCCCCCGTGCACAAAGCGAAGTCCATACAGAAATGGATGGTTGAGATCGGTGTGGAAGAACTTGAATGGCCTGCACAGAGCCCTGACCTAAACCCCATCGAATACCTTTGGGATGAATTGGAACGCCGACTGCGAACCAGGCATAATCGCCCAACATCAGTGTCCGACCTCACTAATACTGTTGTGGCTGAATGGAAGCAAGTCCCCGCAGCAATGTTCCAACATCTAGTGTAATGCCCTCCCAGAAGAGTGGAGGCTGTTATAGCAGCAAAGGGGGGACCAACTCCATATTAATGCCCATGATCTTGGAATGAGATGTTCAGCAGGCTTCCACGTACTTTTGGTAATTTAGTGTAGGTCCTTAGTGATGTGGACACCGATGAACTTGAAGCTCTCGACCCGCTCCACTACAGCCCCCTCGATGTGAATGGGGCATCCTCGGCCCGCCGTTTCCTGTAGTCCACGATCAGCTCCTTTGTCTTGCTGATGTTGAGGGAGAGGTTGTTGTCCTGGCACCACACTGCCAGGTCTATGACCTCCTCCCTATAGGCTGTCTCATCGTCATTGGTGATCAGGCCTACCACCGTCTTGCCGTCTGCAAACTTAATGATGGTGTTGGAGTCGTGCACGGCCATGCAGTTGTGGGTGAACAGGGAGTACAGGAGGGGACTAAGCACACACCCCTGAGGGGCCCCAGTTTTGAGGGTCAGCGTGGCGGATGTGTTGTTGCCTACCTTCACCACCTGGGGGCGGCCCATCAGGAAGTCCAGGTTCGAGTTGCAGAGGGAGGTGTTCAGTCCCAGGGTCCTTAGCTTAGTGATGAGCTTGGAGAGCACTATGGCGTTGAACGCTGAGCTGCAGTCAATGAACAGCATTCTCACGTAGGTGTTCATTTTGTCCAGGTGGAAAGTATGGAGTAAAATAGAGATTGCGTCATCTGTAGATCTGTTGGGGTGGTATGCGAATAAAGGTGGGTCCAGGGTGTCTGGGATGATGGTGTTGATGTGAGCCATGACCAGCCTTTCAAAGCATTTCATGGCTACAGATGTGTGCTACAGGGTGATAGTCATTTAGACAGGTTACCCTGTTTTCGACTCTCTCTCTCTCTCTACCGCACCTGCTGTCTCGACCTCTGAATGCTCAGCTATGAAAAGCCAACTGACATTTACTCCTGAGGTACTGACCTGTTGCACCCTCTACAACCACTGATTATTATTTGACCCTGCTGGTCATCTATGAACGTTTGAACATCTTGAAGAACAATCTGGCCTTAATGGCCATGTACTCTTATAATTTCCACCCGGCACAGCCAGAAGAGGACTGGCCACCCCTCAGAGACTGGTTCCTCTCTAGGTTTCTTCCTAGGTTCCTGCCTTTCTAGGGAGTTTTTCCTAGCCACCGTGCTTCTACATCTGTATTGCTTGCTGTTTGGGGTTTTAGGCTGGGTTTATGTATAGCACTTTGTGACATCTGTTGATGTAAAAAGGGCTTTATAAATCAATTTGATTGATTGATTGATTGACTATGGTGGTCTGCTTGAAACATGTAGGTATTACAGAATGGGTCAGGGAGAGGTTGAAAATGTCAGTGAAGACACTTGCCAGCTGGTCAGCGCATGCTCCACCATCATGTATGGACATTGTACCCTATTTTAACTGTCTCACCTAACTACATTTTCTGAAATAATAATCCAATTAAACAACAGTTCAGGGATGTCCTGACTCCCTCTGGCTGAAACCTGTGAATGCATTAATGCATGCAGCGTGTGTGTAACCTTGGGTAATATTCTCTCATAGTCTCACACACGTATGGCCTTTTCAATCATGTAAAGGATTGACTCCATACTGCATCCTAGGGTTCAAAGGAGGGTATGATTGCTGTATATCTCATTATATAGAGAGGAGGAGGGTAATTTGCTCTGATGGCCAACCCCAAGAGGTGATTCATTTTTACTGTCCCATCACTCATCTGGTTGGGTGGAGACAAATGTGTCTGACGTGTGATTGGTGGGAGGAAGTGGAACCCCAAGGTCTGTGATGATGAGGTAATTATTTATTAATATACTGACCAGAATGGCTTGAATAGCATTCCGGGACATTTAAAATGTCTACAATGGAAATGTTATACTTGGGACAGAGGAGAATAGAGCTTGGCCCACGTTGATGGCCATAAAGAGCACTCCAACATGTCAACAGTCCCATGGCTTGGCAGGCAGCCACTGTGAATAAATGGTCTGCTTGGTCAAGTATCAGAGGCACAGAGCCTGAGCTTTACAGATGAATACTCCAGAGACAGGGAGGCAGATGTACACATACAGAGTAGAAACACTATATCAGATAACAAATGGGATGTCACATGTGCATACAGCATGTGATCTTTAGGTTTCTTTCCAGTCAAAGCACACACTTGCACACAAGCAGACAAAGACGGGCTTAAAACCGTCTAAAAACCTTTTCCGAGGAAAGGGGGGGATCTAAGTTACATCATGCAATACAAAAAAGGCAACTCATACATATTTCATTTCTCAACAATGGTTTTAGAAAAATACCCTTATTTTGTTATCCATGCAGAGGGATAAAAGCAGCCAGTTTCTTGCATCCAGCTCACGCGTCCTCTCCTCTGCCTTTCCATGTCTACTGGTTCTCCCTCTGCTGATCAGTGGATCATCGGCCCTATTGCTGGCCACAAAGCCTTGAGATAAAAGAGAGAGAAGAAGGAGAGGAATAGGGACTTCCTCCTTCAGGTGACCTTCCACAAGGAGAAAGAGAGAGGGAGGAGAGGGAAGAGAAAGGGCTCTAACAGGGTGAATAGTATAATCCCACTGTCTCTTATTGTGAGAGCAGGACCATGACCATCCATGCATGGATATCACTTCTGACAGCATGTGCTCATGCTATAGAACTAAACCCGTTATCTCTACTCAGAGATACTGTAGGGGTGGATTCTGCCAGATTCAATCAGGTGAGGATACAAGATTCCCCACTTCCAGCTTTCCTGTGAGACATACAGGAAAAATACAAGCCCTCAGTTGTAACAACACAGGTATAGTATATCACAGCAAAAGGACAGGAGGATTTCATCAG
This sequence comes from Coregonus lavaretus, assembly GCF_964263955.1. Lineage (NCBI taxonomy): Eukaryota > Metazoa > Chordata > Actinopteri > Salmoniformes > Salmonidae > Coregonus > Coregonus lavaretus. Next base: position 24,611,576 of record NC_140005.1, on the reverse strand, counting down.
GAGGGGGATTCTGACACTAACAAACACACTGTTCAACAATAGATTGCCACACCTGGACAAGGACAATGTTCTCCACTGAATGACATGATTACACAGAAAAACAAATCAAGCCATATGAATGCACAAGACATATACATGGGACAATATAACCAAGAGTAATTTACTACATAGATGACAGTGTCAGCTTTACAGGGGTTCGGTGTGCTTAGCTGTTTTAGCAGGAGGAAATCTGACTATTACTGGGATGTGTTATACCTCTCAGAGATTCAGATGGATTTCCAGCCCTGGCCAAACACTGACTTCATTACCCAGGCCCAGCACTCCTGTCCTCTAACTCTCAATCCAATAAATATGGATATGAGAAGAGATTTACTGGCGAAAGTTGTTGAATGAAGCAAACACACCGCAAATTGGCTATGGAATATTGCCACTTGGATGAGCCGTGACGCCATATTGCGAATGACACGATGAAATGATTTGTTCTGACAAGACAGGTCTGGAGACTAATTTGCCCCACTAATGTTGTCTTTATTACCTGTCTTTGTTTCTGGGAAACAATCGCCATCTCTGTCCCTCTCTCCACAGGAAAGGTAAAACAGTCTTTGAACTGAACTAGAAAACAATCATTTACAACAGTATGTAGAGTAAGAAAAAAGTATATTAAATGTTTTCACATAGTTCTGATGCATTTACATACATTATGGCCAGACGGGCAACAACAGTGTTTGTATATCCAGCCAGAAGATCAGGTTGGTGATCTCAGGAATTGGACGGGGGCCAAGGCTTCATCCATCCAGCCGTCTGGCTAGCTGGCTGGCTGCGACCCAGTGGAGCAAGTCTCCTAACCCCATTCATCAGAGCCATGGATGTCTACATTAAAGGCAACCGCACAGGGTTCAAGATGAAGGCCGTCGGACCAACCAGTGACTGGACTTCTAATCTGACTCCAACATCACCATCCATCACCAGTGTGTGGAGAGAACTAAAGATGGGCCCTGTGCGGTATGCTCTGAGAATGGGTTGGACAGAACTCTGCCACAGTCTTTAGTCAACTTTCTGCAGCTGCACCCTATACATTTCCAGGCCTGACAACACAGTAAAGCCACTTATTTCTCATTGGTTTCTCCAGGTATGTACACATACTGCACAGTACCAGACTTAGCATGTTACCCTGGTCTAAAGGGACACCGCATTATGAACAGAGGGCCTTCAACATCTTTGTTGATCATGTATGTTCAGCAAACTAGAAGAAAGGTACATGCCACAATGTCTTCTCTTTTTCTCAGCATTGAATTTGCCCTCACCCCATTAATATCAATCTAACCCTACTGCCCCTTGCCATTCTAAACAGCATTCCCAAATGTGTGTCCCAATGTCCCTTCTCAAATGCCATTCCTCAATCCCCTCTGCACACCTCAGACTGAAGGCTCGCCTGTCAACTCTGGCTCACAGGTTGACTCACCAGACCACAGCCCTCCCTCCCCTTCACATGTCTCTTCTGCCTTCCTATTCTCGTAATGCCCTGTACCAGTGACCTCTTACCATGTTTTTTTCCACAATCTCCTCACCACATCCTGGGCAGTGAAGCACACTCCCGCCCCTGGTCGCCTGGAGCCTCTGATGAGTCTTTCATTAAGGCTAGTGTCAGGGTTGAGCCCCCTCCTCTTCTCCTCCGTTCTCAGCCACTGAGGGCACTGCCAAATTGTTTCAGGATGGATGACCTGTCAGGAGGATCCAGAGGAAATAAAAACATCCTCATCCATCACAAGGAGCCCCCGACCCACACACGCAAGCATATACCCACATGCACACACAGAGACACCCACCCCATTTACGGCTACAGTGACGTGCCTGCTGACTTTCTCAGACCCTGCCAGGGCCTGTCTCTGTATTCAGGGGTCTTACCAAGAGGGCCTGTCTCCGTATTCAGGGGTCTTACCAACAGGGGCTGTGTCTATTCAGAGGTCTTACCAACAGGGCCTGTCTCCGTATTTAGGGGTCTGCAGTGTAGAAGCTAGAAGCACAAGCATTTCGCTACACCCACAATGACATCTACTAAACACGGGTATGTGACCAATAAAATTGGATTTCATTTCATTTGATTTACCAACGGGTCTTCCTCTGGCAGAGCACTCCATAGGAGCAGCCCGGGTCTTTGTGCTAGGGCATTACCAACGGGCCTTCCTCTGGCAGAGCACTCCATAGGAGCAGCCCGGGTCTTTGTGCTAGGGCATTACCAACGGGCCTTCCTCTGGCAGAGCACTCCATAGGAGCAATCCGGGTCTTTGTGCTAGGGCACTGCCACTCCTCATGCAGTAATTTGCAAGATGTCCCATTCAGGCAATAATGAATGACTCTCAAATGAATCATGACCAAAAAAAGACATGGAAGAAAAACACACAGTAAGGGACTTGTTCTACTTAGTGTGTGTTGTAATGTTTCAATGGGTAATCTGTGGTGAATTAATCGCAAATAAAGCACCATTTATTTTACTATATCCTAACCATCTAAGACCAACTGACACAACTACTAGAATACTTGAGGGTAGAGACAACAACTGTAACCAAGCAACACCCTCTGTAACAGATACCTCTCTGCCACAGGGTCTTTCTGTTATGGTCTTGTGAGTGTGTATGAGTGTGTGTATGTATGTATGTGTGTGTGCGTGCGTGTTTGTGTGTGTGTTGTGCGTGCGTGTTTGTGTATGTGTGGGCGGATGTCAGGATCGATCAGGAGGATTCTGGGGGGTCTAGCGGGAGATCAGCTTTGATCTCCCCTTCCTCTCCCAGGGCCATGCCCTTCTAGAACAGGGGTTCTCAAAGTGAGGGGTCTGCGAAGGTACTGCAGGGCCAGATCTCCATATACACTGCTCAAAAAAATAAAGGGAACGCTTAAACAACACAATGTAACTCCAAGTCAATCACACTTCTGTGAAATCAAACTGTCCACTTAGGAAGCAACACTGATTGACAATAAATTTCACATGCTGTTGTGCAAATGGAATAGACAACAGGTGGAAATTATAGGCAATTAGCAAGACACCCCCAATAAAGGACTGGTTTTGCAGGTGGTGACCACAGACCACTTCTCAGTTCCTATGCTTCCTGGCTGATGTTTTGGTCACTTTTGAATGCTGGCGGTGCTTTCACTCTAGTGGTAGCATGAGACGGAGTCTACAACCCACACAAGTGGCTCAGGTAGTGCAGCTCATCCAGGATGGCACATCAATGCGAGCTGTGGCAAGAAGGTTTGCTGTGTCTGTCAGCGTAGTGTCCAGAGCATGGAGGCGCTACCAGGAGACAGGCCAGTACATCAGGAGACGTGGAGGAGGCCGTAGGAGGGCAACAACCCAGCAGCAGGACTGCTACCTCCGCCTTTGTGCAAGGAGGAGCAGGAGGAGCACTACCAGAGCCCTGCAAAATGACCTCCAGCAGGCCACAAATGTGCATGTGTCTGTTCATACGGTCAGAAACAGACTCCATGAGGGTGGTATGAGGGCCCGACGTCCACAGGTGGGGGTTGTGCTTACAGCCCAACACCGTGCAGGACATTTGGCATTTGCCAGAGAACACCAAGATTGGCAAATTCGCCACTGGCGCCCTGTGCTCTTCACAGATGAAAGCAGGTTCACACTGAGCACATGTGACAGACGTGACAGAGTCTGGAGACGCCGTGGAGAACGTTCTGCTGCCTGCAACATCCTCCAGCATGACCGGTTTGGCGGTGGGTCAGTCATGGTGTGGGGTGGCATTTCTTTGGGGGGCCGCACAGCCCTCCATGTGCTCGCCAGAGGTAGCCTGACTGCCATTAGGTACCGAGATGAGATCCTCAGACCCCTTGTGAGACCATAGGCTGGTGCGGTTGGCCCTGGGTTCCTCCTAATGCTAGACAATGCTAGATTTCATGTGGCTGGAGTGTGTCAGCAGTTCCTGCAAGAGGAAGGCATTGATGCTATGGACTGGCCCGCCCATTCCCCAGACCTGAATCCAATTGAGCACATCTGGGACATCATGTCTCGCTCCATCCACCAACGCCACGTTGCACCACAGACCAGGAGTTGGCGGATGCTTTAGTCCAGGTCTGGGAGGAGATCCCTCAGGAGACCATCCGCCACCTGAGGGAAAAAGTGTTTAATAAGATTATTTCATTCATTCAGATCTAGGATGTGTTATTTTAGTGTTCTCTTTATTTTTTTGAGCAGTGTATATTTTTTTGCTTATGAATATTACTAAAAACAACAGATTTTGCTATCACAAAAGGGGTCCCCGGCCCCAAAAAGTTTGAGAACCCCCATTCTAGAACACAGGGCATCTCCATAATTGATTTGCCTTTAACAGATATTCCACCCTTAATGCAGCAGGTTTCAATGGGCCACCATGCCTCTACAGTGGAGACTGGAGACACAGAAAGCTCTGTTTCAACCTTCACTGTCACGATCGTCGGTGAGAGAGGAGGACCAAGGCGCAGCGTTGAATGAGAACATATTTATTATATTAATGAACACACGATCAAAACAACAAAACGATGACGTGACAGTCAATGGTCATACACAAACCAAATACGAACAAGAAACCACACCAAATGAATGCCTAACGGCTACCTAAGTATGACTCCCAATCAGAGACAACGAGCTACAGCCGTCTCTGATTGGGAGCCACCCTGGCCAACATAGATATACCAAACCAGAAAGTGAAACCTAGAACACACATAGACTATACACACCCTGGCTCAACATATTAGAGTCCCCAGAGCCAGGGCGTGACAGTACCCCCCCCTAAAGGCGCGGACTCCGACCGCGCCCACCAAATACCACAAGGGAGGGACCGGGTGGGCACTCCGCTTAGGCGGCGGATCCTGCTCCGGGCCTGATCCCCGCTCCCTCTCCAACCCCCCAAAGTACCCCTGGTCCGGTCTGGCCCCGCTGGCCGGAGCTGGACTGCACACTGGTGGAGCGGATTTCTCTAGCTCCGGCGTGAAGCATCTGACCGGTGCCGGACCAGCCACCGGTGGAACAGGCACGGGCCGTGCCGGACTGACGACGCACACCACTGGCTTGGTGTGGGGAGCAGGAGCGGGCCGAGCCGGGCTGTCGAAGCGCACCCCTGACTTGGTGCGGGGAGCAGGAGCGGGCCAAACCGGGCTGACGAAACGCACCACTGACTTGGTGCGGGGAGCAGGAACGGGCCGAGCCGGGCTGGCGAAGCGCACCACTGACTTGGTGCGGGGAGCAGGAACGGGCCGAGCCGGGCTGACGAAGCGCACCACTGACTTGGTGCGGGGAGCAGGAACGGGCCGAGCCGGGCTGATGAAGCGCACCACTGACTTGGTGCGGGGAGCAGGAACGGGCCGAGCCGGGCTGACGAAGCGCACCACTGACTTGGTGCGGGGAGCAGGAACGGGCCGAGCCGGGCTGACGAAGCGCACCACTGACTTGGTGCGGGGAGCAGGAACGGGCCGAGCCGGGCTGACGAAGCGCACCACTGACTTGGTGCGGGGAGCAGGAACGGGCCGAGCCGGGCTGACGAAGCGCACCACTGACTTGGTGCGGGGAGCAGGAACAGGCCGGACCGTACTGGGGACACACACCACTGGTCCTACGCAGGGATCTGGAATGGGCCGGACCGGACTGGTAACACACCCCAGTACCTCTCGCCGTGCCTCTACACCTTCCACCCCCTCTTCGACCAGTGGCCCCCGTAACCTGGCGGCCTCCTCTGCCAACCCGCTGGGCCGCTCTGCCGCGGTCTCCTGCTGGCCCATTGTCCACGGCGTTAGCCCCCCCCTAAAAAATTTCTGGGCGTCTCTCCTACCCGTGGACAAGGTCTCCATGTCCCTCGCCAGCCTTTCGCCCTTCTGCCTCAATGTCAAGCCCTTCTCTTCCTCACTCGGCTTGACCCAGTCGAGGAGGCGAAGGAGATCTGCTAGAGATCTCCCTGGCGATGGCTCCTGGACACGCTGCTTGGTCAAATCTTGGTGGTTTCTTCTGTCACGATCGTCGGTGAGAGAGGAGGACCAAGGCGCAGCGTTGAATGAGAACATATTTATTATATTAATGATCACACGATCAAAACAACAAAACGATGACGTGACAGTCAATGGTCATACACAAACCAAATACGAACAAGAAACCACACCAAATGAATGCCTAACGGCTACCTAAGTATGACTCCCAATCAGAGACAACGAGCTACAGCCGTCTCTGATTGGGAGCCACCCTGGCCAACATAGATATACCAAACCAGAAAGTGAAACCTAGAACACACATAGACTATACACACCCTGGCTCAACATATTAGAGTCCCCAGAGCCAGGGCGTGACATTCACATAACCCCTGCAACAAACACACAGTGCAGTTTCACACAGAGGACTCCACAATCACTCGACTACACTACTATATGTCCATGCTACACATGTCAACCTGTGTACCAACATCAATATTCATTTTGTCATAAATAACTGAAAATAGAGTTTATCTGGAATTCCGATTACATACAAGAGCACCCCATACAGTTGCTCTTCACACACAGCCTTAGTGATTTGACTTGAGCCTTGCTGGTGGAGGGACGGCCCCAGCCTGGTCCCCACTGAGCCCTGTTATGTCTGAGGCCCAACCCACCCTGAAAACGCAGGCATGACCTTTCAACCCTCCAAACATTACTGGAGCATCTGAGCATGTCAGGCAAGAGACGGGAGGTTAGAGGGAGGGTCTTGACGGGAGGTTAGAGGGAGGGGACCCACCCACTTCTCCAGGCTCTGACCACAAAACCAAACTACATTAACCTGTGAAATGGATGCACACAGTCAATCAGTCGCACTAAAAGACACCAACTGTCCTTTCTGCCTAGAGCATACAGACTGACCCTGTAGTCTACCTATGGTTATTTCTTAAATTCTTAACTGTGATGTGCCCAGTGGTCGAATCTGAACTTTAACCAAAAAATAAATCACTTTTTAGATTACTGTTGTCTTTTTATGTACATGTATGTTCATATTTCATATTTCATATTGTTATGCAATTATGTTTTATATAATAAACTTGAACTTGAAACTTGTCCAACCATCACAAAGGATGTGTTAGGAAATCAAACCCTGAGCCAGTTGAGTTGTTGTTTCTCCTCCACTGTATAAATACATGCATCTATCTAAATGCATCTATCCATCTGTCAAAGGCCTGTTATCCAAGAACAGCAATCCTTCATGGTCACTGGAAACAGGGGGTTTGGGAAAGTCCCTGAGAGAAGTCTGTGGAACGGAACATAAGCCCTCTATTCTGGAAGGCTGAAGGTGCAGCAGTCACTAGAGAAATATTATTATATGTCTGTACTGTACCTGGCACCTGGTAGAGTACATAGAAAATGGCCAAAAGTGGATGTGATAACACAGAAAGCATAGTGTCAGACTTGAATTTCCTTTGGAAATACTGAACATTTGCTTTAGATACTGATGTTAAGGCACACGGCCAGAAAGTTGGCCTACTTTCACACTCCTCAACTCACAAACTGTTAGCAATGTGAAGAAGAACAGCAGATATGTAACCAGAGAAGGAGAACATAGCTGAAGGCTTGGCTCATGTCAGTCTATGTACCTGACAAGGCTTGATTTCAGCTTAGGAAAAAGAGAAAGTAATATCCAACGGAGCTGTTATGAGGTCATGATGGATAGCGATAAAGGGAGAGGGAGAGAGGAAGATAGAGAAAGGATTGACAGCGATTAATTAATGGATGTGATCCTATAATTGAATGAGCGTGCTCATAATGTTAATCATGCAATACTCTTAAATAGGCTAGTATGCCATGCTCCCTACTCCTTCATTTCATTTCATTTTATTTCCTTTAGCCAGGATAGTCCACTCTGTAACAATTACCACTGTTTTCCAGGGAGTCCTGGGTTCCATAGAATCAATAAAAGCATACCTATCACATAACAGTTGTCTAGATAAAAACCCAGCATACACACTCCTCATAGTGCCTGCGGGTACATTTGGCTTGTGTAGCTGTTTGTCTTGTATCGACACACCTATAGCCTTTTCACATCGAGAGTGCTTTCTCTTTTTTTCTGCCAGTAAGACATAAACAGTCAGCATCAGGGAGTGCAGTAGTGGAATGTCATATCCTGTATCAGAGCCAGGCTGTCGGTGTGTGATGAAGTGTGAATGACAGAGTCAGGCGCAGGAGGTAAAACACCGAAATCAAGAGTTTCTTCAGTGTACAATAATGTTGCACATATAGCGACAGAACGTAACTAGCACAAGGGAAAATCAACCTTGGCTGCATACAAGTAAAGAGTAGCTCAACCGAGCTACTCTTTACTCACTCTCACAACGAACAATCACTCACAAAGGATAAGGGGGCAGAGGGAACACTTATACACAGACTAATGAGGGAATGAGTACCAGGTGTGTGTGATTGACAAGACAAGACAAGACAAGACAAAGTAGTAGTAGTAGTGGCTAGTAAGCCGGTGACGACGAATGCCAAAACTTGCCCGAGCAAGGAGGGGGGCAGCCTCGGCTGAATTCGTGACACGGTGGCACTGTGTGTTGGTAGGCATGGCTCTCTCCTGGAGGTGAAGGGCAGTTGGAGGACACAGATATTCCCCAGATCAGATGAAGGCTATAAATACAGAGAAAGCAAACAGAAGCTCAGACTGTTTCCATCTCTGGAGAGGGATGGATGGAACACATGTGTACAAGCACTTAGGACAGAGCATATGGGCCAAACAACACATTATCTTTTGACTGTCTATTAGGCTACACTTCTTTAAAGTGCTGAGATACCCTATACAATAGAGAGTCTGCGTCACATACACTTACTAGCTGCAGCACCTGAAATAAAACTCTGAAAAGCGCTGCTTACTTCCTGAAGCTTCAAATCAAATCAAATCAAATTTTATTTGTCACATACATGTGTTTAGCAGATGTTATAGCGGGTGTACCGAAATGCTTATGCTTCTAGCTCTGACAGTGCAGTAATATCTAACAATTACACAACATACACACAAAAAAGTCAGGAATGGGATTTAAGAATATATACATATATGGACAAGCAATGACAGTGTCACGGTTTCGGCCGAGGCTGCTCCTCCTCCTTGCTCGGGCAGGCTTCGGCGGTCGTCGTCCCCGGAGTACTAGCTGCCACCGTTGTATGTTATCGATGTTTGTTTGGTTTTGTCTTCTTTGTACACCTGTTTCCTTTTAGTGTTAATTATGTCTCCTATAAGTTTCTCATTTTGTTAGTTGTGTGTTGTGTGTAATTGTTCCGCCTGTCTTTTGGTGCTGCTCGTTTTTGCTATTTGTATGTTCAGGACAGTCGCACTGTATTTTGTGCGCTATAGTACTTAGGTGTTTTACGCACTGCTGCGTAATCGTTCGCCTCCTGATTAGTTGAGGCCCAGTGTTATTATTTTTTCGTTTAGTAAAGTCTGTTGGACGAAGCTTCTGTGTCCTGCGTTTGACTCCTACACCACATCCACATCAGCCGTTCTGACAGAATTACACACCATCTAATGGAGTCAGCAGGAGCAGCAGCAGCGCCCGAGTCATTGGAGGAGCGCGTCTGCCCTGCAGTGATTAATACTCTGCACCGATGGGAGACCAGAGGGGTACCCACACCTCCACCTACCTTACCACCACCATCGGTCAGTCCTCCCATCCAAGCTCCGGAATCCAGTGGGATTCGGCTCTCGCTCCCGAGGGCGTATGACGGCACCGCTGCCGGGTGTCAGGGGTTCCTCCTGCAGGTGGAACTCTACCTGGCCACCGTACACCCGGCGCCCTCGGGACACGAGAGCGTTTCCGCCCTCATCTCCTGTCTCACCGGCAAGGCGTTGGAGTGGGCCAACGCCGAATGGAGGGGGATAGACGCCGCCACCATCACCTACGCGGAGTTCTCCCGCCGCTTCAGGGCCGTGTTCGACCATCCACCTGAGGGGAAAGCGGCGGGGGAGCGTCTATTCTACCTCTGACAGGGGAAGAGGAGCGCACAGGAGTTCGCCCTGGAATTCCGGACTCTAGCGGCGGATGCAGGGTGGAATGAGCGGGCCCTCATCGACCACTATCGATGCAGTCTACGGGAGGACGTCCGCCGAGAGCTGGCCTGCAGGGACACCAACCTCTCGTTCGACCAGTTGGTGGACATGTCCATCCGTCTCGACGCCCTGCTGGCCACCCGCGGACGTCCCGAGTGGGGGCCGTCCATTCCATCCTCCAGCACCTCCGAGCCGAGCCCTATGGAGCTCGGGGGTGCTGGCGCAAGAGAGAGGAGGAGAAGGAGCCCGAGGGGGGCTGTCCCCTGCACCAACTGTGGCCGTGGAGGGCACACTGCGGCTAGGTGCTGGGGAGGGTCTCCAGGGGGACGGGACAACAGGCCACGCACTGGGGAGCCCTTCCAGGTGAGTAGGCGCCCCACTTACCCAGAGCTCTCTGTTGTGCACTTATGTATACCTGTAAGATTTCCACAGGTTGCACCTCATTCCCAGCATAAGGCGCTAGTAGATTCAGGCGCAGCTGGGAATTTTGTTGATCGGAAATTTTGTGTAGAGTTAGGGATTCCCCTCCTTCCTGTTGATGCTCCCTTCCCTGTCCATGCACTAGATAGCCGCCCGTTGGGATCGGGGTTGATTAGGGAGGTCACAGCACCACTTAGGATGAGTACGCAGGGGGGTCATGAGGAAACTATTCAGTTATATCTGATCGACTTTCCTGCGTATCCAGTGCTGCTGGGGCTTCCCTGGTTGATTACCCATAATCCCTCCATTTCGTGGCAACAGAGGGCTCTTAAGGAGTGGTCTGCCCAGTGTGTGGGGCGATGTCTAGGTGTTTCCGTGGGGGCGACCTCGGTGGAGAGTCCGAACCAAGTGCCCGCAATGCACATTCCCCCTGAGTATGAGGAAGTAGTACTCGTGTTTAGCAAGACGAGGGCGACGCGGTTGCCTCCTCATAGACAGGGGGATTGTGCGATAGACCTCCAGGCAGGAGCAGCGCTTCCGCGGAGCCATGTGTATCCTCTGTCTCAAGAAGAGAATGGGGCTATGGAGACATACATAGCCGAGTCTCTGAGATAAGGATACATACGGCCCTCCACTTCCCCTGCGTCCTCGAGCTTCTTTTTTGTGAAGAAGAAGGATTGAGGGTTGCGCCCGTGTATTGATTACCGTAGTCTCAATCAGATCACTGTGAAATACAGTTATCCACTCCCTCTGATTGCGACTATGACGGAATCATTACACGGAGCGCGTTTCTTCACAAAACTGGATCTCAGGAGCGCCTACAGCTTGGTGCGCATTAGGGAGGGCGATGAATGGAAGACAGCATTTAGTACCACCTCGGGTCATTACGAGTATCTCGTCATGCCATACGGGTTGATGAATGCTCCTTTAGTCTTCCAATCCTTTGTGGACGAGATCTTCCAGGACATGCAGGGGCAAGGTGTGGTCGTGTACATTGACGACATTCTAGTGTACTCTTCTACCCGAGCCGAGCATGTAGCTCTGGTGCGCCGAGTGTTGAGGAGGCTGTTGGAGCACGACTTGTATGGCAAGGCAGAGAAATGTCTGTTTTTCCAGGAGTCTATCTCCTTTTTGGGTTATCAGTTGTCCGCGTCAGGGGTGAAGATGGAGGTTGACCGTGTGTCAGCCGTGCGTAATTGGCAAACCCCAACCACGGTTAAAGAGGTGCAGCAGTTCTTGGGTTTTGCAAATTACTACCGGAGGTTTATCCGGGGTTTTGGACAGGTGGCAGCTTCCATAACGTCTCTTCTGAAGGGGGGTCCGGCGCGCTTGCAGTGGTCTGCTGAGGCGGACAGGGCATTTGGGAGACTGAAGGACCTGTTTACTTCGGCTCCGGTGCTGGCGCATCCGGACCCCGCTTTACCATTTCAGGTAGAGGTGGACGCGTCAGAGGCCGGTATTGGGGCCGTACTATCGCAACGGTCCGGCACGCCACCTAAACTCCGCCCCTGTGCTTTTTACTCCAAGAAGCTCAGCCCAGCGGAGCGAAATTATGACGTAGGGGACAGGGAGCTGTTAGCCGTGGTACAGGCCCTAAAGGTGTGGAGGCATTGGCTTGAGGGGGCTCAACACCCTTTTCTCATTTTGACTGACCACCGTAACCTGGAGTACATCCGGGCAGCTAGGAGATTGAACCCTCGTCAGGCTCGGTGGAACATGTTTCTAGCCCGGTTCGTATTTAAAATCACGTACATCCCTGGGTCCCAGAACGGTAAGGCAGACGCCCTGTCCCGGCGGTATGACACAGAGGAGAGGTCCATTGAGCCCACTCCCATACTGCCGGAGTCTTGTCTGGTGGCACCGGTAGTGTGGGAGGTCGATACGGAAATCGAGCGGGCGTTGCGTACCGACCCTAGTCCTCCACAGTGTCCTGTGGGTCGGACGTACGTTCCGCTCGAGGTTCGGGATCGACTGATTTATTGGGCTCACACGTCCCCCTCCTCTGGACATCCAGGTATTGGCCGGACAGTGCACTGCCTTAGCGCTAGGTACTGGTGGCCAACGTTAGCCAGGGATGTGAGGGTTTATGTCTCCTCCTGCTCGGTGTGCGCCCAGTGTAAGGCGCCTAGACACCTGCCCAGGGGGAAGTTACAACCCCTGCCCGTTCCACAACGACCCTGGTCTCACCTCTCGGTGGATTTCGTTACAGACCTTCCCCCCTCTCAGGGGAGTACCACTATACTGGTCGTTGTGGATCGGTTCTCTAAGGCCTGTCGTCTCCTCCCAATGCCGGGTCTCCCTACTGCCCTACAGACCGCTGAGGCACTATTCACCCACGTCTTTCGGCACAACGGGGTACCCGAGGATATAGTGTCTGATCGAGGTCCCCAGTTCACCTCCAGAGTCTGGAGGGCGTTCATGGAGCGCTTGGGGGTCTCGGTGAGCCTTACCTCAGGGTACCACCCGGAGAGCAATGGGCAGGTAGAACGAGTGAACCAGGATGTGGGTAGGTTTCTGAGATCGTATTGCCAGGGCCGGCCGGAGGAGTGGGCGAGGTATATCCCCTGGGCAGAGATGGCACAGAACTCTCTCCGCCACTCCTCCACCAACCTAACCCCTTTCCAATGTGTGTTAGGGTACCAGCCGGTTCTGGCACCATGGCATCAGAGCCAGATCGAGGCCCCTGCGGTGGATGAGTGGGTGCGGCGCTCGGAGGAGACGTGGAACGCTGCACACGTCCATCTGCAGCGGGCCATCCGTCGACAAAAGGCCAGCGCCGATCTCCACCGCAGTGAGGGTCCGGTGTACGCACCTGGAGATCGAGTCTGGCTCTCGACCAGAAACCTGCCCCTCCACCTGCCCTGCCGGAAGCTGGGTTGGCGGTTTGTGGGGCCCTTTAAAGTCCTGAGGAGACTGAACGAGGTGTGTTACAGGTTACAACTGCCTATTGATTATCACGTTAACCCCTCGTTCCATGTGTCTCTTCTCAGGCCGGTGGTAGCTGGTCCACTCCAGGACTGTGAGATTGGAGAGACTCCTCCGCCCCCACTGGACATCGAGGGGGCTCCGGCGTACACAGTTCGGTCCATCTTGGATTCGAGACGTCGGATGGGGGGTCTCCAATATCTCGTGGAGTGGGAGGGGTACGGCCCGGAGGAACGGTGCTGGGTGCCGAGGAGGGACATCTTAGACCTGTCTCTCCTGACTGAGTTCCACCGTGGTCATCCCACGCGCCCTGCTCCGCGTCCTCCTGGTCGTCCCCGAGGCCGGGGTCGGCGCACGGCTGGAGCCGCGCGTCAAGGGGGGGGGGTACTGTCATGGTTTCGGCCGAGGCTGCTCCTCCTCCTTGCTCGGGCAGGCTTCGGCGGTCGTCGTCCCCGGAGTACTAGCTGCCACCGTTGTATGTTATCGATGTTTGTTTGGTTTTGTCTTCTTTGTACACCTGTTTCCTTTTAGTGTTAATTATGTCTCCTATAAGTTTCTCGTTTTGTTAGTTGTGTGTTGTGTGTAATTGTTCCGCCTGTCTTTTGGTGCTGCTCGTTTTTGCTATTTGTATGTTCAGGACAGTCGCACTGTATTTCGTGCGCTATAGTACTTAGGTGTTTTACGCACTGCTGCGTAATCGTTCGCCTCCTGATTAGTTGAGGCCCAGTGTTATTATTTTTTCGTTTAGTAAAGTCTGTTGGACGAAGCTTCTGTGTCCTGCGTTTGACTCCTACACCACATCCACATCAGCCGTTCTGACAGACAGAGCAGCATGGACTAAGATACAGAAGAATATTATAGAATAGAATGCAGTATATACATATGAGATGAGTAGTGCAAGATATGTAAACATTATTAAAGTGACTAGTGTTCCATTTCTTAAAGTGGCCAGTGATTTCAATAGGCAGCAGCAGCCTCTAATGTGCTAGTGATGGCTATTTAACAGTCTGATTGCCTTGAGATAGAAGCTGTTTTTCATTCTCTCGGTCCCAGCTTTGATGCACCTGTACTGACCTCGCCTTCTGGATGATAGCGGGGTGAACAGGCAGTGGCTCAGGTGGTTGATGTCCTTGATGATCTTTTTGGCCTTCCTGTAACATCGGGTGCTGTAGGTGTCTTGGAGGGCGGGTAGTTTGCCCCCGGTAATGCGTTCGGCAGACCGCACCAAATCAAATCAAATTTTATTGGTCATATGCGCCGAATACAACAGGTGCAGACATTACAGTGAAATGCTTACTTACAGCCCTTAACCAACAGTGCATTTATTTTAAACAAAAAAAGTAAGAATAAAACAACAACAAAAAAAGTGTTGAGAAAAAAAGAGCTGAAGTAAAATAAAGTGACAGTAGGTAGGCTATATATACAGGGGGGTACCGTTGCAGAGTCAATGTGCGGGGGCACCGGCTAGTTGAGGTAGTTGAGGTAATATGTACATGTGGGTAGAGTTAAAGTGACTATGCATAAATACTTAACAGAGTAGCAGCAGCGTAAAAAGGATGGGGTGGGGGGGCAGTGCAAATAGTCCGGGTAGCCATGATTAGCTGTTCAGGAGTCTTATGGCTTGGGGGTAGAAGCTGTTGAGAAGTCTTTTGGACCTAGACTTGGCACTCCGGTACCGCTTGCCGTGCTGTAGCAGAGAGAACAGTCTATGACTAGGGTGGCTGGAGTCTTTGACAATTTTGAGGGCCTTCCTCTGACACCGCCTGGTATAGAGGTCCTGGATGGCAGGAAGCTTTGCCCCAGTGATGTACTGGGCCGTACGCACTACCCTCTGTAGTGCCTTGCGGTCGGAGGCCAAGCAGTTGCCATACCAGGCGGTGATGCAACCAGTCAGGATGCTCTCGATGGTGTAGCTGTAGAATTTTTTGAGGATCTGAGGACCCATGCCAAATATTTTTAGTCTCCTGAGGGGGAATAGGCTTTGTCGTGCCCTCTTCACGACTGTCTTGGTGTGTTTGGACCATGATAGTTCGTTGGTGATGTGGACACCAAGGAACTTGAAGCTCTCAACCTGTTCCACTACAGCCCCGTCGATGAGAATGGGGGCGTGCTCAGTCCTCTTTTTTTTCCTGTAGTCCACAATCATCTCCTTTGTCTTGATCACGTTGAGGGAGAGGTTGTTGTCCTGGCACCACACGGCCAGATCTCTGACCTCCTCCCTATAGGCTGTCTCATCGTTGTCGGTGATCAGGCCTACCACTGTTGTGTCGTCGGCAAACTTAATGATGGTGTTGGAGTCGTGCCTGGCCATGCAGTCATGGGTGAACAGAGAGTACAGGAGGGGACTAAGCACGCACCCCTGAGGGGCCCCCGTGTTGAGGATCAGTGTGGCAGATGTGTTGTTACCTACCCTTACCACCTGGGGGCGGCCCGTCAGGAAGTCCAGGATCCAGTTGCAGAGGGAGGTGTTTAGTCCCAGGATCCTTAGCTTAGTGATGAGCTTAGAGGGCACTATGGTGTTGAATGCTGAGCTGTAGTCAATGAATAGCATTCTCACGTAGGTGTTCCTCTTGTCCAGGTGGGAAAGGGCAGTGTGGAGTGCGATAGAGATTGCATCATCTGTGGATCTGTTGGGGCGGTATGCAAATTGGAGTGGGTCTAGGGTTTCTGGGATAATGCTGTTGATGTGAGCCATGACCAGTCTTTCAAAGCACTTCATGGCTACAGACGTCAGTGCTATGGGTCGGTAGTCATTTAGGCAGGTTATCTTAGAGTCCTTGGGCACGGGGACTATGGTGGTCTGCTTGAAACATGTTGGTATTACAGACTCAGTCAGGGACATGTTGAAAATGTCAGTGAAGACACTTGCCAGTTGGTCAGCACATGCTCGGAGTACACGTCCTGGTAATCCGTCTGGCCCTGCGGCCTTGTGAATGTTGACCTGCTTAAAAGTCTTACTCACATCGGCTACGGAGAGCGTGATCACATAGTCATCCGGAACAGCTGGTGCTCTCATGCATGCTTCAGTGTTGCTTGCCTCGAAGCGAGCATAGAAGTGGTTTAGCTCGTCTGGTAGGCTTGTGTCACTGGGCAGCTCGCGGCTGTGCTTCCCTTTGTAGTCTGTAATAGTTTTCAAGCCCTGCCACATCCGACGAGCGTCAGAGCCAGTGTAGTATGATTCAATCTTAGACCTGTATTGACTCTTTGCCTGTTTGATGGTTCGTCGGAGGTCATAGCGGGATTTCTTATAAGCGTCCGGGTTAGAGTCCCGTTCCTTGAAAGCGGCAGCTCTACCCTTTAGCTCAGTGCGGATGTTTCCTGTAATCCATGGCTTCTGGTTGGGGTATGTACGTACGGTCACTGTGGGGACGACATCATCGATGCACTTATTGATGAAGCCAGTGACTGATGTGGTGTACTCCTCAATGCTGTCTGAAGAATCCCGGAACATGTTCCAGTCTGTGCTAGCAAAACAGTCCTGTAGCTTAGCATCTGCGTCATCTGACCACTTTTTTATTAACCGAGTCACTGGTGCTTCCTGCTTTAGTTTTTGCTTATAAGCAGGAATCAGGAGGATAGAGTTATGGTCAGATTTGCCAAATGGAGGGCGAGGGAGAGCTTTGTATGCGTCTCTGTGTGTGGAGTAAAGGTGGTCTAGAGTTTTTTTCCCTCTGGTTGCACATTTAACATGCTGGTAGAAATTAGGTAGAACGGATTTAAGTTTCCCTGCATTAAAGTCCCCGGCCACTAGGAGCGCTGCATCTGGGTGAGCGTTTTCCTGTTGATTAATGGCCTTGTACAACTCATTCAGTGCAATCTTAATGCCAGCATTGGTTTGTGGTGGTAAATAGACAGCTATGAAAAATATAGATGAAAACTCTCTTGGTAAATAGTGTGGTCTACAGCTTATCATAAGATACTCTACCTCAGGCGAGCAAAACCTCGAGACTTCCTTAGTATTTGATTTTGTGCACCAGCTGTTGTTTACAAATATACACAGACCGCCTCCCCTTGTCTTACCGGAGTCAGCCGTTCTGTCCTGCCGATGTAGCGTATAGCCTGCTAGCTGAATGTTATCATTGTTGTCGTTCAGCCACGACTCCGTGAAACATAAGATATTACAGTTTTTAATGTCCCGTTGGTAGGATAACCGTAATCTTAAATCGTCTCTGGAGAGCCCTGCGGTTGTGGGCGGTGCAGTTGCCGTACCAGGCGGTGATACAGCCCGACAGGATGCTCTCAATTGTGCATCTGTAAAAGTTTGTGAGGGTTTTAGGTGATAAGCCAAATTTCTTCAGCCTCCTGAGGTTGAAGAGGCTCTGTTGCGCCTTCTTCACCACACTGTCTGCGTGGTGGACCATTTCAGTTTGTCGGTGATGTGTACGCCAAGGAACTTGAAGCTTTCCACCTTCTCCACTGCGGTCCCGTCGATGTGGATAGGGGGGTGAACCCTCTGCTGTTTCCTGAAGTCCACGATCAGCTCCTTTGTTTTGTTGACGTTGAGTGAGAGGTTATTTTCCTGGCACCACACTCCCAGAGCCCTCACCTCCTCCCTGTAGGCGGTCTCGTCATTGTTGGTAATCAAGCCTACTACTGTTGTGTCGTCTGCAAACTTGATGATTGAGTTGGAGGCGTGCTTGGCTGAGTAGCTACACTGTTTGTATTCTGCCATATTCCCAGTCACCTTGCCATGGTTGAATGTGGTGGTTCGCGCTTTCAGATTTGCGCGAATGCTGCTTTCAGTGGTTGCGAGGATAATAAGTAATGGCACAAACTTGTATGGTTCATTCTAAATCAATTCTGCACTAGAAGGGCATACGAGAATAAAAGTGTGAAAAATTCTAGATATTCTTTTACATTTGAGTCATTTAGCAGACGCTCTTATCCAGAGTGACTTACAGTTAGTGAGTGCATACGTTTTCATACTGGCCCCCCGTGGGAAACGAACCCACAACCCTGGCGTTGCAAGCGCCATGCTCTACCAACTGAGCTACACGGGGCCTCAATCAACCATATCCATCACCTAGAGTCTGGCAGTAGTGGCCATAGGGGACTAATGGCAACAGCACTGCCTCATGTAGGTTCTTACAACATGCCTTAGAAAATCATCATACAAGTGATCCGCTGGAGCTATTTGAATGATTATACATTTTGAATACCCCAAGGAGTGGTGTGGGGAGGCCTGTGGGTCGGTGAAAAGGAGGTAGTGGGATAGAGGGGGTCTGTTCTGTGACTGGCTGCTGAATTGACTTTTCACAACACGTCTTGAGAGGTAATCAGTCATGTTGAGTGGCAGGGGTGTTTGTGTTCCCCTCTGCGCCTCCATGTGCATGACCTCCGTCTGTCTGTCTCATGCATGTTCCTCCAGCGTGTTCCTTCCTGTCTGGAAATTTTGTGATCCCACGCTCCACCGATCACTAAAAAAGACAGCATTCAGGCATCATCACCACTGCTAAAATGATGTGTGTGTCCTCTATATCGCTGGGTGAAGGGAGCATAAACCTAACTGAATCCTCTCTTGTCTGCATGGGGGGGATGCTGTAGACTAACATGTATTTTACTCACACAGAATTGTTATGTCATTCCCCTTTACTGCATCCTGGCTCCAAATAAGATGGTAATAGCTCATTACAGGTAAGTGTCTGTTAGTGGTTTTAGGTTGGATGACAATTTCTGTTAATTTCTGCTTTCAACAAAGCTGTTTTTAATGTACAACAAATCATTCCAATTTAATGTACTCAATGAATGAATGCCTTACTTTTATGTTCTGTGGTCTCACTCTGGGTGTTGTAAGGATGAGGGTGGTGATGAGGGTGGGGTGTAATACTGAATATAACTACACCGTCATTGCTAATGTTCAAACTGTACATGATTGTCTATTGTAGGAAATAAAGAGAGGGGGAGATGGGGGACTGTTACAAAATGGTGCTAAAGATTTTTGTTCAGTTAATTGAACACTCTCCTTGAGATCAAGAGATTATATCTGTTTTGATCTAACAAGAATAGAGAATACCTTCCTAACTGCATCCGTCCAGGCCTCCTGCTGGCAGGTATATTGGGAATTTGTTTTCACCAGGATCCTCAAACCCCCCACTATGACCTCCCATGGAACAATCTGTGGTGGGGGAGAGGCAGTCAGCCCAACCCAGACCCAGACACACTCCCTGTGCCTAAGCCCTGGTAATGACATGGTAAAGAGAGAAATGGGCACATAAAGAAGATAAAGGACTGTATTCCAGGCCAGCACTGCTATATCAATAACGCTGTAAAAACAAGACATAACTTAAGCTCAATACAGGCATGGAATGGATGGTAAAGTGTAAAGGCAGGAGGATTGGGGTGGTAAAACACAGGAGGCCAGAGTAATGGAGTTTGAGAATTCTTGAATGTGATTTTTTATGATTCAATCTTCCTCCAAACAACCTTTTTACTTAAACTGCCCTCTGATGTCTTTGTGCATGCTGACCCTGTGCATCAATATGAGTACCTAGCCTGAATAATCAATGGCTTTAAAGATAATTCACCTCACATAGGCCAAACATGTTCTAACTTTTATTGAGGAAATACAGAATTTCAATTGTGATGATCTGCGTTTTACTGTAGGCTCATCTTTTCAGACTTTCCAAACCTTCCCCCTAACCTTTCTTCCCTACCTCAAACTCAAGCCTAGCAGCGACCATAGGGGCAAATGTTCTTATTTGTCACAGTGCCACATCCAATCAGTCAAATGTCAGTGGTGGAAACCTTGCCAATTCAAGGCATGCAGGCTGTCACCTAGCAAATGCCATGGCGACAGGTCATTACAAAATCAACAGAACCATTTTATTCAGCCTGTGTTCATTGGCTGCTCTATCCCGGCTGAGCATGGTCCAGCCTACAGAGCAGATTGACATGGCCAACACAATGCAAGTCTCCATCTCTAGCAGCAGCACACTTTCACTCTGTCTGGGACAATTACAGTGCTGTACTGCTACCATCCACGACCATCAGACAAGGCCTACATGTGTCCAATACAGATATAGCTGTGAAAAGAGAAACTATACACAGTTTGTTCAGACGAACTTGAGAGAAGCAGCTTGTGAGCCTTTCAATATACAACATTTCAAAGGTCTTAGTATTCAGCTGATAACGTCTTTATATGTCTTAGTATTCAGCTGATAATGTCTTTATATGCATCTTTCTATATTCAATATATGCAAGGGCTACAAATGACCTCATTCCGAGTTTCTCCCCAACCCAAGCAATCTGTTAGCGGTTATAAGATTAAAAGAAGACAAGCTGTTATGCTCGACAATTCATTCATCAGCAATGAGGTTGTCATACAAGTGAAGTATTGAATATTCAGACACATAGCTGACATTCCCTTTCAACGGCAAAGCTAAACAAAAGTATGTGTTTATTAATGTGTTGACTGTCTGTTATGATTTCAGACAAAAGATAAGCCTGTGTACAGCCAGAGACAGCATATTTCCTGGTTAAACGGCCATAAACCTTGCATTGATTTTCAATTTGGAGCTCTCTCTATATGGTCACTTCAAAAGATATGATGCAGTTACCAACTGCCACCTCTACTCAAGTTTCCCATATGTCCAATGGCTGTGTGGTCGTGTGGTTTCTCAGCTGTGCCAAGCACTTAGTAAAACAGGTGCTTATGTTCTGCAAGCTGGAAATGTTTAACTGAAATTACTCTGTCAAGTATTCATAGAAACTTTCCATAGTCAGGCAGACATGACAGTTTGGAGAGGCAAATTAGGATAAGGAAAAACTTGACTAATTGGTGCATTAGTAGGATTAGATTAAATAATGAAACACGCAATGCAGAAATAACCAGTGAGGTTAGCAAGGGAAGCAAGTTCAACTACAGGACTGGCATGATGTTCTTCTATGCCCTTGAGGAAAACTTTACATGCCATTAGATCTATGCAACTATGCCATATAAATACCTGCTGAGTTACAGAATGTTTGTGACGACATGGATAAAAAGAGTCAGGTCATAGGATAGATAATAATAGCAATTAATGATAATTACAAATGTGCCACCTTGTTAAGTTGTCTTTGGCTCTGCAGCACCTCGTAACCTGGGGTGCTGTTCTGTCATGCAGAGGATCAGCCGCTCCCTTCCTCTCTCCTCGCTACAGCAGTCTACTGTGCAATGTAGGGGTGTTGGTGCCTGTCCTGGGTAATGACAGGACTCTCTTTTTCACACCGAGTCTTCACTCCATCCATCTCTTCCCAGGCAGCGCTCCTCAGCCCAGGCCCAGATAGCTCAGATTCGGGCGGTGCCGGCCCTGTAATTACACCGCCACTGAGACGTTTACGGCCCAGTGAATCAGGGCCAAGGACAGATTTACCATGGGCCTCTGTGGGACTGTTCCCGTCATTTCCCCGACAAGAACAGACAAAACCCCCTGCTAATGACAGCTGAACGTGCAGCATGGATGGCTTACTTAGCAGCACCAAGGACTTAGCTCATCTAATAGCTTGCTTGGCAAATCCCCATCTCAATTATCTCCATAATTGATGAAATGTTTAGATTGGGGGTGTATAGTTTCAATCTGGTTTTATAAACTACTAAAACATGCCACCTCTCCTCAGGATACAGAGGCTGTTTTGGCCACCTGTTATCTGAATTGTCCCCTATTGGCCAGTATGATTGTGTTGATGTTCACACCACTGATTGGTGAGTCTCTTCGCTTGGAAACGCCGGACATTAAAGGACACTTTTCCAGATCGATTCCCATCCTGTTTGCCATGGGGGAGTTAGAAACACTTTCCCCTTCCCTGTTCTTCCCTCATTTGTTCCCTACTCTCATTCACTGTGTCTCTCTGTGTCTCTCTGTGTCTCTGTGTCTCTGTGTCTCTCTGTCTCTGTGTCTCTCTCTCTCTCTCTCTCTCTATGTCTCTGTGTCTCTCTCTCTCTCTCTCTCTCTCTCTCTCTCTCTCTCTCTCTCTCTCTCTCTCTCTCTCTCTCTCTCTCTCTCTCTCTCTCTCTCTCTCTCTCTCTCTCTCTCTCTCTCTCTCTCTCTCTCTCTCTCTCTCTCCAATTTCAATTGAAGGGCTTTATTGGCATGGGAAACGTGTGTTAACATTGCCAAAGCAAGTGAAGTAGATAGTAAACAAAAGTGAAATAAACAATAAATATTAACAGTAAACATTACACTCAGAAGTTTCAAAAGAATAAAGACATTTCAAATGTCATATTATGTATATATACAGTGTTGTAACAATGTGCAAATAGTTAAAGTACAAATGGGAAAATAAATAAACATAAATATGGGTTGTATTTACAATGGTGTTTGTTCTTCACTGGTTGCCCTTTTCTTGTGGCAACAGGTCTCTCTCTCTCTCTCTCTCTCTCTCTCTCTCTCTCTCTCTCTCTCTCTCTCTCTCTCTCTCTCAGCCTTGTGTCTCCACAGGTTCTTCCCATTACCGCCTATACCTGGTTTCCAGTCTGGTGAAGTCTGTTTTTAAATCAGATTAGTAGTTAGTGTAGCTCAGGGGGCTGGGGGACCGCACGTAAAGCAGCATCCTCACCATATCCATCCTCCACCCTCCACCGGGAAAACGCCAACCCAAGCACCCAGGAAGAAACTCATTACTGCTCAATTCCTCAGTGGTGCTAAATGGGCTTGTTTAGTCCTTATCGGGTTTTCAACAGAGCACGGAGCCATGGAGAAAAACACAAGGCATCTCCTAGATTCATCTGGGCTTCTGGGCTCCCAACAGGTGACAGGAGAGTATCAGGGAAACTAGCACAGCTCCCCAGGACTGCTGATGACACTGATTCAGCATGCTGAGCTGAGACACTAAGCTGTGCTAACAGTGTTGCAGTGTTTTCACTTGCCTCAAGCAATGCAATATCTGTCCACAGTTATCATTTCTCTCCTGTTTGGAAGTTTAATTGCAATCCTGTTGGAATACAAATTGTATCACCTGAGGAAATACTGATATAAGCGAAACAACAAACTATCTGACTATCAGGAAACATAAATGAGATTGCCAAATTGCATTTCTAAGGAGTTATCGATACTGAACATAAAAAAAGTATTAATCACTTCTTGCAGTCAGGGAATTGAGCAGAATGTAAATGAAAATCGAAATGTTTCCAGAGAGCAAAACAATTGAAAAAATAGAAACTACATAAGAATACAGATTCATGAATTAGATAAATGTCAAACATCTGGATATAATTTAAGATGAAGAACCACAGTAGCACGCAGTGTCTGTCTGTCTGTCTGTCTGTCTGTCTGTCTGTCTGTCTGTCTGTCTGTCTGTCTGTCTGTCTGTCTGTCTGTGTGTGTCTGTAATTAAATACACTCCAATGGCCCGTTAGATGTATCCCTTATGGATCAGGGGCAGGGTCACTTTCCTGCCATGCAGTCCCATCAGGAATCCTAATGACTCTCCTGTATAAACACACAACTGTGCACCCCCACCCCTACCCCAGCGTATCTGGGGTTCAACAGGGGGGGTCCCTGTTACCCCTCCTCGTTCCCTCTCTAGCCCAAACAGGCTTCCAGCTGGAGGTCATTTACTTGTCAATGCTTCTAATTATCCACAGGGTGCAGGGTCTTTTTTTAAATGGACAATCCTCTCCATTTCTCATTGTCTTTAAAATATTCTGGACTTTGAGCTATTTTCACTCTCCTTGACCCTTGGATGTCTTTAACCGCCTGTCATTGGCTGTCATCTGACAGCATGTCTCCAGAATTCAATTTTCAGTCAGCAGCCCATCCTGAAATAGGTGTCCAGAAACCATGGGAGGTCATCCATTTCCCATTGTGGGGCAACATGAACAAGAATAAATGAATATCTCTTACCAGTTATTGGCCATGGTCTAGAAGGCCATTTTAAAGCTACACCATCATGGTAGTCCAACTAGCCAAATGCAGGCATGATTAGCACATTCTACCGATCTACTCCAGTTAGTGTACATTTACACACATCTTATACATATATCATACACACTTTTAAATATGTTTTAAAACAGCCACATTCTACAACAGTTTGGCTAATTTCTAATGGGAAATCAAAGAAAAGAAAGCTGTCAATCAATTGCATTTCCACCGTACTATTTATTAGCAACTATCCATCAACAGCTATTTTTTAGATAGGAGCTATCTCCTTAATTGGTCACAGCATCTAATCGATTACATTTCAAACTGATTGCCTATACATCATCTCGCAACAATGGAAACAGCTATCATAGATTTACACATATGCCAATATAATTTACATACATGATATATTTAGATCCATACTACGCTCTGTTAATACAGCATATAGCTAAATCACTGTGTGCTCTCTGGAATATTAATACCCTGGTTGTTGTTTCAGGTATAGTTTGCATAGTTGTACAGTTGCCAGTCATTCCTGAGCCTGATTACTGTATAACTATAGCTTTAGGATACTACGGTTACACATTCAGGGAAGGAATGATGACAACCACTCATTTTGAATCACCCCTTGAGATGTCACTATAGACTACCGTGCATGTCTCCATGCAGGATGCTCAGGTGTGGCTACACCATCATTAGTGGTCAGTGTTTCTGGGAAACCCGCAGCTGGGGAATGCAGTGGTGGTAGTGGCTGATGGGCTGGGGTGTGGATGGGCTCATGTTTTCCACCTCCTGGGTAATAGCTATGGATCGACATGCAATCACTGCTCTTTGTTCTGCTGTGTCAAACTGGCGGCTGTGGTATGATGGGGGTGTGGTGGTGGGGTGGTGGAAAGGTGCAGTCCAGGAGGGTTTGGTTGACTGGAGCTGAATGGAATTTGGCTGAATTTAATGGATACACCTAGGAATGGTAGCCTGAATCATATGTCTACGTTGGTTTGGGATTAATCAGGAATCCACCTTAAATGAACATAATCAAGATGTTTAGGTCTTTCCCTAGGCTCAAGGCTGTGTGCAGAAATCTCTGTCACACATTTTAGATTTGATACTGAACCAGGTCAAATATTACCAGTCATTCTTGACCCTGTAGCTACTTCATAGATAAGAAGGTTGCCACAGTCAAGGCCATGTTACTATACCACAACCTCTTGCATTGCAACAAAAAACTCTGAGGTTGTTGCTCCCCAAGATTCTCAGACTAACAAGCTTGTATGTAGGTTGAAAAAGAAAAAGAAGAAAAACCCAGGTGACCCAGAAAGCAAAAGTGAATTCGAGCCAGATAACTAGGAATAAAACAGATCATTAAAATGGCAGAAAGCAGCAAGCATGTCAGGGCGCCTTATAAAACACTCTGCCAAAATATTATGATTATCATCTCAGTAGAGAGAAAAGAAAACTCTGCATGTAATGAAAAGGGGCACTGGGTGCACAGAGCCCTGCTTCCCCTCTGACAGATTGATTACTAACTGAACACAGAAAAGCTGCTTTAATTTACACTGTGATTTAGAATGCTGCCTGCTACAGCATAGCACGTTGACTGACACACATATTTTTTTTTTTTTATACAAGCTGGCCAAAGAACGAGATTGATGAATGGCAGACCCTTATTTAATGCATAGGCCTGTATGAAAAAAAGTTGAACCGTGAATCACCTACATTGTTAATTGTTGCCTAAGTATTAGGGTAATTTTTGACCTGTTGATCTTCCAGTAAAGGTACATTGTCTCCAGGTACATTGTCTTCAGGTACGTTTTCTCCAGGTTTCTCCTACAATGTCTCCATTGTCTTTCTGTCTCCAGAGCAGTAGGAAATTGGAATGGCAGATTGGTAACACTGCCTGAGGCTGTACGGTTAAGCTAATAGCACTACAATGTCTTCTTATGATTTAGATCATGATAAATTAGTGGACTGTAATTCAACATATACGTACAGTATGATTAAAGTCATCAGTCAAAAGAGCACTTCAAGAGTTTCAGACAGCTTAGATGTACAGTACGGCAGCCCACACAGTAGGTGAAGGGAGTTCAAGTCCATTAAGTCTAGCTTTAGCACATGGCCCATATCAAATGCAGGGTTCAGTGGTTGTGTTGCCCTGCAGAAATAAAAGCCTCCACCGATGGGAGTACCCTCTCTCTGACCTCTTAACGCTCAGGCACCTTCTCTCTCTCCTCGATCACTCTGTTCACTCACTCTGGAATAGGGGGTCAGAGAGAGGGTTAGGGGATAAAATGACAGTGGAAGGTGGGGATAGAGAGTAAAGTTGTAATGGATTGGGGGTAGGGACACGGGAGGATAGAGGGTATAAGTGTGATGAAGTATAAAGAAGGTAGGATAGAGCAAGTTGGAGATCTTTGTACACTGCCTTGCATCTCTCTGGGCTAATTTGTCATTGAGACCTGGGAATATACTGTACTGTATAATGATCCTCATTCACAGTGTTAGACTCATTCATAGGTTTGCTCCAGGACTTACCGATGGGGCCTCCAGCCATCTTGAGGGCAAAGACTGAACTGATTCTGCAGATAATAAGATCTCTCATTATCATAAAGCATAATACTCATCAAAAATATACACATTTATTCTGTCATTATTTCCTGCAAACAGCTGGAATTGCAGATCCCCATAGTCAACCTATAAATACTAATAGTGTTCCTACTGTAGCCACTCACATTATCCAGTTCTAGAGGACATACACAAATGTCACGAGCAAATAAAGAACCTTCAGCGAATGGCCCTCCAGGATTATAGAGAAGCCACTGCAAATATCTAAATGTCAACTTTGCATAACCATTTTCCAATTAGGCTGCATGCACACAGCAGCTGGGAGGTCACCAGTGCTTGTCAGCCCCTCCATCCCCAAAGGCCCTGGAGACTGGCTGAGTGACACATGGACGTGCGCAGACATGACACACACACACTCAGGGACCAGTCAGAACACAATGTCCAGACAAAGGAAAAAACTAAATCAATTGTTTTACTGGACTGGTAGCAGTGCTCTTCCTCCCTTTATGATAACTGATCATATACTGTATGTAGGCTTTGTTTAACTAGTTAATACGCTGGTTATAGGGATTGGGTGGAATTTCTTCAATTACATTTGTCAGTCCTGAATGAGGCTCAACACTATATAGAAAAGAACAGCAGGCGAGGTCCACTCCACACTAGCCCCAACAAGTCCCATCATCTCCTCATGAGTGTTGGTGATGATGACTGTTGTCTGTGTGTCATCACCACTCCACTGGCACTCCACTCATTATCCTGATGCCAGATGATGGGTCATTTGCAACTCACTAGTGCAACAGGCGTCTGTGGAAAAGCTCCTAATGACACCCCCAGGGCCTGGGCCTGGCCAATCAGACTAGGCCCTTTGCCTCCATGTGGTACAGTAGAGGAGATGCTGTCTGCATGCCAGTGTGCCATGTGGCCTGGAACTCCATTGTCCTTGAGTCTGAGAGAGAGATGCCCAGACCTTCAAACAGACAGACCAGGGGAACAGGTGAGGCTGTGTGAAATAGCCTTTTGCCCTGCCTCAGTGATTCTTCTCTCTTTAGCCCTCTGTCAGACTGAGGCTCTCCAACCACTGAAGAGGCTCCTCTGAATCGTAATACTGAGTGTCTTAAGTGGGGGAGGGATCCAGAGCAGAGGAGTGGGATGGTGGGATGAGAGAGAGAGGTCAGATGTGTGTAGGGCGGTCTGCTGAAATAATGCAGATTAGCTATTTCTATTCCATGTTTCCAGAGGCTAATTGCCCGATCTATTAGCATAAATACCACCCCCTGCGCCCTAGACTGGGAGGCTCAACTCCCTCCCCAATTATTGCAGGCACTGCTACTGTGGCGGGTACCCCGGCCATCCTTGGGCAGGGAAAGGAAAAGAGTTTAGCAGAGTTAGCTAGCGAGCCCAGTTGTAGCACAGTAGTTGCAACCCTATTTTGATTGGCTTCCTGGCGAGCAGTGAGACAGCGGTACGGTGCCGCTACCCGCTAACAGCTAATATCCCAGCAGCACTAAGGATGAGTGTTTGTTCGATTGGGAATGTGAATGACTCAAGCTCTTGGAAGGGCCTCAAAGCAGAAACAGTGAGCGTGCCTAGAGGCTATCCATGGCTTTTCCAGGGGTCTTCTAAGAGTCTGATGTATGCATGGATCAGATGCACCCACACTTTAACCCTGCCAAGTACCTGTGGGCATCCATCACAAACACCATCTCAAGAGCTGCTCCCCCCCAGTCCCCCTCACACAACCACACTGCAATACCAACACGTTCTGCTCTATCCTAACATCTCTCCCTTTCTATCTCGCTCTCTCCTTCTCCCTGCCTCAAGGACTAGTTTGCATCATTTATGTTATTCCTTCTGGATGTAGATCTTATAGATGTTTACACTTTCCCAGTCTTGTTCCCCAGCCTCTCTTTGTGTACTGGTGGAGGACATTATTCCAGCCCCATTTTTTTCTGTTAGACTTTGTATTAACACTCAAAACCACATTCTTCCTACAAAACCACAGTTTCAACTCAGCCAAGTACGAGACCAATGTAGCGGGTGTTATTTCTGTTATGGCACTCATCCATACAGAGAACTCACATAAAATGAAAAAAGACTGAAATGTATATTTGAGCAGATACATTTATATGGAAACCCAAAACACTTTATAAATCAATGTTCAAGGGCCTGTTTGCACTCAAACTTATATTTATTGCTCACGCTCTGCGCCCTTCATGGCTTTCACTTCATTAAGCCCAGCCTGGTCTCATAGACTAGACGTAACATAGTAAATGTAAATTTGGGAAAGTAAAATTAGTATGATGTGTTATGTTTGGTATGGTTACATAAGACAGATGGTTACTTAAGGCAAAAATGAAAGTAGGTGGTTGGTCGGGGTGGATGGGTAGGCGTTTAACGCAAACGTCTAGCAACCCAAAGGTTGTGAGTTTGAATCTCATCCCGGACAACTTTAGCATTTTAGCTAATTAGCAACTTTTCAACTCCTTTCTACTTTTTAGTTACTTTGCAACTACAATACTTAGCATGTTAGCCAACCCTTCCCCTAACCCTAAACTTAAACCTTTTACCTAACCCTTCCCCTAACCCTAATCTTAACCCTTTAACCTAACTCCTAAGCTTAACCCTAACCTTAACCCTAACCCCTAACCATAACCCCTAGCCTAGCTAACATTAGCCAGCTAGCTAACACTAGCCACCTAGCTACAATTCGTAATATATCATACGTTTTGAAAATTCGTAACATACAGTACATTTGGCAAATTCGTAACAAATTGTACTTTTTACAAATTCGTAGCATATAATACGAATTGTAGTTCGTAACATATCATATGAAATGGGTGATGGACATCCACAAATGAATACATACCATATGAAACGTAACATATCATACTAAATTGAGTGTCTCGGATCTATGTACAGAATAAAATAAATGTTCTGAGACAAGGTTGTTAAGCTGCACATACTGTAGATCCCAGATGACAGCCTACACACCATCTACAGCATACAGCTCCCATAAGGAACTGTTAGGGTAATGGGATCGAGCATAAGTACATAGACATTTCACATACAGTATGGTATAGTGCTTACTATTGCTCTAGGAGACTGAGTGTGGCACACAGCCCATAAAGAGCATGCAGACAGAAAGCCATACAGTCTCTCACCACAGAAACCTGAACACAGACAGCCGCAGATAGATGTGAGTGCTGCAGTACTCCATAATACAGTCACTGTCTATTCTATTGGTTAAGTTACTTGTGTAGACAGAAAAAAGGCATCCAAAGTGATCCACAGAGGTGCACTAAAGTCTATTGAACAGTAGTACACATCTGAATGGTTTTGCTTAACATATGTACAGGTCAGCAATAGAACGCTGGTCATCAGGGCTAATGAATAGGAAACTGAAAGTAAATGTTAAAAATACTCCACGTTCTGTGGCCCAGAGGGATGAGAGGATGAGTGGATGACTCCTGTGAAGTGAACGGATGAAACACTCCTTTCAGCCTCCTCCTTAGGGTACTGGCCCCGTGCCAGATCAGATATGTATGAGTGCTTCTCCTCTTCCTCCTGAAGACACACTCAACAACCTACAAATGATTCAGCCCTCCCTCCCCACACTGAAAAGCCCTTTGTCAGGGGGTTCATTGAGCTGTGGGGCTCAGATAATAACACTGCTGTGCTGTGGATGAACACATTCTTCAGAGAAGAGCAGAGGCAACGCAGGGCCAAGAACAATAGGCCAGGCCTGTCTGGATGACTGCAGCATTGTAAACGAGCACCAGGAAATACGGATATTTGTATGCAGCGCAATTTGACATATTTATTAGCACTGCTCTGGAGAAAACAACAAAATAACCTGGTTAATTATTTACGCCATTGGGAAGGATGCTTTTCCACTGATTTGTGGTGATGAGACTGATTAGGTTTCTATTTAAGGTCAGTAACACACAGGATGTGACACGGGTGTTTGCTCCGTCTATTCTATACTAGGTATTACTGAATGTGCCTGATTTAGCTAACAGGCAGAGACAGTACAGACTTTCCTACCTCATATTTGACCTTTTGGTTTCATTATTTAAAATAAATGAAATAGTATTTCACATAATGCCTCCCTATTTAGTTTCTGGTGCCAGGCAGGGGCTGCAGTGCTAGCCAAAGGGTCTCATTTCATACTGGGAGGAAAAGTGGGGCAGCATAGATTAAAGTTGAAGTTCGAAAAAAATAATTAATTGGCGATGTGCCTGCTTCTCTCATAATTGCTGTCAGGTGATTATCCCGAATATTAACGACACAAATGGAGTCTACTGTCACATGTATTTTCTGGAGAATTTAATCTTGGCACAAGAATCCATGCCTCCAAAAGAGATGAGTTCTCTTATTACAAGACTACACCCCACAGCACATTAAACTGGAAACCATTGTCTACGTATGGTTAACACATAGGTATAATTTATTTATAATGTACGAGGTGACTAAGTCATTTGGCTACTGCAAAACAGTCAATACCAGAATTTACTGTAGAAAACCACCAGACAGTACTTCACTTACAGCACAAGCACAGGCCAAGTGAACATTTCTGAAAGAAAATGTTAACCCCCTAAATCACTTTGCCTACAAGCAGCATTATCACCTGAAGTGTCTCTCAGTCCTGCTGTGGCAGGGATAAGACAGGCAATTAGAAACCTCTGCATCCGATAAGAGGCTATTCTCTACCCTACAGAGTGAACACCCCCATAAGTCATAGTTACATTATCATGAGTCCTACTGGAATTATATTGTGTATGGTCCCAATTCCTGTGGCAATTCTAAACCTACACATCAGTATTTTATGGTTTGGCTGTTATTTATCGGTTTCAATATTCCGTCTCCTGATGAGTCCGGGCGAGGGGCGCTGACCTGAAGTTTAAATCCCTGGCGAGGCCATTATGGAGAGACAGCAGAGAGTGCGGATGGAGGAGAGAGATGGAGCACATAGGACAAAGAACCCACAGGACCACCTGCCTATAACATCTACCATACAGCAAGGCACAGGTCTGTTTGTAGTGTGTGTACAATACAGTCAGTGTGTGTGTGTGTGTGTGTGTGTGTGTGTGTGTGTGTGTGTGTGTGTGTGTGTGTGTGTGTGTGTGTGTGTGTGTGTGTGTGTGTGTGTGTGTGTGTGTGTGTGTGTGTCCATAGGGGGAAATAATGAATTATTGAGAGGAAATGACGGCCATTGGGTCACTATACTGTACATTAGAGTTATGGTCAGCAACACCACACAGCCTCTCTCCCCCAGTAATACCACATCCCAGAGGATCAAACCCATGTGAGATAAGACTGGACAGCTATCGCTCCATTTCATCAACAGACACGCTCGCTGTTTAGTGGGGGAGATTACACAGAAAGAGGGGGATGACAGGGATAGATCTGGGCTGTTTGGGATCATTGTGGTGATGGCTGGTTTATCAGGTCTGCTCTGATGTCTCTTTACCTACAGTATGCATACAAGCTGCAATATGTAACTTTTTGGGCGACCCGACCAAATTCACATAGAAATGTTAGTTATAGGTATGTCATTCTCATTAAAAGCAAGTCTAAGAAGAGGTAGATCTGTTCTATGTGCACTTTTTCTATGTTTGCCATTCTTAAATTACATTTTTGCGTCTTTTACTTTCGGTTTTGTACACCAGCTTCAAACAGGGAAATGGCGGCTCTGCATATTACACCTTTAACAGAGACATGAAATGTTAGGAAGGAGTCATATTTATATCAGTTGGATGTGAGGTAGAAGGGAATGTTGGCATGTGGCCATGATGGCACACCTTATCCGCTGCCCTATCAAGGAAATACAGCGCAAATCTATCACAATGAAATGTACTAAGGTTCTTCCTTTTTTGTCTCAGCGCATTTAAGCACATGTGATAAAAGCTGTTATAAATTAGTGTCAGTCAATGCTACATCAATGACTGCCATGTTTCTGTCTAGGATAATCTACAGTAGCTATGATAGTTTGACAAAGCTACAACAGCGCATGGGCTTCAGTCCCCAGTAGATAGGAATTATGATATTCATCACACAGAGGCACATATGGCTAATGTTATTAAAACATCCATTAACTTTCTCTGAATCAAACCACAATCACTGGGCTGGTTTTACATGCACCCAGACCAGTGGCGGCTCCTGAAAAAATTCTCAGGAGGGGCAATTTTTCTGATGATTTAGGTGACCTACACACGTGCACGAGTCCGTGCACGCGATTCCAGATATCTTTACCTCTGAATAAACTGCCTTTATTATACCATATCCACCCTGTCCAAAGTCTCTACTTGGTCTCAGTTCTCCAGTAAACTTGTGATTATCAACAGTACACAACGGTAACAAACAATTGGGGGAACTCACGGGGCAGATAGTAACCACTTAAAAGGAAGCGATTCCCAAACCTTCCATAACAAAGCCATCACCTACAGAGAGATGAACTTGGAGAAGAGTCCCCTAAGTAAGCTTGTCCTGGGCCTCTGTTCACAAACACAAACAGACCCCACACAGCCTCAGGACAACAACAACAACAACAACAACAACACAATTAGACCCAACCAAATCATGAGAAAACAAAAAGAGAATTACTTGACACATTGGAAAGAACAAACAAAAAAACAGAGCAAACTAGAATGCTATTTGGCCCTAAACAGAGAGTACACAGTGGCAGAATACCTGACCACTGTGACTGACCCAAACTTAAGGAAAGCTTTGACTATGTACAGACTCAGTGACCATAGCCTTGCTATTGAGAAAGGCCGCCGTAGGCAGACCTGGCTCTCAAGAGAAGACAGGCTATGTGCACACTGCCCACAAAATGAGGTGGAAACTGAGCTGCACTTCCTAACCTCCTGCCAAATGTATGACCATATTAGAGACACATATTTCCCTCAGATTACAGCGATCCACAAAGAATTCGAAAACAAACCCAATTTTGATAAACTCCCTTATCTACTGGGTGAAAAACCACAGTGTGCCATCACAGCTGCAAGATTTGTGACCTGTTGCCACAAGAAAAGGGCAACCAGTGAAGAACAAACACCATTGTAAATACAACCCATATTTATGTTTATTTATTTTCCCATTTGTACTTTAACTATTTGCACATTGTAACAACACTGTATATATACATAATATGACATTTGAAATGTCTTTATTCTTTTGAAACTTCTGAGTGTAATGTTTACTGTTAATATTTATTGTTTATTTCACTTTTGTTTACTATCTACTTCCCTTGCTTTGGCAATGTTAACACACGTTTCCCATGCCAATAAAGCCCTTAAATTGAATTGAATTGATAGTAAGGTCGCAATGACACAGAAAGCAGTTCAATGTCGGGGTACAGAGTCGCTCTCTTACCAGGATCGCGGTCCGCTCTGACCAGGGTGAAGGTGGCCGGCTCCACTTCTCTGTCCGGGACTCTGTCATCCAGCCAAGTCTCCCAGCTGTATTGGGATTCAGCTGCCAGCAGCGTTTTCATTATTTAGTCCGTTCGTAGCGGGTATGTACACGATCAACAAGATCAGTCCAAAACCAACCACTGGAAATCCATGGTTGGCAGAATGTTTGTAAACTAAGTCTACAAATTAAAAACATAAAATAACGCCGCACTGCAGGTCGCAACAGAGACGCTGCTAGGCGCCATTGTCTTAGTTACGTTCAACGTTACGTCACGTATGACGAAAGCGCGTAAGTGCAAGCCCACAGACACCCATAGAGAATGTATTGAAAGCTTTGAAATGTGAAAAAAATAGATTTTACATGACAGGCTATGAGAGACTTCTGGGCGATTTTCAACTTGACTGAAATCGCCCCAAAAACGGGCGGGGCCATTTGAAGCACGACTTTAGCCTGATTTGACATTTAGTGGCTGGCAGATTTACATTTACATTTACATTTTAGTCATTTAGCAGACGCTCTTAACCAGAGCGACTTACAGGAGCAATTAGGGTTAAGTGCCTTGCTCAAGGGCACATTAACGTCATTTAGCAGACGCTCTTAGCCAGAGCGACTCACAAATTGGTGCGTTCACCCTATAGCCAGATCAGACGTGAACACTGATCACTGCTGTTGCCGTGATATAATTGATTAGGAAAAAAATCCCTTCCTTTTCCCGTTTGGCAGTGCGTCGCCCATATCGCCCTATTGAACAAGCCGTCCCTGACCCAGACACATCCTCTGTGTTACGCTCCACATTTTCTGTATTACTGGCCCAACCCTTCCATGTAGGCTACACAGTGGCTGGGGGAGAACAGAGATAGCTAGCTGTGCATCTGGAGAATGCTCACCTCATTAACCCTTACATTATTAAGACTCACGTGGGGCTAATAACAAAAGGATTCAATATTGGACGTTTCACACTCTATTCTACTTAATCATTCTCAATCTCTATGTATAATATCCTACATTCGGAGATATCTGACCCCGGGCCACTGATGGGTAGGCTTGTAAACGCAAAGCAATGTTCAATTGGCTCTTAAAATCAAAAAGGAAATGAGCAGTAAAATTGGACACAAGATAGAATGGGAGATACCGAATGAATATATAGACACAACACATTCACAAACATGTTATTAGATGAATACCTCTCACAGAAGAAAATAGAATGATCATGTTCAAAGTCGTTGCCAATAGACAGCTAGACCGTTTCCATTTGCCAACACAGTGTCACACACACACACACACACCAGTGGAAATTTCGTCAAACAATAACTAATATTCAATGACGAAAACTAATGACGATAACGAGATAAGATGCCATGAAAAAAAACGATAACTATTACAATTTAGTTGACTAAAATGTTTTACTGGTACCCCTTGTATATAACCAAGTTATCGTTACTCATTATGTATCTATTATTACTTTTATTATTATGTTTTTTACTTTTCTATTATTTCTCTATTTTCTTTCTCTCTGCATTGTTGGGAAGGGCCGTAAGTAAGCATTTCACTGTTAGTCCACACCTGTTGTTTACGAAGCATGTGACGAATCAAATTTGGTTTGATTTGAAGACGAAAATTCCATGTGTGACTAATGGTCATTCAATTTGACATGCAGCTCCTTTTCATCTGTTTCATCCAATCAAGAATGTATGCCATTGCAGAATATTTTTTATGAAATCCTCTCATTGGTGATAACGTCTTTCAGTTGTGCGGGCTGCTTGAGCAGACCTGGCTCTCCCATACCCACAGGTCCCTGGAGGTCACTTCAATCACTCTTCTCTCTTTTGAACTGCTGCACAGTCAGGACACTTCATCTGTAACTTACCTAAATTCGAAACAATAATGTATTTGATAATCTTTGTTTTCATATAGGCCATTTTTGCTCTGATCAGTGATCACATCAGAAGCTCTATTACGTGCGCTGTTATTCATCTGTGTTGCTGCCTTCGCGGTCCGCAAATGCAAGTTGCACTTGCTTTTTTTTCCGATTAGAAAAAAGGTATATGAGGGGATATTAGGCCTAGTTGGACAAGGCTATCTGAATGTGCACATGATGGAAGTTAGAGGTTTTCATTATTTATTAGGAAAAAATGTCTGACTAAAACTAGACTAAAATGGTCTAGAGTTTTAGTCGACTGACAATAACTAAAACTATTGAAGGATGAAATGACTAAAATGTGACTAAGACTAAAAGGTATTTTAAGACTAAAACTAAGACAATCTAAAATAGCTGCCAAAATTA
Organism: Coregonus lavaretus; assembly: GCF_964263955.1. Classification (NCBI taxonomy): domain Eukaryota; kingdom Metazoa; phylum Chordata; class Actinopteri; order Salmoniformes; family Salmonidae; genus Coregonus; species Coregonus lavaretus. The sequence goes on along the minus strand of NC_140005.1, from coordinate 24,575,104 downwards.
ACACTGACACACACAAGGACAAAGGTTATAATGGACTCAGAGCACTCTGCTGCTCAAAGCCTCCTGGTGTCACCTGACATGGTTCTTCTGATGGACCTCACACAGATCTCTAGTCTGTCAATAGCTCTTCACCATCTCCACGTCTCACATCATTTACACCCAGCCATCCCAAACCATGACAAGGACAATTAGGGGAATCACACTTATATCAACAACAACCCCTGGACCAGGACAGAACAGGTAAGAATACAGGCCTTTACACAACATGATGTCTCTCTATCTATCTCCACTATTGGGCTGGACTGCAAAGTGGATAGGCCTATTGCGTATTCATTTAAACATTGTTTTGAGTGGAGAGTGGTGACATAGCCTATGTGTACACTGAAAGCAACAAAGTATTTGCTAATGGGGCTGGAATGGAAACAGTGATGAACATACAGTAGTGCAGCAGTTCCTGGGCCGCTCCAGTGGTTTAGTACTGCTCTAGCTGACAGACAGCCAGGTGATTTGTTGCCCATTGTTCTTCAGGCTCAGTAAAGTGTGACTTGTGGAATGATCCGGACTGAGAGGAAACCCCAGCAGCTCCTTTTGAACCAGTCACGGCCCACTGGACCAGTCTGACCAGTGAGTCAGTCAGACAACAATCCATCGCAAGCAGCAGGCACACAGTGGAGGGTAAAATCACAGTCACAAACAACAGGGCTGACAATCTCTTGTTCACCCTGTTGCTTTTCTTTCTCATCCACTCCCTAATGTATGAATCACAACCTCTCTCTCTCTTGCTCTCATTATGTCCCTGTGGAATAGGAACTGTGAAAAGAAAGACCATTTGTTTTGCATTGAATATCCAGAGTACAGGTAGGCTGGAACTAACCCCTCCCCACACATAGAAGATCATGTTTGGGATGATTTAATGGCTAAAACAGACCTCGCTGCTCACGAGCGGATGACTCATTACAATCATTTAAAAAATGAATTTCCACCTAGAATGGATTTTAAAGTAGGCTATAGGGATGAAACCTATCAGTTGTTATGCCTACAAGGTTGGCTGCTCGGCCCTAGTCTAACATTCAATTCCACTTCAAATCGCTAATGTCATTTCCACATTTCCCTTCACAACCATTTTGCATAAAAGGTATCATAGAAAAGCATTTTCCTCCAAAGGTTTTCAATGACTCGCATGCCTTTAGAAAATGTGAAACGCAGGACAGAATATATTTCTTTAGAAAAAGCAATAGGAGAAATGCCATAATGCCTCCATTCTACTCTCTGCTGAAAGAGAAATTAGCGTTACTCTGAGGACATAACTCTGAAAGAGCTGTGATTTCTCCAGGAAAGAGACAAAAGCCATCAAGTGATGCCTGTAAAAGTTATAGAGTTCACAGAGCAACATGTCTTCCCTGGAGAGAAAAAATCATTGCACACTATTACAGATAATTACATCAATTTGTCAGAGATGAGTTCATTAGTTCCCTCGCCTTTCCATGTGAACAAGACTAGCCGCTCCAAGCTGATGGATCTATGGTTTACTATACAGGCAAGACAAAGTATGAGAGGTGCTGTATGAGAGGTGCTGTATGAGAGGTCCTGATGGATAGTGCAGTATTAGCAGCAGGCTCTTTCTGATGGAGGTGGAGTGAAGCAGAACTTTCTCCTCTCCAAGACACCCCCCCCCCCCCCCCCCCCCCCCCCCCACACACACACAGAGGGAAAGAGCCTGGAGGGCAGATACAATCAACCATGGGGAAACTCACTGGGGAACCCGCTCCTTTTGTTTTATCATGGTTCAGTAATGAGAGCGAGAGAATATCATGCATCTTCCTGGAGTCCTGAATGGCACTTACTTTTTATCAGTAAGTCAAGTTCAGCAATGATCAACATCTCCACCATCTACTCAGTGAGGCCAGTACCCAGGGGTCCACACATAAGACGGTCACTGTTAACATTCACTCTCCATAGACCTACTGTAGGACCCCTAACCATGCCACCACCTGAGCCCCTTTCATATGGACTGTATAATCTCGCTAGTTATGATGCTCCAAAGGCAATTCCACGGTAACAGAGTGATGCTGAGACTCAGATTTCTCACTTTAAAATGTATGCCAAACAAAAAACAATGATTGCAAAGTTAAACAAACCATACAACTCTATGCACTAGGACTACTTAACAATTTCCACAGACAATGTTACTGTTGAACTGTTCTTCAAGTAAATATGGTTTTTCTAAAATATTTGTGGAAATTGTTAAAAGTAGTCCTTGTGCATAGAGTTGTGTGGTTTGTTTAACTTTACAATCATTGCTTTTTGTTTGACATACATTTTAAAGTGAAATATCTGAGTCTCAGCATCACTCTGTTACTGTGGAATTGCCCCCAATGCTACTGCCCTATTGTATGTGGGTCACTAGTTCAGCAGAGAATAAAGCTTACAGAGCATCATTATTCAAAACCAAACGACTTCAATCCCACTGGACTGCTCATCATAAGAGCGGAATCAATGCCGAATGGATTCAACATTATCACTGTTCTGTATGTGGGTGCAACTGTTATTCACTGGCCTCAGAGGTAATTGGGAGTTGCACCCTCAGTGTCCCGGTCTAGTGGGGGGGGGGGGGGGGGGGTCCCAGTCCAGAGAGACCATCCTTCCCTCCTGGGGTCGACTCCCTTAAACCTACACGCTGTGCGTTCAACAGGGGCGAGTCATCTCCTCCAGTAAAGGTCACGGGCGACCATGATGCATGGCTGCTGCCGCAAGTTTAATTTAAAATAAAGAGCAATAAACAGGGGGCTGGTGCTGGTGGCGTGGGGGGATGATGAAGGACCCATTAGCTAAGCAAAGGTTGTGGGCTACTCCCCTGACAGGGGCTGTCACTGCGCAGTGACATGGGACAGCGGGCCAGGCCGGTGAGAGGGACAGGCAGGGACACGTCAGCCCCAGAAAGGTCCCTGTCTCTCAGGGCCAGGAGCTGCCAGGTGCCCCCTGTTTATCAGCCATATCATGACTGTAGTTTTAAGTGCAAGGCCAGATGTGGGAGGCCAGAGCGGGGAGATAAGGGAGTCATCCAGAGGGACAGTCTCCAGGGAGGCTCTGCTCTGACAGGCTGACAGTGTTAACATTCACCTCACTGACCTATCCTCAAAATGGCCTCTTGTCTGCCTCCTCTCGGCTACACTGGTGGCATTGTGTACAATACACACTACCTCCGGAGTGCCTTGTGGTGTTCCTGAATGATTGAACAAGAACAAGGGGGGGCTGCACTCACAGCAAATTACCACTCTCTCTCTTTCTCTATCTCTTTCTCAATGAGCTCACAAACAGTAGAATCAAGATCTACCTGCATTATCTTCACAGTACAGCATTATGTAAAGGGCTACACTACACATACTAGAGGAGCAAAGCAAATGCCAAACACAAGAGCTTGTGGAAGACTATAGAGCTTGTGGCAGGTAGCCAAAGTTAGACATGACACTTCACAATGGATGGAACAAGACATTAGGAAAATATCAGCACAGAGACCTGTGTAACACGTGGGTAATTCGCTACACTACCAAATGCTCCACACTAATGACATTTAACAGGTGGACTGGGCCCAAATTGTGACAGCGTGATCTATTTGGCATTACACCGCTAATGGCTACCGTCAAATTAGATTTTGTTTTTCAGAAATGGTTATCACAGTGGAGACCAATTTATTTAGTGTCACCTCTTAACTGTAGCGTTTGGCAAAGACACATGGCCAATGAAAACATGAGTGAAGTCTGCCTCCATTAGCTATGTTGATCAAACATTGACGGAGACGGCTGAGGTCTGCTTTCAATTAAGCGTATAGAAGCTAATGGCGGCAGATGCCCAACGAGTGGCTGATGAACGGGCCAGGTGGGGGACTTTAGACATCAGGCCAAATTAAGATAACATTTTGCTGCTGATGGTTCAGGAAACTGAATAAAATGATTGAAGAGGCCTCTAATTTAGACTTAAAGGATTTGTAATTGGAGTCAATGAGACGCATCAGTCAACACCGCTCAAAATAAATATTCGGTGTCTCATAATGTGGTCATTATTTTCATGCTGAATCAATATTTACAGGATGAATTGATGTGTTTAGTATCTCATCATGTTATTGGTGAGATAAACCCACTTAGGGTTTGTTTGAGCTGGTGAACGGAATCATTTAATGGTGTTTCTCAGTACTACTGTCTTGCAGTTACATATAGCCTACAGTTCTACTTCTGGATTTGGTTCAACAAAAATTTGAGGTGTGTGTGTTCCAACTGTTAACGAACGATAACAATTACATTTCTCCCCCCAAAAAACAAAAGCCTGAACTAAATGAGACAATGAGATAAAGATGGCAGGCGTACTTTAGCAATAGAGAACAACTGAAAGCCTAAATACTCCAATATCAGCATTATCAGACATCATTAAAGTCATTCCAAATACAGACATACAGTATTAGTTCATACAGTATCTGTCTGATTATTCCTCCCACAGAGTCGAGTGATAGACAGACACCAGTAGAACAGAACAGAACAGAACCGGCCAGTGGTTGATTTTTGCAGCTGCGCCACAATCAGCACATCTATCTCATTTGTTTGGCAAGATTAAATCTTCCTGCTTGGTCGGCTGCCATCGATGAATAATATCTAAGCATAATTCACTGTGTGTGTATGCCTTTACATCCCTGTCTCTGTGTGTATGCCTTTACATCCCTGTCTCTGTGTGTATGCCTTTACATCCCTGTCTCTGTGTGTATGCCTTTACATCCCTGTCTCTGTGTGTATGCCTTTACATCCCTGTCTCTGTGTGTGTATGCCTTTACATCCCTGTCTCTGTGTGTATGCCTTTACATCCCTGTCTCTGTGTATTTGCCTTTACATCCCAGCACATTTGTTTGCTGATTCACATATGCTTGTCAATGTAGTATGTGTCTGGTGTTATGAATTCTCTTCTGTGTTCATACTTGGACTCCAGGACCCCAGAGTAAGTGTTTAATCAAATTGACCATATCTAACTTTGTATGTGGAGATTCAAATCAAACATCTTTGCTCATTCATATTCTTCATATTTGGAGATTCAACAGTAGAAAACAAGAAAATAAATTAAACAATTCAAGTTGGGAAAAGCATAATTAGATTTCTACAAGACGAATAGATGTTAATATACAATGAGCAACAAACTCCACTCCTAAAGCTTTGAGCAAAATATCCTTAAAAATTTGCTTTGAGACAATGACAATCAAACAAACTAAATCTAAGATTAGCATTAAGATCAAGGTAAATTTCACTTACATAGGTTTAAATTGTTTGGCGACCAAGAAAGCAAACCCAACTGAAAATATTTTTCTGGACACATTATGTAAATGCTACAAGGTTGCAAATATCCGTTAGCATTTCAGCTTTGGACAGGAAAGATCAGCGAGGAGACTGATGAAGACCAAAGGGAAGCAAGTGAAGGGAAGAGCACAGCGGTATAGAGGAGGCCTTGAAAGGTAAACACTGTGGGAGCTGCTGCCATTGAACCCAGAAGATTGCCTCATCGGACCAGAGGCCAAGGCTATATTACATTTACATTTTAGTCATTTAGCAGACACTCTTATCCAGAGCGACTTACAGTTAGTGAGTGCATACATTATTTTATATACTGGCCCCCCGTGGGAATTGAACCCACAACCCTGGCGTTGCAAACACCATGTTCTACCAACTGAGCTACATCCCTGCCCTCCCCTACAACACTGGGCCAATTGTGCACCGCCTCATGGGTCTCCCGGTCGCAGCCGGCTACGACAGAGCCTGGATTCGAACCAGGATCTCTAGTGGCACAGCGATGCAGTGCCTTAGACCACTGCGCCACTCGGGAGTTATATCAAGAGTCAGCTTTGGCAATCCTACGGTGAAAACCCAGTCCTCATTCTAAACACAGTCGACATAGGGTAGAATAAATATGTGTTAATATAACAAAGCATACACACATGAAACTGACAAACTGTTAAAGTACTGAGAGAAGTGATGGGAGTGGGACTGGAGAGTGTCAGTCTATAGTTATTGCAAATACCACCCAAAGTGTATGGTGACAATGGTTGAGGCTCACACATACAGTGTAATGCCACAGAAAATCATCCAAGTGTCATTCTGCGTCATAGAGGTTAGTAATTGAATCAATAGAGTAATATGAGATCTGTATGTAAAACATTTACATTTGACATTTTAGTAATTTGGCAAATGATCTTATCCAGAGTGACTTACAGTTAGTGCATTCATCAATATGGAGTTGGTCCAGCCTTTGATGCTATAACAGTCTCCACTCTTCTGGGAAGGCTTTCCACTAGATGTTGGAACATTGGTGCGGAGACTTGCTTCCATTCAGCCACAAGAGCATTAGTGAGGTTGGCCACTGATGATGGGCGATTAGGCTTGGCTCATAGTCGGCGATCCAATTAATCCCTAAGGTGTTTGATGGGGTTGAGGTCAGGGCTCTGTGCAAGCCAGTCAAGTTCTTCCACACCAATCTCGATAAACCATTTCTGTATGGACCTCGCTTTGTGCACGGGGGCAGTGTCATGCTGAAACAGGAAAGGGCCTTCCCAAAACTCTTGCCACAAAGTTGGAAGCACAGAATCGTCTAGAATATCATTGTATGCTGCAGCGTTAAGATTTCCCTTCACTGGAACTAAGGGGCCTAGCCCGAACCACAAAAAATAGCCTCAGACCATTATTCCTCCTCCACCAAACTTTACAGTTTGCACTATGCATTGGGGCAGGTAGCGTTCTCCTGGTATCCGCCAAACCCAGATTCGTCCGTCGGACTGCCAGATGGTGAAGTGTGAATCATCACTCCAGAGGACATGTTTCCACTGCTCGAGAGTCCAATGGCGGCGAGTTTACACCACTCCAGCTGACGCTTGGCATTGTGCATGGTGACCATGGAAACCCATTTCATGAAGCTCCCGACAAACAGTTCTTGTGCTGACGTTGCTTCCAGAGGCAGTATTGAGTGTTGCACTCAAGGACAGATGATTTTTACGCGCTATGCGCTTCAGCACTCGATGGTCCCGTTTTGTGAGCTTGTGTGGCCTACCACTTCGCGGCTGAGCCGTTGTTGCTCCTAGACGTTCCCACTTCACAATAACAGCGCTAGCAGGGCAGAAATTTGACAAACTGACTTGTTGTCTATGGAGATTGCATGGCTGTGTGCTTGATTTATTAACCTGTCAGCAACGGGTGTGGCTGAAATAGCCGAATCCACTCATTTGAAAGGGTGTCCACATACTATTGTATATATGGCGTAACTAGGTGAGACAACCACATATCACAGACAAATATACAGTATACAAACATTTTATTTCAGCTAAACAATGGATATATAGCTTTTTGTTAAAAAATTACATCTATTAATAAACAAATCTGAGAACAGTAATATATTACACACACATGAAGGTACCCATAAGCAATCATTTCTGTTGAGAAAACACAAATGTGAAAAATTGGTGGATATAGTGTTTTGGAAATAAACTCTTCAATTGATGGTTGGAAAGTTACTCTAATTCCCATAATATATCTGTCTATCCACACTTTGCATATTGCAAACAAAGACTTGTATTGGATATGATATATTTAAATAATTAAATAGCAACATATGTAAAAGCCACAAGTGGTGGAAATCTCCTGTAACTCTGATGTTCATTAAAGGTGCACTATGCAGAAATCACTCCGCCATTTCCTGGTTGCTAAAATTCTAATAGTTCACCTAATTTCTGTTTATGTGACAAAATAAGCAAGTACAGTGTAGAGAATCATTGTACCATCTAAACTGCTGTGAAATATATTTTCCATAACCAGAAATATTGTATTTTCAACTGTTTGAAGCTGGTGTACAAAAAGTAAAAAACGCAATAACGAAACATAAAACCGGGAAGCATAGAAATAGTGCACATAGAACATATCTACCGCTTCTTATACTTGCTTTCAATATAAATGACAGATCTATAACCCACATTTCAATGTGAATTTGGTTGGGTCGCCCAAAAAGTTAGATATTGCAGCTTTAAGCGAGCTCCAGACAATAAAGATCATGGTCATTTACATGTAAATTTCCATTTGACCTTCACTTATCTGGTAGCTTTTGGACAACGACTTCTTTCCGCATGCTCACACACTCAGGCCTTTATCAGCTTAACATTCATTTACATATATAATCATTACAGGCGCTTCAGGAGCCGTTTGCTAAAAAGCTTTATGCAAATTGTAATTAACGTTAATTAAAACCTGGGCTGTTTTTGAATGGGAGCCATGGTGCTGGAGCGTCGTTTACAAAACCAAATTGAATCTAATGACTTTACTGTGGGAAATCAGAAGGGGGCCTGGGCTGGGGGTAAGAATGTCTCAGCTTACATTAAGATAAGACTAAAGAGCACAGGGTAGTGGAGTCACATTGATCCGAGTTTGGATATTATCCAACTGTAGGCTCCAATCTCTAGTCATCACATGCATATTTGAGCACCCCAGCTAGCTTACATGCTTGTTCAATTAAGCACTTCAGGTCATTGGTATAGCTTGGAGGAGGAAAGCAATGTCACCTAATACTTCAATGGATATGAGAAACAATCCGTGTAAAATAAGCATAACATCAAGGCATAGGTTTTTCTTTAAATGTTCTTACAAGCAGATAAACTTCAAGAAAACTTTATTTAATCCTTTAAACCACACTGATTAATAAATAACATCCTTATTTACTATGAACTTTTCAATATGGAGAGAATACCATACCATCTGGCTAGTCTTTTGTTGAGAAATTGCAAATCCTTTTTGATGTATTTTAAAGCATGCTAGGCTAACAAGGCGAATGGGAAAGGCCTCTCAATGATGGTAAAGATTCAACTACCAGGCGTGGCGCTTAGTAAACAGCCTTTAGAAACGCTACAGTACTCTGCCTTAAAAATGAGACTAACTCTACTCCCTAAAGGGATCAAAGAAAGGCAGCCAGTTAAAAGGCTAATAAACTTCAAAGGGATTTTCTTTTACAAACAATATGTGCCTCCAAGAGCTCATAGAGCTGCAGAGGACATTGCCATTTAACAGTTATTAGCAAACAATTAAGAATTGATCATTGAAAAAGAAAGTGATCGTGGCTCATTGCTTAATAATCACAAAGGTACGCCTCAGTAAAATCCCACATCCAAAATATCCCCACTGTTCATAACACCAACAACATGCTCACTAACTAACACCATTTAATAGGAGGAATAGTGAACTAATTGATAGTCATGACTCATGAGTCATGCCAGACCAAAGTGTGTGAAGCAGAGTAAGTCTGGATGGCAGAGAGAGAAAGCTGGAAGCTGGAGCAATGCAGGCTGTAATCTGTGGATATTAGAAAGGCATCAAACAGTGATCATCACCACAACTTAATGGAATACAGAGTCTTTATCTGTCAGTGATGTGTACACCCAGCATACACCAGATTAGACGTTGGGCCAAAGCCGTCACTGAGACACTGAGAGAAACTTAAACTATGCAAATCCCGTCTGAAACCATGGTGCATAAGTGCTGTGAAATCACATTTCTCATTTCATGGTAATGTATTTCATGGTCCTGGGCTTTATCGTATGGAATCAATAGAATTCCACAAATTGACTGGCAGAATTGGATATTTAGAAGTTTATATGAATCACGCTTCACCATTAGAACAAAATGCTTAATGGTGACTTCTGTATGAATGTTCTGAGTTCAAATGAATTCTATCTGTTCAACACTGATCCTGACTTCTCCTCATCCTCACACCAAAACAAGGCTAGCCCATTACCCCATCTCCACTTTTTAACAATCAAAATAAGGGGCAGACCGGCAGACAGTATGCCTTGGTAGAGTTATTTTGTAAAGACAAACATCAATGTGCTTATCTATTGTTGGTACCATTCTCCATAATGGCAGGATTCCCCTCGCTCCACAGGACCACCCTCTAGTCAGTCCACACACAATGTGACACTAGAGAGCATGTCAGCAGCAGCAGCTCTGCTCTGTCCTGATCTGAAGCACATATACAGTACCAGTCAAAAGTTTGGACACACCTACTCATTCAAGGGTTTTTCTTCATTTTTACTATTTTCTACATTGTAGAATAATAGTGAAGACATCAAAACTATGAGATAACACATATGGAATCATGTAGTAACCAAAAAAGTGTTAAACAAATCAAAATATATTTGAGATTTGAGATTCTTCAAAGTAGCCACCCTTTGCCTTGATGACAGCTTTGCACACTCTTGGCATTCTCTCAACCAGCTTCATGAGTTAATCACCTGGAATGCATTTCAATAAACAGGTGTCCCTTGTTAAAAGTTAATTTGTGGAATGTCTTTCCTTCTTAATGCGTTTGAGCCAATCAGTTGTGTTTTGACAAGGAAGGGGTGGTATACAGAAGATAGCCCTATTTGGTAAAATACCAAGTCCATATTATGGCAAGAACAGTTCAAATAAGCAAAGAGAAACGACAGTCCATCATTACTTTAAGACATGAAGGTCCGTCAATCCGGAAAATGTCAAGAATTTTGAAAGTTTCTTCAAGTGCAGTCGCAAAAACCATCAAGCGCTATGATGAAACTGGCTCTCATGATTACCTCTGCCGCAGAGCATAAATTCATTAGAGTTAACTGCACCTCAGATTGCAGCCTAAATAAACACTTCACAGAGTTCAAGTAACAGACACATCTCAACATCAACTGTTCAGAGGAGACCGTGTGAATCAGGCCTTCATGGTCGAATTGCTGCAAAGAAACCACTACTAAAGGACACCAATAAGAAGAAGAGACTTGCTTGGGCCAAGAAACACAAGCAATGGACATTAGAGTCCAACAGCCGTGTCTTTGTGAGACACAGAGTAGGTGAACGGATGATCTCTGCATGTGTGGTTCCCACCGTGAAGCATGGAGGAGGAGGTGTGATGGTGTGGGAGTGCTTTGCTGGTGACACTGTCAGTGATTTATTTAGAATTCAAGGCACACTTAACCAGCTTGGCAACCACAGCATTCTGCAGCGATACGCCATCCCATCTGGTTTGCGCTTAGTGGGAATATCATTTGTTTTTCAACAGGACAATGACCCAAGACACACCTCCAGGCTGTGTAAGGGCTATTTGACCAAGAAGGAGAGTGATGGAGTGCTGCATCAGATGACCTGGCCTCCACAATCACCTGACCTCAACCCAATTGAGATGGTTTGGGATGAGCAGGACCACAGAGTGAAGGAAAAGCAGCCAACACGTGCTCAGCATATGTGGGAACTCCTTCAAGACTGTTGGAAAAGCATTCCTCATGAAGCTGGTTGAGAGAATGCCAAGAGTGTGCAAAGCTGTCATCAAGGCAAAGGGTGGCTACTTTTAAGTATCTAAAATATAAAATATATTTGGTTTGTTTAACACTTTTTTGGTTACTACATGATTCCATATGTGTTATTTCATAGTTTTGATGTCTTCACTATTATTCTACAATGTAGTAAATAGTAAAAATAAAGAAAAACCCTTGAATGAGTAGGTGTTCTAAAACTTTTGACTGGTACTGTACTTGGCAGTCAGGAGACAGAACATGATGACTCCCTGTCCTGGCGTAAACTTGGCAGTGGGAGACTTCAGTGAATAGCACTGATACAGTACTCCTCTCCATGTGATAAAACATCTCCTCTTTCTTCCCCTTACAGAGATCCTCCTTCTGCTGCTCCAGTGTGGGTCAGTCAACTGTGTATGGATATTACCAGTCACTGTGTAGACCCACGTCTCAACCCATTAAACTGTCACACAGGATTTACTCAAGATGGGCGAGAGAGAGGCCAAGACTTTATCTCCTTCTGCACATGGAGGGAGACAAAGGGAGGGAAGAGAGAAAGGAAGAAGATGGAGGGAGGAGAGTGAAGAAAGGACTTGAGTAAATAGTATGTATCGTAACCAGTAGTAAGTCCTTCTCAATGGCCAAGTCCACAGCAGGAGGTAAGGATGCCAGAGTAGATTTCAGCTAGGAGGAGGCTGTGGGTTTCACAAATGGAGGAAGAGGGAGGTTGGTTTGTTTTCTTTACACTTGCCATAAAAACACAACTTCTCTTTGAGCCCTGCTGAAAATAATATTATCTTATCCATACAGTTTCAAGTTATTTTTCACTTCATCTTCAACTGTCCTCTTTGCCATGATTTTCCACATGGTTGTAAACCAGCGCCCCCTTTACTTCACTTCTCCCCCCCCCCCCACCCCCTCTTTTTTTAAACAATTTAATCATGGTAAAAAAATAAGAATAATTAAAACGGGATGATAAGATTGTAAATATTTTATATGAGCTGTCATGTGTGTGTGTGTGTGTTTGTGCATGCGTCTCTGTAGAGCAGGGGTATGAGGCCAAACAGTACAGTGTGAGGAGATGATGATGTTGTGATGAGGGGGAGATGGGACCGTGGGGAGGGGAGGCACAGAACAGCCCCTGTCCAAGTGTTTTAAGATCTCACACCCTGTCAATCCACTCTCCTCTGATCCACTCAGCCACCACTGTTTCTCTCTCTCTCTCTCTTTGTCTTTCTCTCTCTCTCTCTCTTTGTTTTTCTCTCTCTCTCTCTCTCTCTTTCTCTCTCTCTCTCTCTCTCTCTCTCTCTCTCTCTCTCTCTCTCTCTCTCTCTCTCTCTCTCTCTCTCTCTCTCTCTCTCTCTCTCTCTCTCTCTCTCTCTCTCTCTCTCTCTCTCTCTCTCTGGTTATTGACGGCTCTATCATATCCCCATTACGCATACGTTTATTCTCTTATTGGATGTGTGTAATACTGACAGCCAGTATGATAATGGCGGTCACAGACCAGTGGAGGAACTGCTGGACGTTCACAGCACACAATTAATTGCATTTAGCTTATTTATCCTGCATAATATTCCAATGGAGAATAAAACAGAGTTTTACAGAGCAGCGCACCCACCGGTCATTCAACCTTGGGAGGCAGTCATACAACGCCATTAAAGGGTAGTACTGCTTTGAGTGAAGACAAATACATGCATACTAATGGGTTGGCATTATTCTACAGCATTATCACATCCTCCATCCTCCCAGCCCTGACCACATAACAGCCCCCACCAACACTGACTGTGCACAGACTGGCAGGCATCAGGGGTGAAGGGTCAAAGGTCATGCTTACTATCCTTGTCCTAGTAGCCGACGACAGATTTGCATATGTAGACCAGTCTGTCTTGATGACTTCCTCTCTGTCCACAGCAAACATAAACCCCAGTCAACCTCAATCACAGCTAGAAAAATAAACCCATTAAAGAAATCAACATATGAATAGGATGGTTGGAGGGACAGGTAATGCAATATATAGTGTAGGATTTACAGTATGGTATAGAGGGTCTGGTTTATACTATTAAGTCCCTGATGTATTATATGTAGGAAAATGGCTGCCATCCTGATATAGAGCAATAGGGGGGGGGGGGGGGGGGGGGGGACGACGACTTAGATAGAGAGGGGCAAGGCTAGAATATGCAGGTCAGTAAATCATATTCATTGAAAATTTTAATTTGACAAAAGAGGAATTTCATATCTGGTATGAACTTGCTTGAGGTACAGTCGTGTGTGAGAGAGAAAGACTGAGCGAGAGGCAGTTCATTGACGGCCCTGGGAAGTACATTTCCCTTCAACGAATATCATTTGGCAGACCCCCATCCCACTCATTTAATTATTTACAGTATTGATTTGGAGCAAAATCATACACTGTGAAGTAGATAGACGTGGAGAGTTCTTTCATTTAATGGTTTGACGATCTGTGTCGCCGCTTTTGTACAGAACAACCGGCTACAATGAAAGGCAGATTTGAAATGCACGTTCTAGGAAGTTGAGACATCTGCATAATATTGATGCGAAATGGAGATTGCACAGACAGAGTTATGGAGCATGTACACCGTATCCAAAACAGTTATACTCTGCTGCCCAATGATACTGTAAATGTTGCTCCCTTGGAGTATCAACCAAATGCATTCAGCACCAAACAACTACAACACAGCATAAAAACAGATAACTTCATCCACATTTTCTAAATGTAAAATAATATCTATCAAAGTGAATAATTTTTTCTTAGTGTTATTAATGATATTTTCGGTCTTCCTTGACATTTCTAATCAATTACAGATTGTATCCAGGTGATTTAATTTGATTTCATGTTGCAGTGGAGCGGTTTGGCCCTGGCAGCATTAATCACAGCATTATGCAGAGCCCCAGAGCCACCCTACAACAGGGGAAGCCTGGTTTCAGCCACACAGCCAAATCAATCAGACTGCTCAGGTTCCAGTGGGAACACACAGAACATTCTTTTGTTTCTCTGATATGCATGTGTCTGAATGAACTTTGTAGGGATGACACATCTACGCTATACATTTTATAGATTTTTTGCTCAACAGGATTTTTGTTGTAAATGGTACTACAGGTACACTCAAAGTGATACAGTGAATTCCTGTAAAGCCATTGACTGTAAAGACGAAGACAAAACCCTGATGATGGACAATCAGAGAAAGCCTCTGAGTAGACACTGGTGAACGAAGGATGTCTTCAGTGATTCTGTCCCACTTTTTTGCCAGTGAGAATTAATGGAGCGGACGTGCTATGCCATCACTCCTGCTACTCCTGCCTTCCTCATTCTCCCTCACTCATGCTGCTCTCTGTGTGGGTATATTCCATATCAAAATCATGCAGACAGCACTGGTGTCTCTCTCAAGATAACCAAAACACAACCAGCCTGCAGAGGACTGTAGTGTGTAAATACTGTACTGCACTGTATTGTATGTGTGTGGTTTATGAGTTACTGTGCTGGCTACCTCCTCCCTGTTTCCCGGCACCTCAGGATAAATGTCTATTGGAGAGGGTTTTTATTTTTGGGAATATCAACAGTGTTGAGGAGTGTCTTCCCTTTCATGGGCCTTCCGATGAATTAAACTCATCGCTCTAATCATGATGGAGGTGTGTGTGTGTGTTTGTGTGTGTGTGTGTGTGTGTGTGTGTGTGTGTGTGTGTGTGTGTGTGTGTGTGTGTGTGTGTGTGTGTGTGTGTGGCATTAGGCAGAGACTGCATAGTGTATGATAGGACTGTACAATAAGCTATAAAATACAGTATTTCCCTCTAAGGTGGACCTCCGTGTGTTCAAAGCTGTGACAGACTGGAGGTGTTCAGGTTGTAACTCGGGTGTCTGGAGTTTTGCCAAGATGCTTATCTAACCACAGAGCAATTAGTACAACACCCTCAGAGAGTTTAGTTTTTTTTTAGATTTCATAAGGATTCTGGAAAGTGCTTGGTAAAGGTTTTGGACACTAAAATCCATCGGTATTCACCATAGACGGGTTAGCTGAGAACGTCACGAAAACTATGCACACGCTTTCAATAGGGCAGAAGGCAGTGTGTTGTTGTGATTCTAGATGACCAGGTAGCTAGCAACAATGACAACAAACTGCCATGTTGGGAATCGTAAGTGGCTCGTTTCAGTTAGTTTTATCTTGTTCTTGATACCATGTCTTGTTTTGAGGGTTTTTGACTGATGTCACATCTATGCTAATATGGCTCAAATTCGCTAGCTAGCTAACCAACAACTGTAACGATGTATTTGAGAGACAATAAGTGCTCATATTTTAGCCAACCCGTCTATACTACCTTCCTCCATTCTTTAAAAGATTCAAAGAAACAAAATGAAATTCATTGATAAAGCATTCCTACAGGAACAGAATCTTTGAATAAACAGGCAGTTGTCGTGGAGTATATAGTATTTATACAGTTAATTTTTCTCTCTGTCAGTCCTATATCAGAAATGTCAGCAGAAATCCATTTACACCTCTAGAGACCACATACTGTAATGATTTAACTTTACAATCCACACTGTGATGACCACAATGAATGACTAAATACAAGCCGTGCCTATCCTTCCTCCCTGCATGAAGCCCAAAAAACAGACATTCTGTTAGCATTGCATCGCCACGCTGACTGCGAACTTGCCGCTTTTGTGTCTACAATCATCTTACGCTTCATGTCATAATGTGAGAAAACTGATAAAATATTGTCTATTAATTTAGTGTCCTCGCATATAACTGAGCACCAAAGTGATTCTGTGAAGATTGGACAGAGTCATACCATACTTATCGATGGTGTCAGATGTGCTCCCTGTTCCCCCTCTCAAAACAGTCCCCGGCAGGAGACAGCAGGATTAGAGCAGGTTTCCACAGACAGACATCCCTGGAAAGCAGCAGCCAGGCCAACACTCTCCAGCCTACTAGCGGCCTAAATCCCATTCAGTCCTAAACCTCTCCCTGAGCCTGCTCTACCAGCCTCCCCCTCGCTGCTCCCGCCCCGCTGCCCAGTAATCAGCCTATTAACATGGAGATCGAGGTACTAGTAGGACAGCAGTATGAAAATCACCTCATTCATATTTAAAGCTGCTGGGCATACATGTCACACGGGATTACAGTGTGTGAGTCTCTCTCGCTCTCTCTCTCTCTCTCTCTCCCTCTCACTCTCCCTCTCTCTCTCACTCTCCCTCTGCTTGAAACGTACGTTTCGGTGGCCTCACAGAAAGGCATACAACCTAATCTTTCAGCCATGGTTCTCAGCTGTACATATTACTCTAGGAATGTGACAAATGGGGCAAAAAGTGACTTGACCCTTACCATAAAGTTCAGTTGAATATACGTTTTCATCCCCTATAGGTTTAGCGTTAACTAAACTATATTAACTGATAGCCAGCGGTATACCTTGCACAAAGAAGAGTACTGTACTGCTGTGTTTGCTTTGGCTATGTGTTTGCTTATTTTTGTCTTCGGTCTCGTGCTGCATTTACAATATAATTACTGGAGTGGTGACAAGGGATCTCTACTGATCACTCAACATGATGACATCATTAGCTCCAGAGGGGAGGCCATTTTTCTCCTTGAGGAATCTCGCCTCATCTGCAGAGTATCAGTCTCACATGTAATGGGGATAAATCATTGGCTATATCAACCAAATGGAATCACAGTATTAAGCTCCTAAATTTCCCTAACAGCATCTAATGAATGGCTCCCAGTCACTCTCATCCTTTACGAAAGACAAGCGTTTTGCCTTTGTCTTGAAATGGCCCTAATGTTTAACTGTATGCCTGCCTAAATTGTACTGCTGCAATGTCGGCAATTGCTGTACACTTTTAGGTGTACACTGTAGGTTCACTGGTTTCTGTCTCCACCATCTTCGTGCGCATTGGAAATTTACATTGAAAATAACAGTTTACGCTGAGTATACCAAACATTAGGAACACCTTCCTAATGTTGAGTTGCACCCTGCCCCTTTTGCCCTCAGAGCAGCCTCAATTCGCCAGGGCATGGTCTCTACAAGGTGTCGAAAGCGTTCCACAGGGATGCTGGCCCGTGTTGACTCCAATGCTTCCCACAGTTGTCTTTGGGTGGTGGATCATTCTTGATACACACAGGAAACTGTTGACCGTGAAAAACCCAGCAGCGTTGCAGCACCTACTACCATACCCCGTTTAAAGGCACTTACATTTTTTGTCTTCCCCATTCACCCTCTGAATGGTACACACACACAATCCATGTCTCAATTGTCTTAAGGCTTAAAAATCCTTCTTTAACCTGTCTCCTCCCCTTCATCTACACTGATTGAAGTGGAAATAACAAGTGACATCAATAAGGGATCATAGCTTTCACCTGGATTCACCTGGTCAGTCTACAGTATGTCATGGAAAGAGCAGGTGTTCTTAATGTTTTGTATACTTAGTGTACTGTAGGTGTATTTGTCAGTCGAACATTAGCATTGATACAATGTTAAATGATAGGAAGACAATCCATAGCTCATGATGGGATACTAGCTCTAGCTCTAGCACAATATATGATGCCTATTCATTATTATTGTAATGATGCATAATTTAGAGCCAAACCTTCTTTTGTGCTCATTTATTTTATTTAACCTTCATTTTAACAGGGAGTCATGCTGAGACCAAGGTCTCTTTCACAGATTAGCCCTGCATACACATCAAACACATCAATGTACACTATACACATCAATAAACATCAATATAGGCCTACACATAAATATTCACATCAATACATGAAAAGCAAAACACAATCATAGAAAACAAACACATTCTTCAGTAAAAGGGTCCTCAATCAGTCTTTTGAATTGCCCTAAACGCACCAATTCATCGAAGTTTAGAAAGCCTTGGAGATCACTCTACAAGTAAGGTGCAAAAAAACTAAAAGCAAATTGACCTAACTCAGTTGAGATCAAAGGGATCTCCAGAGTAAGCCATCCCTGAGACCGGGTCTGGTATCTCGTAAGTCTATAAGTTAACAATAAAGTAAGGTACGGTGGAAGTTTATACAGGAAGGTTTTATAAACAAAAAGAGTGAAATGCATCAATCTACGAGACTTCAGAGGGCCAGCCTACTTTCTGATACAGAATGCAGTAATGTGTACTACTGAACCTATTGTCCGTAATAAAGAGTAGTGAGCTATGATGATAAACTGCGTCCAATGGCTTTGATACAGTGGTAGCTGCATTCATATAGACAATATCCCCATAGTCTTTAACCGTAATCAATGTTGACTGAATGATTTGTTTTCTGCTATTTATAAAAAGGCATGACCTATTTCTATAAAGGAAGCACATTTTAATTCTTAATTTCTTAACTCAACAATGTGCTTTTTGAAAGATAGCTTTTCATCAATCCAGATGCCCAGATATTTACACTACATGACCAAAAGTATGTGGACACCTGCTCATCGAACATCTCATTCCAAAATCATGGGCAATAATATGGAGTTGGTCCTGCCTTCGCTGCTATAACAGCCTCCACTGTTCTGGGAAGGCTTTCCGCTAGATATTGGAACATTGCTGCAGGGACTTGCTTCCATTCAGCCACATTAGTGAGGTTGGGCACTGATGTTGGGCGATTAGGCCTGGCTCACAGTTGGCGCGCCAATTCATCCCAAAGGTGTTTGATGGGGTTGAGGTCAGGGCTCTGTGCAGGTCAGTCAAGTTCTCCCACACTGATCTTGACAAACCATTTCTGTATGGACCTCGCTTTGTGCACAGGGGCATTGTCATGCTGAAACAGGAAAGGGCCTTCCCCAAACTGTTGCCACAAAGTTGGAAGCACAGAATCGTCTAGAATGTCATTGTATGCTGTAGCGTTAAGATTTCCCTTCACTGGAACTAAGGGGCCTAGCCCGAACCATGAAAAACAGCCCCAGACCATTATTCCTTCACCAAACTTTACAGTTGGCACTATGCATTGGGGGCAGGTAGCCTTCTCCTGGCATCTGCCAAACCCAGATTTGTCCGTCGGACTTCAGCACTCGGCGGTCCTTTTCTGTGAGCTTGTGTGGCCTACCACTTCGCGGCTGAGCCGTTGTTGCTCCTAGACGTTTCCACTTCACAATAACAGCACTTACAGTTGACCGGGGAAGCTCTAGCAGGGAAGAAATTTGACGAACTGACTTGTTGGAAAGGTGGCATCCTATGATGGTGCCACGTTGAAAGTCACTGAGCTCTTCAGTAAGGCCATTCTACTGCCAATGTTTGTCTATGGAGATTGCATGGCGGTGTGCTCGATTTTATACACCTGTAAGCAACGAGTGTGGCTGAAATAGCCGAATCCACTCATTTGAAGGGGTGTCCACATACCTTTGTATATAGTGTATAAGCAGGGACACAATCAATGAGGGCACCATCCAATGTACATCTGCATAAATCATCAGATACATTTTTACGTGATTTGGAAAATAACATATTCTTGGTTTTACCTGCATTAAGTACCAGTTTCAGTTCAACAAAGGCTTTCTGCAAAGCAGTGAAAAAAATACCTTTTAAAATTCCATGGTCACATCCATCTAATTTCCCTGAGCTTGTAGTGCCAGGGCCGTTGGTTTAGAGGAGCGCTGATAGAAACTCAGAGCCTGTGTGTTCTCTCATCCTGTCCCTGAGGCAGTGAACTGGAAACAGCCAGGCAGGCAGTGTGAACCGCCAGGTATTGATCTGAATCAGACACACACTGAGACGCTCAAAGAGGAAATGCACCGTAGAGGATCTCTGGGTGGCTTGATTGGTCTGGGAAGCTAACAAACCCTAGTATGTGATGCAAAGTGATTTATTTAAAGTCCTTTGTGTTAGGGTTGAGCGGTAAAATAAGGGGAACATGCTGGTGGGGTTGCATACTAAATACAATATTGGGTAGGAGAGGAACCATGCAATCACAAAGGTGATTGTTAAAGTTGATTTGCTTCTGCCCAATCCTATTATATCTCATACTATTCTATCCTCCATGCTTGAGGTAGCTGCCAAAGAGTACTGTAGCTTCCACCATATATGCATACTGTATAGTAGAATGTAGGGGGCAGGTGTGGATGAAGGAGGAGAGAAGGACATTAAGACTAATGGCCCACATTTAACTCCTGACCTGTATAGACACAGAGGGCTTTCTGTTGAAGCTCAAAACGTTGGATGAATAATTTACATTTCACATCGGCTCGATCAATACTCCCATTAAGCCCTAATCAATTGACCATTAACAGGCTGTTCCTAAAAGAAAGTACAGATTTGGAGCATTGGACATAAAGGCGCTCACTGGTTATGCACACAGACAATACTGTATAAGGGTGATTCCATGCCAGTCAGAGCGGAAAATATTTTCATGATGATATTGGCAATTTTAGGCCTTTTTTTGACCTATACATTCCTCCTGTAAGACCCTATGATCTGTGAACCGTACATGATACAGACAACATCTTGGTGTCATTATACTCCTTATGTGTTCTCTCAAATATGGAGTAAGTCTAGATTCTGAAATACACATTTTCACATAAATTTATTCAACAAAACTACCCTTTTTGATTTTGCTTATTTTAGACATATTGTTTGTAACAATATACTCTTCAAACATGTCAAATTTCCAGAGTGGGCTCTCTGGTAATTTTTATGATATTACCCATTTTATACAAAGAAATGTACTTATAGCGTCTGCTAAATGATGTAACTGTTATAGGTATTTACCAATTTCAGCCCTCCTTTAGGATTGCACATTCAGCAAGTCACCAGCAGAGGGAGTTACCTATGAATCAAGTTTTCCATTTATTGTGTTGATGGCGCTCATAAAAATGGTCATACCTTCAGAATTAGCAGAGAGCACACTCTAGAAATGTGATGTACTTGTAGAGTATATTGTTCCAAACAATGACTTAAAATGAACAAAATCAAAAAGGGTAGTTTTGAGATATGAATATTAATGTTCTGAATGTTTGCATTTATACCAAAAGTATTTTCCCCTCCCGCTGGCGTGTAAGACATACATGATCAGTGACATCCATCCAAGCTTATGAAGTAAAAACAGCCTTATGATGGCACCCTTCAACCATCAAAAAACCATTAGTCCAAGAGATGTCATTTCACAACTAAACACCATCACAACCTGCATACCTAATGATCCAAAGCAGAGGTATCAACTGAAGGTTTCACTTAACCCTTTACAGTGGTATCTGAGTCACTTAACCCCAGAAAGCAGCAGAGGCAGCTTGTTAGCTCCCATCTCTTCAGGCTCTGTAGCTTTCCTCCACTTGGGTAATCAGAAACAGGCCTTGTACCAAACTACGGCTGGGTAAAATGGAAATTATTCCTCTGCATGGCCAAACACTGGAAGGTGTAATCAACATCTTCTAAAAAGTCCCAATTTTAAAGTTTGAGAGCTGACAGGCAATACCATACTAGCAGAAAACGGGTTTAAACATTTCAAAAGTTTGGTTCAGAAGACAGGAAGGTTTGACGTTTGAACAACCAACTGAAGACCATGCCAAGACTATCTATAGCTAAACCCATCTAACATTGGTATAGTGTATAGCACAGAGCCAATAGCTTTCATACCAGAAGTTGTAGACAGCAGCACCCAGGCTGTGGTACACATGTATACGGTATCTAAACAACGACAAACAGACCAGGGGTATAATCCCATGCACTGTGTCCCTCCTAATCTCCATATAGAAGAGAAGTACACAAAGTGAATGGGGAGATGGCTTTATTCCTGGATCCACTGTTCCACTGTCTGGGCTCCAGAGGTGTGGGAGCCGAGATAAACGAGGGGGAAGGGGATTAAAACGTCCCCAACGCGCTGGCCGTTTAATTGAAACCTCCCCTGGGACCCTACGGAGGGGAGAGGAGGAGGGTAGATCGGCTGTCTGGGAAGCTGCCGCTGGGGAGCCCCCTAGGTAAATCCATTCCCTCACTGCCTCTCAATAGGGGATGATGAATTGGGTGCCGTCAGCCCCCCGCTGGGGACAGGGGTGCGCCGTTGCCTGTCGAGACACATGGAGACACGCAGAGCACATTGTGGTCTTTATGTCAGCGCTCGTGATGGAGCAATCCCACCGCGGGGGCCCACACTTTGATCAATAATTAATCTAAACATTAAAAAGCATTTTCTTTGTGTGACAGGCCAGGGAGTGCTATTTTTCCAGGCGCAAGGCGTGGTGCACCCACCACCCTCCCCCGACCTAATTGCACCCCACTCAGACTCCCTGCTGGGTTAAATACGGTAAATCATCGCAAAGTTCCTCCTCTGACCCTCAAAATGAATCTGTCACGTCTGGGTGGGGTTAAAGAGAGAAGGCCTGACACGTGTGATAAGAATAAAGCTCCCTTTGTAGATCCATACATACAGTATACATACTAATGAAAGCAAAGTATCTAACAGACACCGTTTCCAAACACAACATCTCTCCCCAGACTTCACATAACATTTGCCATTAGCTGACTTAGGGATAATTTATAAGGTTGTGAAATTAAATCATACCTAGATTGAACAAAAAAATTCAGCAATCACTGAAATTAATCTTTGGGGCAAGATATGGAAGGAGGAGCTTGCATTTGTGTATGCCAAGATCCATTTCAATCTCACATTTGGAATCATTTAGTTCCTGGAACACCACCACAAATGGAATAACTGTTTTCCTTCTCAGCGTAAATACCTTGATTTTAGACCAAGGAATCCTCAACATAAATATATCCATCATTGCTCAAATAGAACCCATAGCCAACCCACTGTCATACTTGAGAGATGGCATCTGTCAAACAAATGCGATGTGAGGAAGTGGTCTGATTATGTTGTATTACCTCGCATCTTTTGTCTTGTTGCTAAGTGAGATGATGATTGATGAAGGGAGGGACATTCTGTCCAAGGTCAAAGCACTTTGTGTGTCAGACAGAAACTTGTGTTCTAGAGAACTAGGCAAGACAACCCTCTGAGAAGCCACAGAAGCCACAGACTAAAAGCTTGCAGCAAAAGCTTCGGTCACAGAGAGAAAATATAGATAATTTGAGCAATTCAAAACACGTGTGAAAGCACTCCTTAGTGAAATTAGCTTCTGTAGCCACATGAGCACTGAGCAGGGGTTAAAAAAATGAGGGGGGGGGGGGGGGGGGGGGGGGGTGAGTTGGATCAACCAGCTCAGTCATCACTGTTGCTGTAGAGGAGGATTTAACAATCAGAGCAGCATTGTTCATCCTCAGTGATCTCAGCCAGACTCTCCTCTCTGATCGCTGCTTCGGCAGCTTTAGAAAATTAGCCCACATAACACAGTGACCTGCAAAGAGAGGAGGAAATGGGTACAGGAAGAATGAAACAAAGGATAAGTGGGTTTGGAGGAGCCACATGTTCATTAAATGATGAGCAAATGGCATTTAGCTGGGATTCATGGTGGAGGTAGTAGTCTGTGCCAGGATGACATCTACCAGGACAAGACACCCTCCATTAGCTGCACGAAAGGCTGTGTCATGGTTTCTACGGGCACAGTGAGGCACAATTATATATTTTGTGTTTTGAAGTGTCAAAGTTTAAGAAAAAGTATAACCAACAGACCAGGAGTTGAGTCCTAATGTTTCAATTTCTTAACTGCACGATAGGGCTCTATAGCTGAAATATTTTGGGAGTTTTTAGTCCAAAACCCTAACCAGAGATTTAATTGTGCATGAAGTCTGAACCTGTACAGAATACAGTATGGTTTCCAAATTGCCTATTCAATTGTGAAACCTTGATGTACTTGGACACTGGGGACTGGAGACTGTTAATGGTTAGAAAGCTCCAGTCTCTTTATCCCTCAGCGGAGTGCACACACACTCATGTTTGGCTTAATAATTAATTTAGCTCTGAATATTAATTAGGTGAGAAATAACTATTTATTTTTTGTTAATCAGATTAGAAATTCTTACTGGATTCCCAATTAGCTCCTTAATTGAAGCTCTGTCAGCTTGTTTGTGTGAAGCTGTGTTCGTTCCAAAACTAATACCCCATATGCTAATTTCTGGATGGAACAGGACAGGGTTATTGAACAGGAGAAACAGAAATCTGTCTGTGTTTAAGTCTTTTGATCAAGAGCCAAAGCAAATCATGGAGGTCAATTTCAAAGGGAAAGTTTTACTAGCTCTAATAGTTCTGGGAGTTCAGTGACTAAGGGGATGGTTATCCATAAAGACTTCTGTATCAGAAACACCGCTTCCTTTGATGGGCTTATAAGAAATGAGTCATTTGCTGCCTGAATTCCAAACGTACTCATATTTACTGAGACGCTTAAAGATGCCTTAATTCAAAGACTGTCAGTTTACCTTTAAACCTATTATCTATCTTATTTCTCCTTCCACAAAATGTAATTTCTTTGTGTGATATATATTTTCCTGTGTTCCATATTGTTTGAGACAACGGCTGACTAAGACATATACAGTAAGGAAATGGATAATTAGGGAGGATGAGGTGGAAAATGACAGCGTCACACACTTCTGCCCTTAACCATCTGTTGGCACTGTTCCAGCTCCTTTAGGTCCATCACATTACCTCATCCTTAGTCATCATCCCATTACAAAACTAAAAGCTTCCGTGCCCACTAACTGAACAAAGGATGCCACTGTGGAGATGGTTTGTGGTTAAGGTTATATCTGATAGATCTGATCTGTTTCTCATACAGTCAGATAGAACATGACCTGCTCATGGTTCCACTCATCGCTGTCCTCTATTGTCTAAATGTTTTTAATTATTGGTCCTGCAGGATTTGGGGATCAATGCTATAAACAATGAATCCAAGTGTATCTAAGGTTACCTCTCTGGTCACTCTGGTAACCTCTGGTAAAAAATTTTTAAACATTCCAGATACAAAATCTCCTCCATATTATGTGAGATATTAGGTTGTATTCGTACACATACTGAATTACCGTCATACCTACTGACCACAGAGAGCAGTTAATCATACCTACTGACCACAGAGAGCAGTTAATCATACCTACTGACCACAGAGAGCAGTTAATCATACCTACTGTCCACAGAGAGCAGTTAATCATACCTACTGACCACAGAGAGCAGTTAATCATACCTACTGACCACAGAGAGCAGTTAATCATACCTACTGACCACAGAGAGCAGTTAATCATACCTACTGACCACAGAGAGCAGTTAATGAGATATATCACCTTATGCCTATATGAGATGATGAACTCTCAATGGCAGTTTTCCATTAGAATTCATTAGGCGTAATTGGTGGAAGATTTCATTACATGCTAATAGAGAAAAGGAGCTAATTTCGACTGGCTAAGACCTTGGTATTACAATAATTCTTAATTTTGCTCAGATATTATTATCTCTTGGTAGGAGAGATCATTTAAATGTTAATAGGCAACCTCCTTCCTCCCGGTTTTTATTGCCTCCCCTTGTCAGTGTGGAGTATGCTGTACTGTGCATGGGTTTCATTCAGAGCAGCAGCCTCTGTACTGAAGGTAGACATAAATAAACCCAGTGTTATCTCACTGTATATTGTATGGGGGGAAATGTAGGAAATATTTGTACAATGCCAAATCTGTGTATTTGTCAACAAAGAACTTACAGTCAGAAAAAACTAAAAGAAAAGGACCAAATGCTCATAAGTAGCACACTACAACATAATGCAACAAAATAAAAATAAACTCCCTTCCCTAATGCATCCCTCCCTGAGCAGCTCTCCTTTGTGTGTGACAGCAGTGGGTCACGCCATGAGCTAATGCCCTCATAGGACGGCCCTTTATATGAAAAAGGTTAAGCTAGCCCTCTGTTCTCTGTTCTCTCAACATTTTGACTGTCAAAGCCTCCCCTCCTTGGCCCTCCTCAGTCCTAATGAGCCATCTCCTGGGGCAGGGCTTTACTCCCGCCAGGGTTAAAGAGGCCATCATGTTGTTCATTTAAAGACGACACATAGCCATGACTTCCCCCTAATTGTGTGCTTGTGTTGGCTCATTTGTTTTGGTGGTAAAAAATTCAGCCCCATATTTTTTCCCCTCCCCACTGGTAGGCCGGCTGTGAGCAATTTGGTGAAGCGGGGACTTTATTTTGTGGGATTGGAGAGGCTTTGAGACCGGCCTTTCTCTGATGTCTAAGAATACCCACAGACTCACACACAAAGGCATACACTTATAAGATGCTCTAAACATTCTAAACACATAACCATACCAATTAATGTATGCACGCACGTATGCACGCGCACGTGCACACACACAGACACACACACAGACACACACTGAGACGAGACCACTGGGGACTGTGTGATTGCAGTCTGTGGCACATTTCGAAGCGGTAAACATCAAAAACAGCCTGAATGAGACCTGAACGTATGAGAGAGACCTTTAGCTGGCATATGAAATATTGATGCTCTAAAGCATGTAGATTGTTTATTGACTGGCTTCAGAAGGGAACTGTGTGTCTGGTCTTACTCGTTTGGTTGATTTCTGAATTCTATTTGAATGCGTTTGCCTACCTCTTCATGTCAGCCGGGTTGTAATTACCAGAAATAAACAAGCAATTAAAATAATAATTTACTTAGTATGCTGCCTTGCTAAAGTGGTCCTCTGGTATGACTCTTTGGTTTGCACAGAATAGGTCCCTCAGATGTAGACAATTTGTTCTGTAATACCCTTTCACTGCCTCAATCAGGCACAATTATGGCTCCTTCAATGTAAACATGTCCCTCCCCTACTTTCTGTCACTTGACAGGCTAGTGACATTTGCCAGGTGGTGTTTGGCTCTACGATGTAATGTCTGACATTAGTGAAATTCCCTGTAAACATCCTGTTTGTCCAAAGGACAAAACGATGTTGTGCATAATAATGAGAGGTAACTGACAGTGATGCATTAACTGTTTCCTAGAACTTTGTGAGAAAATTCCCCCATGCCCTTCTCACTACTGTTTAGAGATCAGTTGTATCTTCCACAACAGACACAGTAGAGCTGTAGGCTACATATGCATCCTGCAAAGGTTGATTCCACCATTCGTTTGGTCCGCTACTGTACTGTAGCAGCAGTAGGACTGTGTGTGGAGCCCTGAGGGGTGTAGACATGGCTGACTCATTTAATAACCCTGCCATAGGTGACTTACAGCTTCACTGTGAGGTGATGCTGTGTACAGGTGAGACGGCTGACCCTCCAGCTAAACAGGAAAGGTGGGGTGTCGCCTACAACACATGGTCACACCGCACAGAGAAAATATGACACAGAGGCTAACCACAGGAACAATGAAAGGAGTGATTGTGGTTGATGAGTTCATGCTGGTAATACTCTAAGAAACTGTAACTGAGTTATTAGTTAAAACACGAGTGGACATCTAATAGCTGTGAGAAATCCTATTTCCTTGACACAGATTGTAATTTGTATTATTCTACCTATATAAGGTAATGTAATACATTTTACATTTTAGTCATTTAGCAGGCGCTCTTATCCAGAGCGATTTACAGTAAGTGAGTGCATACATTTTTCATACTGGCCCCCGTGGGAAACAAACCCACAACCCTGGCGTTGCAAGCGCCATGCTCTACCAAATGAGCTACAGGGGACTAATTTGCATTATTCTACCTATATAAGGTAATGTAATACATCTTATGTGTACAGTGACTCTTGAGTCATATGTAAAGTGAGACACAAGGTCTGTAACTTCAATTCCTTGGGAAAAAAGACTGGGGAACGTAAAGTATGTGAGTCATAATTATGTTGTCTATCAGCTGAGTTAGGCTTTCTGCCTATTGTATCTGTCTGTCAGAGAACTTTCACCCCAAGCTGCACAAGCCAAGCATTAATTACAGTGGTACATGTTGTAATTACTCCCACAATGCAATGTAGAGCATGAATGGGAAATTAAAAGGAGTTTTTTTACTTTAGGTCACCAGAACATCTTTCCATGTTGGCATCACTGAAAAGGAGTAATGTGCTAGTGGGGTTTTATACACAACACACCTGACCAAAGGGTTGAATTGGGTTGAAATAAAATCCTGTATATAGTGTGGGGTGGCAGGTAGCCTAGCGGTCACTGATTCGAATACCCGAGCTGACAAGGTGAAAGATCTGTCGATGTGCCCTTGAGCAAGGCACTTAAGGGGATACTTTGGGATTTTGGCAAAGTCAGATGAACTCGTGGATACCCTTTATTTTAAAATGTTTGTACTTTCACGATTTCCAATTGGTAGTTACAGTCTTGTCCCATCGCTGCAACTCCCCTACAGACTCAAGAGAGGTGAAGGTTGAGAGCCATGCGGCCGCCGAAACACGACCCTGCCAAGCCGCACTGCTTCTTGACACACTGCTCGCTTAACCTGGAACCAGCCGCACCAATGTGTTGGTCATGGGTCTCCCGGTCGCGGCTGGCTGTGACACAGCCTGGGATCAAACCCGGGTCTTTAATGACACCTCAAGCACTGCGATGCAGTGCCTTAGACCGCTGCGCCACTTGGGAGGTGTGGATACTCTTTTTATGACTCTGTGTTCAGTAGGAAAGAAATTAGAGGTAGTTTCGCAAGCCAATGCTAACTAGTGTTAGCGCAATGACTAGAAGTCTTTGGGAATCTGCTAGCAATGGTATCCACGAGTTCTGAATCTGGGGAAGTAGATAAAGAGCGTCATTGCCAAAATCCCAAAGTATCCCTTTAACCATAATTTGCTCCAGGGGCGCCATACTACTATGGCTGACCCTGTAAATCAACACATTTCACTGCACCTATCCGGTGTATGTGATAATAAAACAACTATAATTTGTTTTTTCTCCTTATGACTTGATGATGCTATATTTAAGCAATAAGGCACGAGGGGGTGTGGTATACGGCCAATATACCACGGCTAAGGGCTGTTCTTAAGCACGACGCAACGCGGAGTGCCTGGATACAGCCCATAGCCGTGGTATATTTGCCATATACCACAAACCCCCAAGGTGCATTATTGCTATTATAAACTGGTTACAAAAGTAATTTGAACAGTAAAAATCTCACATACCACAGCTTTCAGCCAATCAGCATTCAGGGCTTGAACCACCCAGTTTATAATAATCAATACAACCGGAGTCTGCGAGTGTAAAGGACGTCGCGCTGTTTGCTTAGCGAGTACCACTTTCTCCTAATTCGGCTCACACTGAGGCTCGAACCCAAGAGCTCTGCTTTGCTAGCACATGTGACCACCCTCCTGAAGCATCTTACCTGTTCGCGCCACCGCAAAGTGAACAAAAAAAAGGTAGCAACACTTCCCGCTTGGAGTAAGTTTCACACATCCCCATGTACTTCATTCACCCCTCAAACTTACTTAACAGCTACCGCAGTGTAGCTGTAGATCCGAGTCACTAGGCACCACTAACGGGGTTCAGTGTGCTGCTAACAGCTTTTTTTAACAACAGCCCATTACGCCTGTTGAATGACATCAAATATCAAATCCAATTTCTCATGAAGATTTATCACATGCCGTCACAACTATGACAACTATGACAACTAATGACTAGCCTACAGTTAGGCAGACAGGGAATGTCAGAGTCCCAGGTAGGTCGACTCCCTCCCTGTCCCTCTCTGTGTGTCTGATGCTACGGTGCTGGGTCTGATGCTATGCTGCTGGGTCTGATGCTATGCTGCTGGGTCTGATGCTATGCAGCTGGGTCTGATGCTATGCTGCTGGGTCTGATGCTACGGTGCTGGGTCTGATGCTATGCTGCTGGGTCTGATGCTATGCTGCTGGGTCTGATGCTATGCTGCTTGGTCTGATGCTACGGTGCTGGGTCTGATGCTATGCTGCTGGGTCTGATGCTATACTGCTGGGTCTGATGCTATGCTGCTGGGTCTGATGCTACGGTGCTGGGTCTGATGCTATGCTGCTGGGTCTAATGCTACGGTGCTGGGTCTGATGCTATGCTGCTGGGTCTGATGCTATGCTGCTGGGTCTGATGCTATGCTGCTTGGTCTGATGCTACGGTGTTGGGTCTGATGCTATGCTGCTGGGTCTGATGCTATACTGCTGGGTCTGATGCTATGCTGCTGGGTCTGATGCTACGGTGCTGGGTCTGATGCTATGCTGCTGGGTCTAATGCTACAGTGCTGAGTCTAATGCTACAGTGCTGGGTCTAATGCTACGGTGCTGGGTCTAATGCTACAGTGCTGGGTCTGATGCTATGCTGCTGGGTCTAATGCTACAGTGCTGGGTCTGATGCTACAGTGCTGGGTCTAATGCTACAGTGCTGGGTCTGATGCTACAGTGCTGGGTCTGATGCTACAGTGCTGGGTCTGATGCTACGGTGCTGGGTCTGATGCTACAGTGCCGCTACGCTGCTTTCGGTGTGCCCGCTATGCCAGGCAGTGCCAGGGACCTGTCGCCATCCCAGCATGGCATAGTGTTACGGCATGTCCCGACCTTCTGTTCATCCTGTCACTCTGGCGCTGGTACTACCAGTAGGACCACATCCACGCCAGGCAAAACTATGGTGGTTAACCCCTTGGGAGTATGTGACCAATGATGCCCGCAGGGGTGGCAATGCTCTGGGCATGACATACTGGAAATATATCTGTGACTATACTGGATAGGAGATAGGAGAGGTTATGTGTTCTTATACCTGGCCTAAAACAATGACATGGTTTCATTTGCATTACCGTAACATGGCCTTGGGTGACACCTGTTACCTTCTATCCATAATAGACAGGGCAATGTGATGATGCAGGGCATTTCCATCTAAAATGAACCATGAGCACCAACATGTGAAGTTCATAGGAGCATGTTAAAAAGGGCATCAAATGAAAGCTAATAGTCTATTTTTTATTTTTTATTAAGGCATATATACATTTTTCAACCATTTTCCATTCAAAACATTAGGAATAAGTAAAGGCATTCATTTCTGGTCAACATCTACCAGAAGAAGTCTTAAAAGGTATTAGAAATACATCAAAACACAATAATGTTGAAGTAAAGACCACTGCCAACTAATATCAACACCTTGTGCCTTATAATTCCATTACCAAAAACCCACATATCTTTAAGATATTTTCTACTTTCTCTCCCATGTGAGGAGGGAGGATAATGAAAGTTCACAGAAGTAACAAGTAAAGGTAGACCTACCAATTAGTTATAGTGTTTTTACTGATATCAAGTTTGTTTATGAATTATTAAGTGATTAAAACTTGTAATTCTGTTACCAAATCGGTAACGCAATTACTGCAATTGAATTGGCTACAATGGGAAATCATGGTAGTCACAAACCACAGTTGGGTCACCTGCTACTGTCCTCACTTCCTCTGGCATACCTTTATGTTCAGCTCATAACAGTTTTTTTCTCTTTCTGAACCAATTATAGACATCTATGTTTTACAAGTTTTGACAGCACAGTACAGTACGGTACAGTAGAGAACAGTACAGTACAGAACAGTCAAGTAAAGAAAAGTAGAGTACAGTACTATACAGTACAGTAATGTACAGTAGAGTAAAGTTCAGTACAGTAAAGCAAACTAGAGTAGAGTACAGTATAATGTCCTGTATTGTACTGTACTCTACTGTGCTGTACATATCTACTTTACTGTACTCTACTGTACTGTACTGAACTCTACTCTACTGTGATGAGCTGTACTGTACTCGACTGTACTGTACTGAACTCTACTGTGATGTGCTGTACTGTACTCTCCTGTGCTGTACTGTGATGTCAAAACTTGTGAAACATAGACGTCTATGATTGTTTAAGATTTGTTCCGGTCCGTCCAACCAAATGTGGTCTTGTTTGGGGGCGGAGCTCATTACAATAATAGCCAGTGTGTAGAATAATACCCATGCAAGATAAGGATATTGCATATTTCTACCTTTGTGTACCTATTTAGGATACATCACCATGAAGAGAATGACTTTCATATCCATAATTATGCTTTTCTGTATAGTACAGTACAGATCAGTCACCCATGATGTAATTCCATAACCGTAATTCCGTTAATTCCACTTCACCTACTGTAGTTCAATAACCAAAATAAATGTTTTCAAACTCAAGGTGTCATATCATAGCTGACACCCCATTCTTTCTGCAGATAATTCGGAGCAGATATTTAACAGTTTTTGGGAAATGTGGTCGCATAAAGAAATCTGTTACCAAACTTTGCAACTGCACAGTTCTGCCAGTAAATGTGTTTTTGTGAAATTTTCTGTGTAAATTGTTAAAAGTAGTCCTTGTGCATAAAGTTGTATGGTTTGTTAAAGTGAAAGATCTGAGTCAAAGCACAATTCCGTTACCGTGGAATTACCCTGTTCAGTACAACAGGTTTGGGCTCTGTGTGAGCTGCTGCACACAGCTCTTTGTGCTGCTACAGTGGTTCATTTAAGAGAGGAGCTCTCAAATGAACACACGATCAAAGCTTCTCTCCCACACACACACACGCACAGCGTATCTCACACATGATGATGAGCAGATCAAAGGCCCCTTTCTCATCTCTGAGTGTGTAAATCAATAGCCTCACAAGGTGCAGACAGAACACTCATCCTGCTCCCTTCATCGATACACACATTTCGATGGATGTCAACTAAATAACAGATAAATAATACAGCCTGCTCTGCTCTACACTTTTCCACCGACCACTGAGTAAATCAGTGTAAGCAACCCTGCGGAGTCCTGGAGTCAATACTCTATACTACATACCATCACTGTCAGTTTACCTTACTGTTCAGGTGAAATAATACTTTTGAGAAATCACCCTGTTATGAACCATATGCGAATCAATTAGGGGCTGTGACAGCACTTGTCAGTGGTTGGATGGGTGGTGTAATGAGCATAAGTGTGTCCATACCTGCAGGGGACATATTGTGAGAGAAAGAGACAGTGATGGATTGTATATGGTGTGTCTCTGTGTGTGTGTGTGTGTGTGTGTGAGAGAGAGAGACAGCGAGAGAGAGAGCTTGAGAGAGAGAGAGAAAGACAGAGAGAGTTTGTGTTGGTGTAAGGGATTAGCATGGTAGCCTGATTGGCAAAGCCAGGTCACCTGTGATATAAGTATGTATTCGATGTCCATCCATGTCTAAGGACGTCGGGAGATGATGTGGAGACCGGCCACTAGGGGCAACAGTGAGCGCTGTTACCTTCAAGTAGGTTTCGGTTTTGCTAGGGTGGTGTGGACAGGGATGGTGGATCGGCGTAAGCATCTGCCTCGCTCTCGCACGCGCACACACACACACACACACACACACACACACATCTGCCTCTGATTCCAAAGGTTGCAAGTTCGAATCCAGCAATAGAAAGTTGTTTTTTAGATTTTTACATTACATTTACGTCATTTAGCAGACGCTCTTATCCAGAGCGACTTACAGTTAGTGCATACATTATTATTTGTAATTTTCAAACCCCATGGGAATCGAACCCACAACCCTGGCGTTGCAAACGCCATGCTCTACCAACTGAGCTACCTCCCTGCCGGCCATTCCCTCCCCTACCCTGGACGACGCTGGGCCAATTGTGCGCCGCCCCATTGGTCTCCCGGTTGTGGCCGGCTACAGCAGAGCCTGGATTCGAACCAGGATCTCTAGCACTGCGATGCAGTGCCATAGACCACTGCGCCACTCGGGAGACATAAATACATTTACATACGTAAATGTAATGTAAATGTAGATTTTTGTTTTAAGCCTATCCCAAACCTTAACCCTTACCTTAACCATTTGGAGTTAATGCCTAAACTCAACCTTAAACACTTCGAAATTTGACGTTTGAGAAACATGGATGATCGTTTAATTCTGACATGAGACTGTGAGAGTTAGTTGCACAGTGTCTGAATTCAGCCATATTTCCTAGCCTCCCTTTGACAAGCAGGCGACATTCAATCATGTGAGCCCCATTCAATCACCTTGACTTTTTCCACATTTTGTTACGTTACAGCCTTATTCTAAAATTGATTAAATTGGGGGGGGTTTCTCATCAATCTACACACACTACCCCATAATGACAAAGCAACAACAGGTTTTTAGACATTTTTGCTCATTTAAAAAAATCATAATAATAAAATATCACATTAACATAAGTATTCAGACCCTTTACTCAATACTTTGTTGAAGCACCTTTGGCAGCGATTACAGCCTCAAGTCTTCTTGGGTATGACTCTACAAGCTTGGCACACCTGTATTTGGGGAGTTTCTCCCATTCTTCTCTGCAGATCCTCTCAAGCTCTATCAGGTTGGTTGGGGAGCGCAGCTGCACAGCTATTTTCAGGTCTCTCAAGAGATGTTCGATCGGGTTCAAGTCCGGGCTCTGGCTGGGCTGCTCAAGGACATTCAGAGACTTGTCCCGAAGCCACTCCTGCATTGTCTTGGCTGTGTGCTTAGGGTCGTTGTCCTGTTGGAAGGTGAACCTTCACCCCAGTCTGAGGTCCTGAACGCTCTGGAGCAGGTTTTCATCAAGGATCTCTCTGTACTTTGCTCCATTAATCTTTCCCTAGATCCTGACTAGTCTCCCAGTCCCTTTCGCTGAAAAACATCCCCAAAGCATGATGCTGCCGCCATTCATCGAAGGGATGGTGCAAGGTTTCCTCCATACGTGACGCTTGGCATTCAGGCCAAAGAGTTCAATCTTGGTTTCATCAGACCAGAGACTATTGTTTCTCATAGTCTGAGAGTCCTTTAGGTGCCCTTTGGCAAACTCCAAGCGGGCTGTCATGTGCCTTTTACTGAGGAGTGACTTCTGTCTGGCCACTCTACCATAAAGGCCTGATTGGTGGAGTGCTACAGAGATGGTTGTCCTTCTGGAAGGTTCTCCCATCTCCACAGAGGAACTCTGGAGCTCTGTCAGAGTGACCATCGGGTTCTTGGTCACCTCCCTGACCAAGGCCCTTCTCCCCTGATTGCTCAGTTTGGCCGGGCGGCCAGCTCTAGGAAGAGTCTTGGTGGTTCCAAACTTCTTCCATTCAAGAATGATGGAGGCCACTGTGTTCTTGGGTACCTTCGATGCTGCAGAAATGTTTTGGTACCCTTCCCCAGATCTGTGCCTGAACACAATCCTGTCTCGGAACTCTACGGACAATTCCTTCGACCTCATGGTTTGGTTTTTGCTCTGACATGCACTGTCAACTGTGGGACCTTATATAGATAGGTGTACCTTTCCAAATCATGTCCAAACAATTGAATTTACCATAGGTGGACTCCAATCAAGTTGTAAAAACATCTCAAGGATGATCAATTTCGAGTCTCATAGCAAAGGGTCTGAATACTTATGTAAATAAGGTATTTCAGTTTTTTTTTATTTTTAATACACCTGTTTTCGCTTTGTCCTTATGGGGTATTGTGTGTAGATTGATGAGGAAAATTTTTTATTGAATCAATTTTAGAATAAGACTGTAACGTAACAAAATGTGGAAAAAGTCAAGGGCTCTGAATACTTTCCAAATGCATTGTATATGTGCTGACACACACACTCACGCACATGCACTCACACACACACTCACATGCATGCACGCACACACACACGTACAGGCAAACACACAGGTATTATAAGCTGCAGTTCATTTTAATGTGTGAACCTACTGTATAGTACTAGTGCAGTATGCATCTGTTCCTTTATGAGCAGTACTCTGTGCCTCCAGGTTAGGTTCTGATGAGGTAGGTACCTCTCATTCACACCCGGCACTGACACTCGATACAGCGCCTCACACAGACAGAATGTGTCAGAGAGGCTGGCTGCTATCAGGCAGCAGATAATTGTGTGGCCTCCTGGAGAGGCAACCCCTGGGGTTTACAGTGGCCCCTGGCCATCAACGTCACAACATCTTTCTCTAAAATGAAAGACAGGAGAGAGAGAGAGAGAGAGAGAGAGAGAGAGAGAGAGAGAGAGAGAGAGAGAGAGAGAGAGAGAGAGAGAGAGAGAGAGAGAGAGAGAGAGAGAGAGAGAGAGAGAGAGAGAGAGAGAGAGAGAGAGAGAGAGAGAGATAGATACAGAGAGAGAGAGAGAGAGACTGACAGACAGACAGACAGATATACAGAGAGGAGTGAGAGACAGACAGAAAGAGATACAGAGAGGAGAGAGAGAGAGAGAGAGAGCGAGACAGAAAGACAAGGCAAGAAGGGCCTTCTATGCCATCAAAGGGAACATAAAATTCGACATACCAATTAGGATCTGGCTAAAAATACTTGAATCAGTTATAGAACCCATTGCCCTTTATGGTTGTGAGGTCTGGGGTCTGATCACCAACCAAGAATTCACAAAATGGGACAAACACCAAATTGAGATTCTGCATGCAGAATTCTGCAAAAATATCCCCTGTGTACAACATTAAACACCAAATAATGCATGCAGAGCAGAATTAAGCCGATACCCGCTAATGATCAAAATCCAGAAAAGAGCAGTTAAATTCTACAACCACCTAAAAGGAAGAGATTCCCAAACCTTCCATAATAAAGCCATCACTTATAGAGAGATGAACCTGGAGAAGAGTCCCCTAAGCAAGCTGGTCCTGGGGCTATGTTCACAAACACAAACAGACCCCACAGAGCTCCAGGACAGCAACACAATTAGACCCAACCAAATCATGAAAGAACAAAAAGAGAATTACTTGACACAAAATAACTGAGGAAACTAGAATGCTATTTGGCCCTAAACAGAAAGTACACAGTGGCAGAATACCTGACCACTGTGACTGAACCAAAATTAAGGAAAGCTTTGACTATGTACAGACTCAGTGAGCATAGCCTTGCTATTGAGAAAGGTCGCCGTAGGCAGACCTGGATCTCAAGAGAAGACAGACTATGTGCACACTGCCCATAAGATTAGGTGGAAACTGAGCTGCACTTCCCAACCTCCTGCCAAATGTATGACCATATTAGCGACACATATTTCCATTAGATTACACAGACCCACAAAGAATTCGAAAACAAATCCAATTTTGATAAACTCCCATATCTATTGGGTGAAATACCACAATGTGCAATCATAGCAGCAAGATGTGTGACCTGTTGCCACAAGAAAAGGGCAGAGAGAGAGAGACAGAAAGAGATACAGAGAGAGCTACAGAGAGAGAGAGAGAGAGAGAGAGAGAGAGAGAGAGAGAGAGAGAGAGAGAGAGAGAGAGAGAGAGAGAGAGAGAGAGAGAGAGAGAGAGAGAGAGAGAGAGAGAGAGAGAGAGAGAGATACAGAAAGAGATACAGAGAGAGAGAGTGCGAGTGTGTGAGAGAGAGAGACAGAAAGAGATACAGAGAGAGAGAGAGATACAGAAAGAAATACAGAGAGAGAGAGAGTGCGAGTGTGAGAGAGAGACAGAAAGAGATACAGAGAGAGAGAGTGCGAGTGTGAGAGAGAGAGAGACAGAAAGAGATAGAGAGAGAGAGAGAGAGAGAGAGAGAGAGAGAGAGAGAGAGAGAGAGAGAGAGAGAGAGAGAGAGAGAGAGAGAGAGAGAGAGAGAGAGAGAGAGAGAGTTTGTTAGCGTTGCCAGAGGGGAGTCAAAGATGTACAGTAATTCTACAGTACAGTACGTGTGCAGAGCCATGTGAAGAAGGAAACACATGGTTAGAGCTATTTTTAAAGAGTGTTGTAAGCCACTAAATCAGTGTTGGACTACTGATTGAGTCACTATTACAGGCTAAACATATTGGTTCGAATGACTTGTGTCATCAAGCCATCATGGGTGTGTTGCTGAATATATACATCCTAATAATGAGGGGATCACTTTCCCCACTACACCTGTATCCATATGGATAGACAGAGTGGAGTCCAGCATCAGGAAATATTTCAGAGGCTTATTTCTAAGAATGGGTATATTACCCTGCGTGCAAGCTGACACCTCTCTGGCCAATCCAATCCAATCTAATGCCTCAGATCTCCTGCGAACTGGGACATCATTATCCCTCCTCTCCTCTTCTCTCGTTCCCTCCCTCGTTCCCTCTCTCATAAGTGCCAGTGTCGCCCTGCTATTGACACCTGACCCCTGCCAGACCCCAGGGTCAACACCAGAGCTAATGACTGAGCAACCTGACGGGATAATTTATAGCCACACAGGCTACAGGGAGGGAAGAGGTTTTACAGAGGATTTGGCTACTGGCCTGAGGGGCTAATCTCAACTGAGACCCAGGAAACAATTAAATCAAACACAACTTGTGAGAGTATTGTGTTCCTAGCTGTCCATTCAACTTTCTCGGGACAGGCAGGGCCTATCAACACCTCCAAGACTAGAAGTGTAGAAGTGTAGAAATGAGGAAACAGACCATTTTCATC
This sequence comes from Coregonus lavaretus, assembly GCF_964263955.1. Classification (NCBI taxonomy): domain Eukaryota; kingdom Metazoa; phylum Chordata; class Actinopteri; order Salmoniformes; family Salmonidae; genus Coregonus; species Coregonus lavaretus. Next base: position 24,536,621 of record NC_140005.1, on the reverse strand, counting down.
CAGAGGGAGCAGGTGTGGTTGTAGAGGCTGGAGGGAAATGAACCAGGGTCCAGCTCAAACACATACAGCCTCTCACATCGTCATTAGGAAGAGTCCACACTGGAATGGAGAAGTATGGTGAGGCTATAGAAGCAACACTAATGTGAAGAACCTACTGTATAGCTTCAAATAGCCTATGCACACTTTTGGCCAGCAAAGTGAGGTTATTCCTGTGCATGTCTGTCAATGTTTAGGGTCTATGAGGAAGGATTTGATGTCAATGTTTAGGGTCTATGAGGAAGGATTTGGTGTCAATGTTTAGGGTCTATGAGGAAGGATTTGGTGTCAATGTTTAGGGTCTATGAGGAAGGATTTGGTGTCAATGTTTAGGGTCTATGAGGAAGGATTTGGTGTCAATGTTTAGGGTCTATGAGGAAGGATTTGGTGTCAATGTTTAGGGTCTATGAGGAAGGATTTGGTGTCAATGCTTTACTTTATATCGCTCCCAGTATTTTGGATCCTGAGGGGCCCGCAGTAACATGCTGACACCCATTTTATCAATTTAGTTGAAAATTAGCATAGTGCCTTCCACTTTTACGATGTTATCCCACGGCGTGAATTCTGTCGCTCCTGATATGTCTGACACCCAGGGCTTGGAATATAGAAAAACTATAACTATATGTGTGTGAGTGTGTGGGTGCGTGCATGTGTATGTGAGAGAGAGAGGAGCGAGAAATGTGAGAGAGAGGGAGAGAAAGAGATAAAGAGCATCAGTCTGCATGTGTGGGCACTTTCATCATGAAGTGCTTTGAGAGGCTAATGAAGGACCATATCACCGCCACCTTACCCGACACCCTCAACATACTTCAATTTGCATACCGCCCCAACAGATCCACGGATGATGCAATAGCCACTGCACTGCACACTGCCCTATCCCACCTGGACAAGAGGAATACCTGTGAAAATGCTGTTGTTCGACTACAGCTCGGATTTCAACACCATAGTGCCCTCCAAGCTCATCGCTAAGCTCTGGGCCCTGGGACTGAACCCCTCCCTGTGCAACTGGGTCCTGAACTTCCTGGCGGGCCAACCCCAGGTGGTGAAGGTAGGCAACTGAAAAACTGCATCTATCTCCAGGCAATCAGACTATTGAACAGCCATCACTAGCCGGGTACCGCCCGATACTATGCCCTGCCCGATGTATATAGAGACATTGAACACTGGTCACTTAAACAATATTTACATACCGTTTGACCCACTTTATATGTATATACTGTATTCTAGTCATGACTCATGGCTCATCCTATATACAGTGAGGGAAAAAGTATTTGATCCCCTGCTGATTTTGTATGTTTGCCCACTGACAAAGACATGATCAGTCTATAATTTTAATGGTAGGTTTATTTGAACAGTGAGAGACAGAATAACAACAAAAAAATCCAGAAAAACGCATGTCAAAAATGTTATAAATTTAATTGCATTTTAATGAGGGAAATAAGTATTTGACCCCTCTGCAAAACATGACTTAGTACTTGGTGGCAAAACCCTTGTTGGTAATCGCAGAGGTCAGACGTTTCTTGTAGTTGGCCAACAGGTTTGCACACATCTCAGGAGGGATTTTGTTCCACTCCTCTTTGCAGATCTTCTCCAAGTCATTAAGGTTTCGAGGCTGACGTTTGGCAACTCGAACCTTCAGCTCCCTCCACAGATTTTCTATGGGATTAAGGTCTGGAGACTGGCTAGGCCACTCCAGGACCTTAATGTGCTTCTTCTTGAGCCACTCTTGAGCCACTTTGTTGCCTTGGCCGTGTGTTTTGGGTCATTGTCATGCTGGAATACCCATCCACGACCCATTTTCAATGCCCTGGCTGAGGGAAGGAGGTTCTCACCCAAGATTTGACGGTACATGGCCCTGTCCATCGTCCCTTTGATGCGGTGAAGTTGTCCTGTCCCCTTAGCAGAAAAACACCCCCAAATCATAATGTTTCCACCTCCATGTTTGACGGTGGGGATGGTGTTCTTGGGGTCATAGGCAGCATTCCCCCTCCTCCAAACACGGCGAGTTGAGTTGATGCCAAAGAGCTCCATTTTGGTTTCATCTGACCACAACACTTTCACCCAGTTCTCCTCTGAATCATTCAGATGTTCATTGGCAAACTTCAGACGGGCATGTATATGTGCTTTCTTGAGCAGGGGGACCTTGTGGGCGCTGCAGGATTTCAGTCCTTCACGGCGTAGTGTGTTACCAATTGTTTTCTTGGTGACTATGGTCCCGGCTGCCTTGAGATCATTGACAAGATCCTCCGGTGTAGTTTTGGGCTGATTCCTCACCGTTCTCATGATCATTGCAACTCCACGAGGTGAGATCTTGCATGGAGCCCCAGGCTGAGGGAGATTGACAGTTCTTTTGTGTTTCTTCCATTGCGAATAATCGCACCAACTGTTGTCACCTTCTACCAAGCTGCTTGGCGATGGTCTTGTAGCCCATTCCAGCCTTGTGTAGGTCTACAATCTTGTCCCTGACATCCTTGGAGAGCTCTTTGGTCTTGGCCATGGTGGAGAGCTTGGAATCTGATTGATTGATTGCTTCTGTGAACAGGTGTCTTTTATACAGGTAACAAGCTGAGATTAGGAGCACTCCCTTTAAGAGTGTGCTCCTAATCTCAGCTCGTTACCTGTATAAAAGACACCTGGGAGCCAGAAATCTTTCTGATTGAGAGGGGGTCAAATACTTATTTCCCTCATTAAAATGCAAATCAATTTATAACATTTCTTACATGCATTTTTCTGGATGTTTTTGTTGTTATTCTGTCTCTCACTGTTCAAATAAACCTACCATTAAAATTATAGACTGATAATTTCTTTGTCAGTGGGCAAACGTACAAAATCAGCAGGAGATCAAATACTTTTTTCCCTCACTGTAACTACTGCTGTACACACCTTGTCCATTTATATACTGTCCATACTGTCTATATTCATAATTTCTATATACACTGAACAAAAATATAAACGCAACATGTAAAGTGTTCATCCCATGTTCCTTGAGCTGAAATAAAAGATCCCAGAAATGTTTTGAGGGTGCGTGTAATTGGCTTGCTGACTGCAGGAATGTCCACCAGAGCTGTTGCAAGATAATTGAATGTTAATTTCTCTACCACAAGCCGCCTCCAATGTCATTTGAGAGAATTTGGCAGTACATCCAACCGGCCTCACAACCATGTGTATGGCGTCATGTGGGCGAGCGGTCTGCTGATGTCAACGTTGTGAACAGAGTACCTCATGGTGGCGGAGGGGTTATGGTATGCGCAGGCATAAGCTACGGACAACAAACACAATTGCATTTTATTGATGGCAATTTGAATGCACAGAGATACCGGGACGAGATTGCCATTCATCGCCATCACTTAATGTTTCAGCATGATAATGCACGGCCCATGTCGCAAGGATCTGTACACAATTCCTGTAAGCTGAAAATGTTCCAGTTCTTCCATGGCCTGCATACTCACCAGACATCTCACCCATTAAGCATGTTTGGGATGCTCTAGATCGATATGTATGACAGCGTGTTCCAGTTCCCGCCAATATCCAGCAACTTTGCACAGCCATTGAAGAGGAGTGGGACAACATTCCACAAGCCACAATCAACAGCCTGATCAACTCTATGCAAAGGAGATGTTTCTGATCCACGGCACTACTTTTTTTAAGGTATCTGTGACCGACAGATACATATCTGTATTCCCAGTCATGTGAAATCCATAGATTAGGGTCTAGTGAATCTATTTCAATTGACTGATTTCCTTATTTGAACTGTAACTCAGTAAAATCTTTGAAATTGTTGCATGTTGCGTTTTTATTTTTGTGTGTATTGTTATTGTATTGCCAGGTATTACTACATTGTTGGAGCTAGAAACATAAGCATCGCTTAATTTGTAAATTGGGAGGTGCCAGAAGAAAAAGTGAGAAGTGAGCGTGAGAGGGGGGTGACCTCAGGCATTCTGAGGTACTGGAACGCATCACCTTTATAATAAAGCATTGCATGCATATCATCGCATTTTCGTAGTGGCATAAAGAGGTAGAGCAGAGGCACCTACAGAAATTGCACTTGGGAAAATGTTGGCCTTTTATAAACGCATTTCATGCAATTCTACACCATTTGACATGACTGGAGACTTTGGCATAATCGTTTTTAATGCCGCGTTCAAAGCAACTGTGAACTCGGAGCTGGGATATCTCCAATTTCTGACATCAGTGCGTTCAAGACAACTGGGAACACTGAAAAAACGAGATCAGACTGGGGAAATGTGTTTTGAACATTCATCCAACTCGGAGTTCCAATTCGGGAACTCGGGCCTCTTTCTAGAGCTCAGACTTTCTGACCTGAAGATCACTGACGTCATTATTCGACCTTGTTTTTCGCGAGTTCCCAGTTGTCTTGAAAGCACCATAATACCGCACAAATGATAAAAATGACAGGCTACTTTGACACTGAAAAACGGAGAACCTGAGATCAATAAAAACGACCTTTTCTTGACTCCATCAATAGCCTAGGTGTGTGGAGACATATTGTACAGGCTACAATATGAGGAGGAAATTACAGTCCTAAAAAGCTTTCCAGTTTCACTGACTCACCCAATGATACGCAGCTCACTCGCGCTGGTGATGGCCGATGGGCTCGTGCCAAAAGCCTCTCTCTCTATATATGTTTGACTTTGTAAAACAATATTTGGAAGTTCATCAAATATTTTTGATAGCCTACAGCAGGGGGGTTGAACTAGAATGAACTTTGATTGCTTTTATTATCATTTTTACATTACAGTAAACATTTATTTTCATGCCAGGATAGGTACTGGATCTCTCCAAATATGTTCCGGTAAGAAACTGTCCAAAACAGTCCAAAACGGAGAGGTGATGGATCCTGTTTCAAATTAAGAACATAAACATTTCACTGCACCTGCACAGTGGATGCCCTAACCCTAACCCTAACCCAAAAAATAATTTGGCCTCCCTTGATATTTTTTTAAATACAATCATAGCCAATCAGTGCTGAGCTCAACTGTGAATGGTCCTGGCACAACAACAAAAAAGTGTCAAGGGAAGCCAGTTTGGATTTGGCTCACACCTATCACAATGTCATTTGACAGAAAAAACGTGAATTGTTGCTCATTGTGTTGTACTCCGGTGGCTAGCTAGCTAGCTAAAATGATCCCTTTCCTAAATTAGTCATGGACGGAGATAGGGACTTGTGGTTGACTTAATTCTCCATACTGGCCAATGATTATAAAGGTGATTCTGATCCAACCAGAAATTCATACATTGTGTCTCTGGCCTGAGAGGATGGAAGTTCTATATGTAGCTAGATGTAGTAGGCTAATGTAAACTAGCTGGCTAATCGTTGCTCATGAAAGGAAGTTAGGCTAGTGAGCAAGCATTTTAGCCAGGTAGCCTAGGCCAACAAAAACTTAGAGTGTGTACTGTATGACAGAGTCATAAACTGTTTCGGCAACATGAAAGAGAGGAGAATGGCATTGGTGTTTCTGAGTCAACATGTTTTTTCTACTTATGCACACACGAAAATCAGTACCATGGACAGCCATATGATATTTAGCTGACGTTGATTGGACTAAATTGTTTTTGGAATCTTTTAGTTGTCACTGTATTAGACTAAGTATAGGTAATTTTATGATGTTGAAATTGTGATGAGTGTGATAGAAGGAGACAGGCGCAGGAGGGTAAATACCGAATACAGAGTTTATTCCGTCGTACACAGTTGTGCTGGATAGCGACAACAAAATACAGGCACAGGGGAACAATCTACCCCGACAATACAAGGTACGGGTAGCTCCAACAAAATACAGGCACAGGGGAACAATCTACCCCGGCAATACAAGGTACGGGTAGCTCCAACAAAATACAGGCACAGGGGAACAATCTACCCCGGCAATACAAGGTACGGGTAGCTCCAACAAAATACAGGCACAGGGGAATAATCTACCCCGGCAATACAAGGTACGAGTAGCTCCATCAAGCTACACTCAACTCACATAAAACAATCACCCACAAGGACACTTATACACAGACTAATGAGGGGATATGAACCAGGTGTGTGTCATTGACAAGACAAGACAAATGGAATGATGATATATGGAGCGGCAGTGGCTAGTAAGCCGGTGACGACGAACGCCGAAGCCTGCCCGAACAAGGAGGGGAGGCAGCCTCGGCGGAAGTCGTGACAGAAATATTGAAGTTGAAATGGTGCTGGAATAGTGGAGCCAGCTCCTGTTTCTTTGTGACTTGCGATAACTCTCCGGTGTTCTAAATAAATAGTTGTTTAGTAGTCTGAAAATATCAGAAACATTAACTTGATTAACCATGCTGTAGGTCATGTAACTGTTTGTTACGTGCAATATGCTTTGTGGACTCCACCGGACATCTGTTGCTCTCCGGTTTTGTGATGAAAAAAAGGTGTGGTTGAATTTATTCTGCCACTGTGTCTTCTTATTGTCTCAGCCTTAGGCCTACATATCACGGTGGGAAGGCATATGAACTAACAGGTTATAGAGCAAACAGCGCAATTATCACAACACATAGGTTGTAATATGGCTTGTTTTCCTGGCTAGGCTTCTCCAGTGATTTTACCCACGCACCGCTACTGCTGCGATAATATCTACACAAGTGTATACACAACCAATACACTTTGATTTGATTTTATATTTGTGTGTCCTTACCAGGGCCTAAAATGAACACCCGCCACCTGCCAAATGCGGGTAGATTTTGGCATTGGCGGGTAAGATGTCTATTTCACCAACTACATTGGCCAGGGGTCAGCGCTGCAAAGTGCGAGCATTTCACTCACATTTGTGAATAAAAATGGTAAAGTATGATCACATTTATGCTGCAGTAGCTGTTTTCAAAGTATTTCTGCCGTTTTGAGTCATAGCTGGTAAATTAATTGCAGTCAGTCAAGGAACTTATACTGAACAAAAATATAAATTACATGCAACAATTTCAAGATTTTACTGAGTTACAGTTCATATAAGGAAATCAGTAAATTGAAATAAATTCATTAGGCCCTAATCTATGGATTTCACATGACTGGGAATACAGATATGCATCTGTTGGTCACTGAAACGTAGGGGTGTGGATCAGAAAACCAGTCAGTATCTGTTGTGACCATTTGCCTTATGCAGCACAACACATCTACTTCACATAGAGTTGATCAGGCTGTTGATCGTGGCCTGTGGAATGTTGTCCCACTTCTTTTCAATGGCTGTGTGAAGTTGCTGGATATTGGTGTGAACTGGAACACGCTGTCGTATACATCGATCCAGAGCATCCCAAACATGGTCAATGGGTGACATGTCTGGTGAGTATGCAGGCCATGGAAGAACTGGGACATTTTCAGCTACCAGAAATTGTGTACAGATCCTTGTGACATGGGGCCGGGCATTATCATGCTGAAACATGAGGGGATGGTGGCGGATGAACGGCACAACAATGGGCCTCAGGATCTCGTCACGGTATCTCTGTTGCTCAATTGCCATCGATAAAATGCAATTGTGTTCGTTGTCTGTAATATATGCCTGCCCATACCATAACCCCACCGCCACCATGGGGCACTCTGTTCACAACGTTGACATCAGCAAACCGCTCGCCCACACGACGCCATACACATGGTCTGCGATTGTGAGGCCGGTTGGAAGTACTGCCAAATTCTCTAAAACGACGTTGGAGGCGGCTTATGGTAGAGAAATTAACATTAAATTCTCTGGCAACAGCTCTGGTGGACATTCCTGCAGTCAGCATGGCAATTGCATGAACCCACATTGTGTGACAAAACTGCACATTTTAGAATGGCCTTTTACAGTTTTTTCCAACTGCTTACACACGTTTTCAAAACTATGTCGCATTTTTTCAAAACTCTACACACAATTCCCAAAACTGCACACACAAAATGCAAAATGCCTCACATCTCCTTCAAAATGTAACACTTCTTTCAAAATGCCATAAACACATGTCAGAATGAAGCATTTGCATCAAATAGCAAACACTTCTTTCATAATAGTAAATGTTTGTATATACCATGTAAACACTGTTGTTCTATATCTAAAACTATTTGGTCTTTCATAGGCTTATACAGTGGGGAGAACAAGTATTTGATACGCTGCCGACATTGCAGGTTTTCCTACTTACAAAGCATGTAGAGGTATGTAATTTTTATCATAGGTACACTTCAACTGTGAGAGACGGAATCTAAAACAAAAATCCAGAAAATCACGTTCTATGATTTTTACAGTTTTTTCCAACTGCTTACACACGTTTTCAAAACGATGTCTCCTTTTTTCAAAACTCTACACACAATTCCCAAAACTGCACACACAAAATGCAAAATGCCTCACATCTCCTTCAAAATGTAACACTGCATTCAAAATGCCATAAACACATGTCAGAATGAAGCATTTGCATCAAATGGCAAACACTTCTTTCATAATAGTACATTTTTGGATATACCATGTAAACACTGTTGTTCTAAATCTAAAGCTCTTTGGTCTTTCATAGGCTTATATCTACATTTCAATACAATGTTCTACAGTGAAAGTAATCTGCTGAGAGGGGTAACAAGTACACTGTAAACACCAATGCAATGTAGAAACAGAAAATATTTATTAGGCCAAATATTACTGTTGTAATATTTGGGGGGGGGGGGGGGGGGGGTAAGCTATGCTTCATCTCTTCTCCGGGCTGGGTCTGGCCTCAATACTTCGTCCACATCACAAGATGCGTTTTCTCTTGCCAAACATCGAGGGAAGTATCTCCTAGCATGGCGTATCCAACCTTGGACAGAGGCAACCTCTATGTCCCCACATGCGTCCTCCATTGCCTGGAGAAGCGGCATGCGGGCATAGGGTTGGCAATCATACACTTTCCAGCGCCAGGCTGAGAATAATTCCTCTATGGGATTTAGAAAAGGTGAATATGGGGGTAGGTACAAAACTACAAATTGTGGATGTGTGGCAAACCAGTTTTGGACCAGAACAGCCCGGTGAAAACTAACATTGTCCCATATAACCACAAATCTAACAGGCTCCTGATCTGGATCAGGGACAAGCATTGTGTAAATTGCATCCAGAAAAGTGAGCATATGGCCGGTGTTGTACGGACCCAGTGTGGCATTGTGATGGAGGACCCCGTTTTTCGCAGATTCTTGACTCTGTCAGAGTTTCTCTCAAATGGCACCTTGTAAAGTTGTTTCATCGTCACTTGGTGCCATTGGAGGATGCGTTGTATTGTCGACAGGCTTACAGCATTGATGTTGTTAAATATTGTGTCATTATTCAAGATATGCTCTCTTATCTCTCAAATCCTAATTGCATTGTTGGCCAAAACCATATTAAAAATTGCAGTCTCTTGTACATCTGTAAACAAGCGTCTTCGTCCTCCATGATGTCTTTGCCTTTCCACTCTGTACAGAATTCAAACACAGTATGTGTTCAGCATAGGAACTGTAAACAATGTACACAAAAATGTAGTACGGCATGATAACCAACCTCATTCATTCAATGCAGTGCAGTAAATGGATGGCTTAGAGTTACAAATGTTTATGCAATACTATGCAGTCATACGTATTTTACAGCACATTACTGTAATGCTAAAATAGTCATTAGATAGTTGCATACCTGTTCTCATTTCTGAAGGTTCAAATTATGGACGCCACTGTAAATCGACTCAAGTTGGGCTGGACTCTCAGTCCAGCCTCTCTCATGGTCAAACCGTGGTTGATCATATGATCAACAAGTGTTGCCCTAATCTCATCAGAGATGGCTCTCCTTCCTTCTCTTCTTTGCCCTTGTCCTCTTCTTCCTCTTCCTCTTCCTCTTCCTCCTACTCCTCCTCTTCCAACTATTCGTCTTTGAATTTGTCCTCGTTGTTGTCCCCTGCCTCTCCCTCCTACTCCTCTTGCTCTCTGTCCATTGTTGGCATCCATTGTTCAAAACAGTCCTATACTACAGTAAAGCAGTGATTGGTTAGTGATCAGTTAAGCAATTAGTGTTTGCACATGTGAGGAGAGTGTGTTTGACCTGGTGAATAAGTGTAGCATTTTGATTGGTTGTGTTTGCAAAAGGAAAGCAAGTCACTTCCTGTTAGATTTTTGTGTTTTAGGTAGAGAATTGTGTGTAGTGTTTTGAAAAAAGTGTTTTATGCAATTGACAACTGAGTCAAAGGCTGAGAAATAGCTTATGGTTTTGGAGATTTAGTGTTGAGTTTTGCACTTTGAGTGAGAGGTTTCAAAAATCATGTGACATGAAAAGATTTTGTGTGTAAGCAGTTGGAAAAAACTGTAAGTAATTCATTTGCATTTTATTGCATGACATAAGTATTTGATACATCAGAAAAGCAGAACTTACAGTTTTTCTCGATTGTTTACACACATTTTCTGAAAGCATGCCTCATATTCTCAGAACTCTACACACAAATCAAAAAACACACACACAATGGGCAAAACCCCTCAATTCTCCAGCAAAATGAAACTTTACATTCAAAACAATGTTATTTCTTATCAAAATTGTATTTTGTTTTCAAATGACACACACAAACCATCATATGAATAGACATTTATAAGAACCAGTTGAACACTGATGTGCTCAATGTAAAACACTATGATGAATGGAAAACACTTATTCTCCATTCATCATAATGACTTAGGCCTTTTTTTGGTTCAGTGTTGCCATTACTACAGACAGTACATACATAAGTGTGTTGTAAAATATTTGAGAATATTTTTTTAATACTCAGAACACACAAATACACGGTAACAAATATATTTCATTTTTCCCACAAAAACAATGTACACAGTGTACATCCCATTCCCAGCCAACACAAAGTTGCACATACAGTGGTCTACATACAAAACAGAATAATTTAATGTATACAGTTACAGTAAAAAAAAAAAAAAAAAAAAGCTGCATCCTCTCTTCTGTTGTGGTCTGGCCACAGCACCTCATCCACATCACAAGCAATGTTTTCCCTGGCCAAGCAGCGAGGGAAATATCGCCTAGCATGGCAATTCCAGCCATGAAAAGCATCAGCTGCTATATCTCCACATGCGTCTTCCATAGCTTGGAGAAGAGGTATACGCGTTTGTGGATTTTGGTCATACACTTTCCATCTCCAGGCAGAAAAAAATTCCTCAATAGGATTGAGGAATGGAGAATAAAGCGTGGGTGGACAGTGAACCAGTTACGAACCAGGGCAGCCCTGTGGAAACTTACGTTGTCCCAAATGACAACGTACCTGAGCTGCTCTGGGCCATCTACCTGATCTGGTGGAATGAGTGTGTTGTGTAGGGTGTCCAGGAATGTGATCAGATGGGCGGTGTTGTAGGGGCCAAGGGTAGCATAGTGATGGATGACGCTGTGGTGGGTAATCGCTGCACACATTGTGATGTTCCCTCCGCGCTGGCCAGGGACTTGAACAATGGCACGCTGGCCGATGATATTCCTTCCCCTCTTTCGTCTTTTTGTGAGGTTGAATCCAACCTCATCAATGAAGATGAACTGGTGCTCCACTGCAGCCACCTCTAGCTCAAGGACTCTCTGAAACACACATGACAATATCAGAAATAGACATGGAGTGGTCACTATTGCGAAGCACAATCATTATGATTACAATACTGAAATATGTATAATTTATACAGTGTTGAGAGTATGCATCAATTGTGGGATTGTATAGGACTCACTTGCACATAGTTATATCGCAATTCTTTGACTCTTTCTGAATTGCGTTCAAATGGCACCCTGTAGACCTGCTTCATCCTGAGATTATTTCTGCGCAAGACATGGTACAGTGTCGATAAGCTTACCCTATCAATATTTTGAAATATCTCATTGTTTTCTAGTATTTTTCTTTGTATTTGCCGTACTGTTATGGCGTTATTTTCTAGGACCATGTTCATGATTTCAGTTTCCTGTTCAGGAGACAGAACACGTTCTCGACCACCTTGTGTTGGTAATCTTTCAGTTCTGCCAAACAAATAGTAAAATGCTGTAAATACAAAGTAGAAATACATTTCCCAAATACTTGAAACATACTTTATTTTTACAGTCCTACAGAACAGTCCACAGGCAATACTGTACTACTGTACTCATTGAGTACTGTATTGATATGCAGTACTGCAATTTTCTAGTGAGAGTAGATTTCTTACCTATTCTCATTTTGGAATGTCCGGATGATGGATGCTACAGTGTACTTGCTCAAATTTGGCTGTACTCTTTGCCCAGCCTCCCTCATTGTTAGACCATGGTTGACCACATGATCAACCTGTCACGATCGTCGGATATAGAGGACCAAGGCGCAGCGTGGAAGGTGAACATACTTATTTATTAAATGATACACGAACAAAACAACAAATCGATACGTGACGTCCACAGGTGCAAAACACAAACCAACACGGAACAAGATCCCACAAACACTGTGGGAAAACCACCTGACTAAATATGGTTCCCAATCAGAGACAACCAGCAACAGCTGATACTCGTTGCCTCTGATTGAGAACCACTCTGGCCAACATAGATATACAAAAACTAGACTAGACACAACGAGCACAAAACATAAACTCTACACACCCTGGCTCAACTTAAAAGAGTCCCTAGAGCCAGGGCGTGACAGTACCCCCCCCTAAAGGCGCGGACTGCGACCGCGCCTAAACATCACCGAACAGGGGAGGGCTGGTTGGGCATTCCTCCTCGGAGGCGGTTCCGGCTCCGGGCTTGACCACCACCCTCTACTAACCCCCCCGTAGTGCCCCTGGTCTAGTCTAGCCCCACTGGCTGGAGCTGGACTGGACTTCGGTGGAGCGGATTGCTCAGGCTCCGGTGTGGAGCAGCTGACCGGTACCTGACCAGGCACCAGTGAAACGGGCACGGGCTGGCGATGCGCACCACAGGTTTGGTGCGGGGAGCAGGAACAGGCCGGACTAGGCTGGCGACGCGCACCATTGGCTTGGTGCGGGGAGCAGGAACAGGCCGGGCCGGGCTGGCAACGCGCACCACTAGCTTGGTGCGGGGAGCAGGAACAGGCCGGGCCGGGCTGGCGATGCGCACCACAGGTTTGGTGTGGGGAGCAGGAATGGGCCGGGCCGGGCTGGCGACGCGCACCATTGTCTTGGTGCGGGGAGCAGGAACAGGCCGGGCCGGGCTGGCGACGCGCACCATAGGCTTGGTGCGAAGGGCAGGAACAGGCCGGGCTGGGCTGGCGAAGCGCACCATAGGCTTGGCACGATGGACAGGAACAGGCCGGACCGTACTGGGAACACACACCACTGGCCTTACACGGGGATCAGGAACGGGCCGGACCGGACTGGCAACACACTTCAGTACCTCTCGCCGTGCCTCTACATTTTCCCTCCCTCTATACACCAATGGCTCCCGTAACCCGGTGGCCTTCTCTCCTCGTCCACCAACTCGCCCCTTATCTGCCTCCAGTGGCCCCGTCGTCCCTGCCATGTGCCCCCCCCTAAAAATTTATTGGGGGTGCCCCTCGCCTGTCCGACGACTGCCCGGTTGGCGCCGCTTCTCCTCTCCTGCCTGGGCACGCTGCTTGGTCCTGTATTGGTGGGATCTTCTGTCAAGGGCTGAGCGTAGATGTGGTGCAGAAATCAAGCGCAGGACAACAGAGGCTCTTCAACAGTCTTTAGTGAGGATCAAACAATACAACAGACTCACGGCAAAATCCCAGCCGGAGGGCAAGCGAAGAATTACGCACACAGAAAACAGTGCGTAACCCAAACTGCGCACACAGTGCGGACACTCTCTCAAAACAAAACAGAACGAGAGAGAACAAACTGACGCCTAGCTGACACTAAACAATTACACACAACACATGACAAAACCTAAGAGAACTTATAGGGCACATAATCAACACTAACAAAGAACAGGTGTACAAACAGACCAAACCACAGAACATCGAAACATAGAACGGTGGCAGCTAGTACTCCGGAGACGACGACCGCCAAAGCCTGCCCGAACAAGGAGGAGAAGAAGCCTCGGCCGAAACCGTGACACAACCAAAGTGGCTCGGATCTCATCAGAGATTACGGTCCTTGGCCTTCCTCGTCCTCGTCCTCGTCCTTGTCCTCCCCGTCCTCCTCCTCTTACTCTCACTCCTCTGGCTCTGCCTCTGTTTCCAATGTTGGCATCCATTGCTCCAAAACAGAAGAGCTCACCTGTTGCCCTTTTATGCTAAAGCTCTGATTACTAATTGTAAAACTGTTTGACGGGTGTTTGCCCATGTGATCAGTCAGTGTGCATATTTGAATGGCAGTGTGTTCATTGTGAAAACAAGTGTGCCAAATGCAAAGATTTGTGTGTAGTGTTTTGAAAAAAGTGTGTTGTAGAACTGCAATTTGAGTGTAAAGCAGGAATTGTGCTTGTAGTTTAGCAGAATTGGTTCAGGGGGTTGGTGCATGAGTTACATGTTGTGGTCATTATTTGTGTGTACCAGTATTTGTGTGTAAACAATTGAGAAAAACTGTAATATTTGGTACAGAAACATTTGTTTGCAATTACAGAGATCATACGTTTCCTGTAGGTCTTGACCAGGTTTCCACACACTGCAGCAGGGATTTTGGCCCACTCCTCCATACAGACCTTCTCCAGATCCTTCAGGTTTCGGGGCTGTCGCTGGGCAATACGGACTTTCAGCTCCCTCCAAAGATTTTCTATTAGGTTCAGGTCTGGAGACTGGCTAGGCCACTCCAGGACCTTGAGATGCTTCTTACGGAGCCACTCCTTAGTTGCCCTGGCTGTGTGTTTCGGGTCATTGTCATGCTGGAAGACCCAGCCACGACCCATCTTCAATGCTCTTACTGAGGGAAGGAGGTTGTTGGCCAAGATCTTGCGATACATGGCCCCATCCATCCTTCCCTCAATACGGTGCAGTCGTCCTGTCCCCTTTGCAGAAAATCATCCCCAAAGAATGATGTTTCCACCTCCATGCTTCACGGTTGGGATGGTGTTCTTGGGGTTGTACTCATCTTTCTTCTTCCTCCAAACACGGCGAGTGGAGTTTAGACCAAAAAGCTCTATTTTTTGTCTCATCAGACCACATGACCTTCTCCCATTCCTCCTCTGGATCATCCAGGTGGTCATTGGCAAACTTCAGATGGGCCTGGACATGTACTGGCTTGAGCAGGGGGACCTTGCGTGCGCTGCAGGATTTTTATCCATGACGGCGTAGTGTGTTACTAATGGTTTTCTTTGAGACTGTGGTCCCAGCTCTCTTCAGGTCATTGAAGCCAACCTCATCCACATGATCATTGATGCCCCCATGAGGTGAGATCTTGCATGGAGCCCCAGACCGAGGGTGATTGACGTCATCTTGAACTTCTTCCATTTTCTAATAATTGCGCCAACAGTTGTTGCCTTCTCACCAAGCTGCTTGCCTATTGTCCTGCAGCCCATCCCAGCCTTGTGCAGGTCTACAATTTTATCCCTGATGTCCTTACACAGCTCTCTGGTCTTGGCCATTGTGGAGAGGTTGGAGTCTGTTTGATTGAGTGTGTGGACAAATGTCTTTTATACAGGTAACGAGTGGAGAACAGGAGGGCTTCTTAAAGAAAAACTAACAGGTCTGTGAGAGCCGGAATTCTTACTGGTTGGTAGGTGATCAAATACTTATGTCATGCAATAAAATGCAAATTAATTACTTAAAAATCATACAATGTGATTTTCTGGATTTTTGTTTTAGATTCCGTCTCTCACAGTTGAAGTGTACCTATGATAAAAATTACAGACCTCTACATGCTTTGTAAGTAGGAAAACCTGCAAAATCGGCAGTGTATCAAATACTTGTTCTCCCCACTGTATCTACATTTCAATACAATGTTCTACAGTGAAAGTAATCTGCTGAGAGGGGTAACAAGTACACTGTAAACACCAATGCAATGTAGAAACAGAAAATATTTATTAGGCCAAACATTACTGTTGTATACAGTAGCATACAACAAAACCATAAACATATGTAAACCAAAAGTATATTCTTTAGAATACAGTAAAGAACACAATTGTGTGTGTGGGGTCCCGGGGGGGCAATCCAGGAAATGGTAGGGGGGGGGGGGGCAGTCACCAGTGCTAAGCTATGCTTCATCTCTTCTACGGGCTGGGTCTGGCCACAATACTTCGTCCACATCACAAGATACGTTTTCTCTTGCCAAACATCGAGGGAAGTATCTCCTAGCATGGCGTATCCAACCTTGGACAGAGGCAACCTCTATGTCCCCACATGCGTCCTCCATTGCCTGGAGAAGCGGCATGCGGGCATAGGGTTGGCGATCATACACTGTCCAGCGCCAGGCTGAGAATAATTCCTCTATGGGATTTAGAAAAGGTGAATATGAATATATACAAATTGTGGATGGATGGCAAACCAGTTTTGGACCAGAACATCCCGGTGAAAACTAACATTGTCCCATATAACCACAAATCTAGCAGGCTCCTGATCTGGATCAGGGACAAGCATTGTGTAAATTGCATCCAGAAAAGTGAGCATATGGCCGGTGTTGTAAGGACCCAGTGTGGCATTGTGATGGAGGACCCCGTTTTGAGTGATGGCAGCACACATAGTTATATTACCCCCACGCTGTCCAGGGACATTGGTAATTGCCCTCTGTCCTATTACATTTCTTCCGCGGCGCCTGGTTTTGGTGAGGTTGAAGCCAACCTCATCCACATAAATAAATGTACATGGGCATCCATCTCCAATACTCTCTGTAACAGACAAAAGGATATACAGATGAGTAAATATGGTATGTCTGAAGTACTGGAAGTAGTGTTGCATACATACCTCTACAAAGTCATGTCGCAGATTCTTGACTCTGTCAGAGTTTCTCTCAAATGGCACCTTGTAAAGTTGTTTCATTGTCACTTGGTGCCGTTGGAGGATGCGTTGTATGGTCGACAGGCTTACAGCATTGATGTTGTTAAATATGGTGTCATTATTCAAGATATGCTCTCTTATCTCTCAAATCCTAATTGCATTGTTGGCCAAAACCATATTTATAATTGCAGTCTCTTGTACATCTGTAAACAAGCGTCCTCGTCCTCCATGATGTCTTTGCCTTTCCACTCTGTACAGAATTCAAACACAGTATGTGTTCAGCATAGGAACTGTAAACAATGTACACAAAAATGTAGTACAGCATGATAACCAACCTCATTCATTCAATGCAGTGCAGTAAATAGATGGCTTAGAGTTACAAATGTTTATGCAATACTATGCAGTCATACGTATTTTACAGTACATTACTGTAATGCTAAAATAGTCATTAGATAGTTGCATACCTGTTCTCATTTCTGAAGGTTCAAATTATGGATGCCACTGTACATCAACTCAAGTTGGTCCTCAAGTTGGTCCACCTCTCTCATGGTCAAACCGTGGTTGATCACATGATCAACAAGTGTTGCCCTAATCTCATCAGAGATGGCTCTCCTTCCTTCTCTTCTTTGCCCTCTTCCTCTTCCTCTTCCTCTTCCTCTTCCTCCTACTCCTCCTCCTCCTCCTCTTCCAACTCTTCGTCTTTGAATTTGTCCTTGTTGTTGTCCCCTGCCTCTCCCTCCTACTCCTCTTGCTCTCTGTCCATTGTTGGCATCCATTGTTCAAAACAGGTAATCTGACCTTTGACCTATTAATAGGACTATACTACAGTAAAGCAGTGATTGGTTAGTGATCAGTTAAGCAATCAGTGTTTGCACATGTGAGGAGAGTGTGTGTGACCTGGTGAATAAGTGTAGCATTTTGATTGGTTGTGTTTGGAAAAGGAAAGCAAGTCACTTCCTGTTAGATTTTTGTGTTTTAGGTAGAGAATTGTGTGTAGTGTTTTTTATAAAAAAGTGTTTTATGCAATTGACAACTGAGTCAAAGGCTGAGAAATAACTTATGATTTTGGAGATTTGGTGTGTAGTTTTGCACTTTGAGTGAGAGGTTTCAAAAATCGTGTGACATGAAAAGATTTTGTGTGTAAGCAGTTGGAAAAAACTGTATTGTCCCCAGCACAAGGTGCACATGTGTTATGATCATGCTGTTAATCATCTTCTTGATATGCCACACCTGTTAGGTGGATGGATTATCTTGGGAAAGGAGAAATGCTCACTAACAGGGATGTAAACACATTTCTGCACAACATTTTTTGTGTGTATGGAAAATGTCTGGGATCTTTTATTTCAGCTCACGAGACATGGGACCAACACTTGATATGTTGCATTTATATTTTTGTTCAGTGTAGAAGCACTGCTCACAGGCATAAAGTTTGTCTAATTTACTTAAAACGAAAGTCTACTGAAGTGAGACTTTGTCCTTGTTTTTCTTGGCTATTTACATTGTTTTGTTCACAAGCTAGGTTGTTTTTCTATGTTCGAGTTTCAACTACTAGGGAAGAAAAGACAGGTGAACATGTTTGTAAAACATCTGCGTGGCTGGTAGATTTTTTTATCTACCTGCCACAGTGGCTGGTGGACCAAAAATAAAATGTTATGCCCCGGTCCTTACCCTCTACTAGTCTTTAGTGGAAGAAAAACATATAATGCACCCTACCTGTCAGCCATCAGCATATATGCAACACTATATCTCTGCTAGACACCTCTATATTCTGGATTCCATATTTCTACCGGGGGCCAGCCCAGAGCACACCCGAGGAGTGGCCAGGTCAGAGGAACCAGGTTAGAGGTCCGGCCTCGGGGCAGGGTGCAGGACATGTTTGGGGTCTGAACTCTTCCTCCTGGCTCCAGCGCCTTGAGCAGCCTCCTGGGGGAGTTGAGATAAAGCTAGTGAATGACACCACCACCCAGTCCTACCCAGCCAGGCAGCCAGCCAGGCACTGTCTGATGCAGCCCAGCAGGTTGGGAGGGAACAAAGCCAAGAATAACTCCCAGCTCCTGAATCAATACACCATAGAAAAGAATGGCAGAGACTGCTGGCTGCTCAAATCCCAAAAGGTTATAGAGTCTGCTGTGTGTTACCGCAGGGCAAGGGTTTTGCTTTTACAGGAGAGACACACATCTGGTATCCTGGTTTGCCCCCTGGGTCACTCCCTGCTTCTACAACAACAACCAACCTCACATGCACACAAACATCCCAAGAATGGGTATACACACAGCCAGGAAACCTCAGTCACAGAAACAAACACACAGCCAGGAAACCTCAGTTACAGAAACAAACAGACAGCCAGGAAACCTCAGTCACAGAAACAAACACACAGCCAGGAAAACTCAGTCACAGAAACAAACACACAGCCAGGAAACCTCAGTTACAGAAACAAACAAACAGCCAGGAAACCTCAGTCACAGAAACAAACACACAGCCAGGAAAACTCAGTCACAGAAACAAACACACAGCCAGGAAACCTCAGTCACAGAAACAAACACACACATTCTATCTGACACTGCCAGACAGACCCACCCACTCAAAGAAACTAGCCGGGTAGAATTCTCTGCAGAAGTATCTTTACCTTGACACATCTGTCCTAACAGTGAGGTGGCAAATGACTTAGTATATGTATTTACAGTGGGGAGAACAAGTATTTGATACACTGCCGATTTTGCAGGTTTTCCTACTTACAAAGCATGTAGAGGTCTGTAATTTTTATCATAGGTACACTTCAACTGTGAGAGACGGAATCTAAAACAAAAATCCAGAAAATCACATTGTATGATTTTTAAGTAATTAATTTGCATTTTATTGCATGACATAAGTATTTGATACATCAGAAAAGCAGAACTTAATATTTGGTACAGAAACCTTTGTTTGCAATTACAGAGATCATACATTTCCTGTAGGTCTTGACCAGGTTTGCACACACTGCAGCAGGGATTTTGGCCCACTCCTCCATACAGACCTTCTCCAGATCCTTCAGGTTTCGGGGCTGTCACTGGGCAATACGGACTTTCAGCTCCCTCCAAAGATTTTCTATTGGTTTCAGGTCTGGAGACTGGCTAGGCCACTCCAGGACCTTGAGATGCTTCTTACGGAGCCACTCCTTAGTTGCCCTGGCTGTGTGTTTCGGGTCGTTGTCATGCTGGAAGACCCAGTCATGACCCATCTTCAATGTTCTTACTGAGGGAAGGAGGTTGTTGGCCAAGATCTTGCGATACATGGCCCCATCCATCCTCCCCTCAATACGGTGCAGTCATCCTGTCCCCTTTGCAGAAAAGCATCCCCAAAGAATGATGTTTCCACCTCCATGCTTCACGGTTGGGATGGTGCTCTTGGGGTTGTACTCATCCTTCTTCTTCCTCCAAACACGGCGAGTGGAGTTTAGACCAAAAAGCTATATTTTTGTCTTATCAGACCACATGACCTTCTCCCATTCCTCCTCTGGATCATCCAGATGGTCATTGGCAAACTTCAGACGGGCCTGGACATGCGCTGGCTTGAGCAGGGGGACCTTGCGTGCGCTGCAGGATTTTAATCCATGACGGCGTAGTGTGTTACTAATTGTTTTCTTTGAGACTGTGGTCCCAGCTCTCTTCAGGTCATTGACCAGGTCCTGCCGTGTAGTTCTGGGCTGATCCCCCACCTTCCTCATGATCATTGATGCCCCACGAGGTGAGATCTTGCATGGAGCCCCAGACCGAGGGTGATTGACCGTCATCTTGAACTTCTTCCATTTTCAAATAATTGCGCCAACAGTTGTTGCCTTCTCACCAAGCTGCTTGCCTATTGTCCTGTAGCCCATCCCAGTCTTGTGCAGGTCTACAATTTTATCCCTGATGTCCTTACACAGCTCTCTGGTCTTGGCCATTGTGGAGAGGTTGGAGTCTGTTTGATTGAGTGTGTGGACAGGTGTCTTTTATACAGGTAACGAGTTCAAACAGGTGCAGTTAATACAGGTAATGAGTGGAGAACAGGAGGGCTTCTTAAAGAAAAACTAACAGGTCTGTGAGAGCCGGAATTCTTACTGGTTGGTAGGTGATCAAATACTTATGTCATGCAATAAAATGCAAATTAATTACTTAAAAATCATACAATGTGATTTTCTGGATTTTTGTTTTAGATTCCGTTTCTCACAGTTGAAGTGTACCTATGATAAAAATTACAGACCTCTACATGCTTTGTAAGTAGGAAAACCTGCAAAATCGGCAGTGTATCAAATACTTGTTCTCCCCACTGTATATGTACATAAGTATAGGTACTGTATAAACTCTTGTTAAGCCACATACACACACACATCTACTGGGAACATCACTGTGTTGCTGTGGCGACGTGTCGTAGCAGAGGGGTGTTTTACAGGTTTAAGACAGTGGGTCTTGTGCCAAAATGTAAATCACATAATCCCGCTGTGCTACGCTCCATCCCGCTGGCTCTCTCTCTCTGGGTGACAGACAGGCCCAGACCTTGTCTCACCTGCTCCACACCTTAGCCCCAGTCCACAGAAACTCCCCAAATACAAACTCACAGCACAGTAAATACAGGGAGAAGTCTGCTTTTACAGCCACTTCAGATCTGCAATGGTAGTAAATCAAATCCATCTGCATGTAATTATCCCAGGGATAAAGGTTGGGTTTCTGTTTCTGTAGGTGTCTGAGGTGACACACTTTCTGCAGCACAGGCCATCATCTGTGTGGGACTCCTACTTACATTCAAGCTGAAAAATGCACATTTAAACTATAGAAGTCAGTGCCGGCAGAATCAAGTTATTTGAAACGAACGCTGTTCTGAGGACAGGCCTGGTTGTGGCTAGATATGTTTTGAGTCGCGTCAGGGACAATTTGATCATTTTAGCTAACCCTAACTGTTTTCGTAACCTTAACCGAATTCTCCTAACCTGCTATGTTAATTCTCCTAACTTGCTGCGTAAGTTCTTCTAACCTACTATGAAAAGTCACTTTTGCTGTACTCCATCTAGTCAAAACTGGCAAACCTGCTGGTAAAACAGGGTGGGTTTCCAATAACGTGATACACCTCAGTGCAGGGCCCAACTATTAAATATATGTCACAGCTCAGAAAAACCTGCCTTTGTGTTGAATAAGACCCAAAAGATACCATTACCCTGCCTTCATGTGGCTCAAATAGCTATTAGTTGTTATACTGAACAAAAATATAAACGCAACATGTAAAGTGTTTCTCCCATGTTTCATGAGCTGAAATAAAATATCCCAGAAATGTTCCATATGCACAAAAAGCTTATTTTTATTAAAAAAAAACGTATTTAGAAAACGTTTTGTGCACACATTTGTTCATATCCCTGTTAGTGAGCAATTCTCCTTTGCCAAGATAATCCATCCACCTGACAGGTGTGGCATATCAATAAGCTGATTAAACAGCACAATCATTACACAAGTGCACCTTGTGCTGGGGACAATAAAAGGCAACTCTAAAATGTGCAGTTTAGTCACACAGCACAATGCCACAGATGTCTCAAGTTTTGATGGAGCCTGCATTTGGCATGCTGACTGCAGGAATGTCCACCAGAGCTGTTGCCAGAGAACTGAATATTCATTTCTCTACCATAAGCCGCCTCCAACGTCTTTTTAGAGATTTTGGCAGTACGTCCAACCGGCCTCACAACTGCAGACCATGTGTATGGCGTCGTGTGGGTTATGGTATGGGTAGGCATAAGCTACGGACAACGAACACAATTGCATTATATCAATGTCAATTTGAATGCACAGAGATCCGCCACCATCACCTCATGTTTCAGCATGACAATGCACGGCTCCATGTCGCAAGGTTCTGTTCCAGTTCCCACCAATATCCAGGACTTCGCACAGCCATTGAAGAGAAGTGGGACAACATTCCACAGGCTACAATCAACAGCCTAATCAACTCTATGCAAAGGAGATGTGTTGCGCGGCATGAGGCAAATGGTGGTCACACCAGATACTGACTGGTTTTCTGATCCACGCCCCTACCTTTTTTTTAAAGGTATCTGCAGTGGTGGAAAAAGTACCCAATTGTCATACTTGAGTAAAAGTAAAGTTACCTTAATAGAAAATGACTCACATAAAAGTAAAAGTCACCTGTAAAATATTACTTGAGTAAAAGTCTAAAAGTATCTGGTTTTAAATATACTTAAGTATCAAAAGTAAATATAATTGCTCAAATGTACTTAAGTATCAAAAGTAAAAGTACAAGTATAAATCATTTCAAATTCCTTATATTAAGCAAAGCAGACGGACACATTCTCTAGTTTTTTATTTTATTTACGGACAGCCAGGGGCACGCTCCAACTCTCTGCCAGATCAGAGGCAGTAGGGATGACCAGGGATGTACTCTTGATAAGTGTGGGAATTAGACCATTTTCCTATCCTGCTAAAGTAAAAGTAAAAAGTACATAATAGTCTTTAGGAATGAAGTAAAAGTAAAAGTTGTCAAAAATATTAATAGTAAAGTACAGATACCCATAAAACTACTTAAGTAGTACTTTAAAGTATTTTTACTTAAGTACTTTACACCACTGGGTATCTGTGACCAACAGATGCATATCTGTATTCTGTAATGAATACTCGGACAGAGTGGTAAGATCCAATCGCAGAATCGCGATGCTTTATTAGAGTACAGACAAGGGAATAGCTTAATCGTGGTCGGGCGGGCTGTGGTCAAAACCGGGCCAGGCATAGACAGGCAGAGGTACCAAGGGAGCGGGCGTAGTCGTAGTCGAGGGCACAGGCACAGGGTCAGAGTACGGTAATCACTGAGATAGACAAGCAGAGGGTTAAGCAATACGGGGAGTCAAACAACAAGGCACTGGTCGGATACACGGGTAA
This sequence comes from Coregonus lavaretus, assembly GCF_964263955.1. Taxonomy (NCBI): domain Eukaryota; kingdom Metazoa; phylum Chordata; class Actinopteri; order Salmoniformes; family Salmonidae; genus Coregonus; species Coregonus lavaretus. The sequence continues at coordinate 24,512,889 of NC_140005.1, read as the reverse complement.
TCAAAAACAACAAACTCTCTCTCTCTCTCGGAACAAAACGCTTAGCAAGTCACAATGGAACAATACCTCGCACCGACTGAACTTCTGAGCACACCTTAAATCCTACACTAATTACTGACAGGTGTGCTCAGAACTCAGGTGAACCAGATCGAGTCTGATGACTCCCTTGAGAGCGGGGTCTAGTATGTCCTTAGCAGGGACCCAGGACCGTTCCTCCGGTCCATATCCCTCCCAGTCCACGAGATATTCGATGCCCCCTCGTCTCCGTCTTGACTCCAGTATCTCGTGGACTGTATAGGTGGTGTCCTGTTCATCCTCCAAAGGTGGTGTAGTAGGTTGTTGAGCGATTGGTGGGTACATCGGGCTATAATGGACAGGTTTCAACAGGGAGACGTGGAACGTAGGGTTTATCCTGCAGTGTCGAGGGAGTAACAGACGGTAGGTGACAGGGTTAATAGGTCTCTGTATCTTGAAGGGACCAATGTACCTGGGTTGGAGCTTCTTGCAGCTCCGTCGGAACCGCAGGTCTCGGGTAGACAGCCACACTCGCTGCCCGGGTTGATAAGTGGGAGTAGGTCTCCGGCGTCGGTCGGCGTAGGTCTTTTGCTGTTGTGAGGCCTGACTGAGATGTTGATGGGCCGTCTCCCAGACCTGCGCACTCCGACGGAACCACTCGTCCACTGCCGGTACCATCCCGGGTGCGGTATCCCACGGGAACAGGGGTGGTTGATACCCTAGAACACACTGAAAGGGCGTTAGACATAGGGAGGTGTGAATGAGAGAGTTCTGAGCATACTCTACCCAAGGAAGGAATCGGCTCCACTCTTGCGGCTGCCGCGAACATTGTTGCCGTAGATACTTCCCAATTTCCTGGTTGAGCCGTTCTGTCTGCCCATTGGCCTGGGGATGATATCCGGAGGTTAGGCTAACCGAGATGCCCAAGCGTTCGCAGAAGGCCTTCCAGACCAGGGATACAAACTGGGGTCCCCGGTCGGAAACAATATCCTCCGGGACACCAAACTGCCGGAACACCTGGGTAAACATAGTCTCAGCCATCTGAGTGGCGTTAGGCAAACGGTTCATGGGTACCAACCGGCACATCTTGGAGAAACGATCGATGACCACGAGAATTACAGTATGGCCCTCTGATTCTGGTAGGTCGGTAACAAAGTCCATTGCAATGTGCGACCAGGGTCGTTGAGGAGTTGGCAATGGCATCAGCTTACCCTCCGGTAGTGCACGAGGTACCTTGGACTGAGCACATACTGGACAGGATAAGACATAGTCTCTGACATCATCTGTGAGGGAATCCCACCAGTATTTTCGGCTGATGAGTCGTGTAGTTCGAGTGATTCCGGGATGACCAGATCCCAGCGACGTGTGGCACCATTCCATCAGTTGAGGTCGAAGCGGAGCTGGTACAAACACCTTCGACACCGGGGTTTCTGGAGGAGCTGGTTCCGCTTGTAGGCTCTCCTGAATCGTGTCATCGATAGCCCACCTCACAGGACCAGCACGGCAACTCATGGGGAGGATAGGTTCTGGTTCCACCGGTCTTTCAGCGCGCTCGAACCGTCGGGAAAGCGCGTCCGCCTTACAATTCTTGGACCTGGGAATATAAGAGACAGTGAATTGGAACCGGGTGAAGAATAAAGACCACCTTGCCTGTCGGGAGTTCAGTCGCTTAGCACTGTGAAGATACTCCAGATTGCGGTGGTCCGTGAGCACTTGGAACGGATGAGCTGCTCCCTCCAGCCAATGTCTCCACTCCTCCAGTGCTAACTTCACCGCCAGTAATTCACGATTTCCCACGTCGTAGTTCTGCTCGGCCGGATTCAGCTTCTTAGAAAAAAAAGCACAGGGTCGTGATTTGGGCGGCTCACCTTGGCGCTGGGATAGCACGGCTCCAACTCCAACCTCCGAGGCGTCCACCTCCACGATGAACGGCAAGGTAGGATCCGGCTGACATAAAATGGGAGCGGTGGTAAAGCGTTGTTTCAATGTCTCAAAAGCCCGCACTGCCCCCTCCGTCCATTTCAGACCACGACCCTTGTAGCTGGTCATCGCCGACAGGGGAGCTGCGGTTGTGCTGAAATTACGCACGAACCGTCTATAGTAATTGGCAAACCCTAAGAATCTCTGGAGCTCTTTCACCGTCTGTGGTTGAGGCCAGTCTAGTACTGCTTGCACCTTGGATTCATCCAGTTTTACCCCGTCGGGAGTGAGTATGGCCCCAAGGAAGGAAATCGTCGTGACATGGAATTCACTCTTTTCGGCCTTCACGAACAGAGAATGTTGTCGGAGTCGGTCCAGAACCTGTCGTACATGGGACACATGTTCACTCAGAGAGTTAGAGTAGATTAGGATGTCATCAATGTACACTATGACAAAGCGATCAATCAAGTCCCTGAAAATGTCATTCATGAACGCCTGGAACACAGAGGGCGCGTTAGTAAGTCCATAGGGCATGACACAATATTCATAATGTCCTCGATGGGTGATGAAGGCGGTCTTCCATTCATCCCCTTCTCTAATACGCACCAGATTGTACGCACTCCTGAGGTCCAGTTTACTGTAGATGGAGGCCTGCCCCACCTGCTCGAGGGCTGCTGGAATCAAAGGAAGGGGATAACGATTTTTAATGGTAATATCGTTCAACCCTCGATAGTCTATACAAGGACGCAGTCCGCCATCCTTTTTCTTAACAAAGAAAAAACTGGATGCGGCGGGAGACGTAGATGGGCGAATGGCCCCTTGCTGTAGTGCCTCATCAATATACTTGCTCATTGATTCTCGTTCCGGCTGTGACAAAGGGTAGATTCGTCCGCGAGGAGGTGTAGCCCCGGATAGCAGTTGACTATCAATTGCACAATCCCAGGCCCGATGCGGTGGTAACACGGTAGCCCTCTCCTTGGAGAACACCTGCGCGTAATCCTGGTACTCTGTAGGAACAACAGTAGACACCGCACCCTTCGCATCCTCCACAGTAGACATTTTGCAAGGTAAAATGAGGCACTCTGCCCTACATACCTCACTCCAAGCCGTGATATCGCCAGATTTCCAGAAGATGACCGGATCATGGGTAACGAGCCAGGGGTGGCCGAGGACTAGCGGCTCCTGTGGAGCGGAGATGACGAACAGAATGATGTTCTCATGGTGCAGGGAGCCCACTTGTAATTTGATTTCCTCGGTACGGTGCGTAATGAACCCAGTGCCTATGGGCTCACCGTCTAGCGCGTTGACTCGCAGGGGAGGTTGAATTGGGATAAGTTGAACTCCCAACTCCTCAGCAAGACCCATATCCAGAAAGCTGGCAGCCGCTCCGGAATCAATAAGTCCTTCCAACCTGCGCACTTTCTCTCCGACAGATAAGGTAACTGGCACATACATTTGTTTAGATGTAATGTTCAAAACTGGAGTCTCACTCACCGGTTTGGCAGTTCCGAGGCGATATCCTGGGGTACGGTTTGGTCGTACCGGACATTGACGAACGAAATGACCCAACTGACCACAATACAGGCATAGTCCGTCTTGCCGACGTTGTTGTCTCCCCGACCCTTGTAGAGGTGACCGTCCCAGTTGCATAGGTTCCTCCTCAGATTCTCTCCTCCGCTCTGTCGATTGCTGAGGACCAGTGATCGAGGGCTCCCGGACTGTGGATACCTTGTGTTGCACTATCAGATTATCAATAGAGATGGCTATTTTGATAAATTCTTGTAGCGCAGTGATATCTCCTCGACAAGCCAACTCAGTCTGTACGTCTTTGCGCAGCCCTCTTCGGAAAACGGTGAGCAAAGCCGTCTCGCTCCATCCGCTACCGGCTGCTATAGTACGGAACTCTAAAGCGTAGTCGGCTACGGTGCGACGGCCCTGCTGAAGTTCGCATAGTTGGTCTCCCACACTACGCCCAGATACTGGGTGGTCGAACACCTCCTGGAACAGTCTCTTGAACTGAACTTCCGCATTCTACTCGGGAACCTCAGCTGCCCAAAGCGCAGTAGCCCAATCCAGTGCTCTTCCCGTTAGTAGAGAAATCATGAAATCCACCCTGCTACGGTCATCGGGAAACATAGTACGATTATACGACATATACAGGGACGTCTGAAGTAGAAACCCCTGACATTTGCCAGGTTCCCCGTCGTACCTAGTCGGTAGAGAAATCGGAGGTGTAGGACGAGGACTGACCGTGCTCGGGGTGGTGCCTTCAGCTGCACCAGCGTTGAGTAGCTGTAGGAGTTCATCCATGCGTTTCTCCTGTATCTCCCATCGCCTCTGTAATTCCGCTGGATCCATGGTAATGGCGAGGTATTCTGTAATGAATACTCGGACAGAGTGGTAAGATCCAATCGCAGAATCGCGATGCTTTATTAGAGTACAGACAAGGGAATAGCTTAATCGTGGTCGGGCGGGCTGTGGTCAAAACCGGGCCAGGCATAGACAGGCAGAGGTACCAAGGGAGCGGGCGTAGTCGTAGTCGAGGGCACAGGCACAGGGTCAGAGTACGGTAATCACTGAGATAGACAAGCAGAGGGTTAAGCAATACGGGGAGTCAAACAACAAGGCACTGGTCGGATACATGGGTAATCAAAAACAACAAACTCCTCTCTCTCTCTCTCTCTCTCTCTCTCTCTCTCTCTCTCTCTCTCTCTCTCTCTCTCTCTCTCTCTCTCTCTCTCTCTCTCTCTCTCTCTCTCTCTCTCTCTCTCTCTCTCTCTCTCTCTCTCTCTCTCTCTCTCTCTCTCTCTCTCTCTCTCTCTCTCTCGGAACAAAATGCTTAGCAAGTCACAATGGAACAATACCTCGCACCGACTGAACTTCTGAGCACACCTTAAATCCTACACTAATTACTGACAGGTGTGCTCAGAACTCAGGTGAACCAGATCGAGTCTGATGACTCCCCTCTCTGTAGATCGGGGAAGTGTCAGACTCTGACTAGACCCAGCCAACCCCCGATCCCTTACATATTCCCAGTCATGTGAAATCCATAGATTAGGGCCTAATGAATTTATTTCAATTGACTGATTTCCTTATATGAACTGTAACTAAGAAAAATCTTTGAAATGGTTGCATGTTGCGTTCATATTTTTGTTCAGTATTATAATAATCCTTTCAGGTAAAATGTATTTTATGATTCCATTTGGGCAAACTGTGAAGACAGAACACTACAATGACTAGACCTGTGAATTTAGTGAGGGTGTTTTCACAACAGAAACATTATATGAAGTGAAAGGGGAAGACAGGAAGGCTCCAAAGCCCTATTCCACCACAATTATGATTTCCCAACTGAAAGTCACAGATCTGCTTTGTAACACAAATGTATGTCCCTGTTTATCCTCTATCTGCGGAGGCATCTGTTTCATAATGCTCTCTTTCTCTCTCTCTCTCTCTCTCTCTCTCTCTATCTCTCTCTCTCTCTCTCTCTCTCTCTCTCTCTCTCTCTCTCTCTCTCTCTCTCTCTCTCTCTCTCTCTCTCTCTCTCTCTCTCTCTCTCTCTCTCTCTCTCTCTCTCTCTCTCTCTCTCTCTCTCTCTCTCTCTCTCATTTCAATTTCAATTCAATTTAAGGGCTTTATGGCATGGGAAACATTTGTTAACATTGCCAAAGCAAGTGCAGTAGATAGTAAACAAACGTGAAATAAACAATACAAATTAACAGTAAACATTACACTCAGAAGTTCCAAAAGAATAAAGACATTTAAAATGTCATATTACAGTTTTTCTCAATTGCTAAAACACAATTTCTGAAACATTGCTCCATTTCCTGAAAACATTAAACACAAAACCTCATTTTTAAGCACTATTTACAAAACCTCTGACTCCTCTCGCAAAATGAAACATTCACCTCAAAACAGTTTTACCTGTGTTCAAAATCAAACACTGCTCTCAAATCATAAACAAAAGTGATCAAAATGATATACACTCTCAAGCAGAAAAAAAGAAAACACATTGTTCAAAACATACAGTTCTCAGGGAGAAGTACATTTTTAATCTCAAAACAAATTTCATATTTTTCCGTCATTGTCTTTTGATGAACGAAAACATGTTCTATCATAGTAGCTCAAAATTGATCAGAAATTACTACTCTGCTTTGCTCTTTGCAATTTTGTTTTTTGTTCTTCCTCCTCCTTGTACCCCTATTTTTACAGTACTGTACCCTGCATCTCACAAACTTGTCCGTTGTCTCTGTGATACTGTAATTCTTGTTCTTTGTTGATATGAACCTGCAACCAGTCAAAATCTATTGAGCAGTCAGTACTGTTAACAAATGTAAAGCACAATGTTCAGGGCCATACAATTGGTCCATTGTACAGTATACAGCCTACAATGCTAACTGTAAGTCGCTCTGGATAAGAGCGTCTGCTAAATGACTAAAATTTAAAATGTAAAATGTAATGCACTGTACTACAGTATACAATACTAAAAGGGACAAAAAATGTGCGTCTTCTTGTCTTTGGGCTGGGTCAGGCCAGAGCACTTTGTCGACATCACAAGCAATATTGTCCCTCCTGAGGCAAAGGGGGAAGAAGCCTCTTGTGTGCCGTATCCAGCCCTGACATGATTCCTCACCTATATCACCACAGGCTAAATCCATGGCTTGCAGCAGATTTACTCTGGTGTAGGGTTGTCTATCATACACTTTCCAGAAAAACTCCTCAATCAGATTCAGGAAAGGCGAGTATGGAGGGAGGTACAAGGTCATAAACTGCCCATTGATGTTAAACCATTCCCTTACCTGAGCAGCTCGGTGGAAACTGACATTGTCCCACACTATCACATAGGTGGGAATGGGATTCTCATTTAGCTCTTGACCCTACTGCTCTTGAACCTGCTGCTCAAATAAAATATATCTTAGATTGGCAATAAATCTTAGAAGGTGCTGGGTGTTATATGGCCCGAGTGTAACATGGTGATGTAGAACACCATGGTTGCTGATAGCAGCACAGATTGTGACATTGAGACCTCGTTGACCAGGGACTTCAACAATGGCCTGCTGTCCAATGATGTTTCGGCCTCTCCTTCTTCTCTTTGTTAGATTGAAGCCTGCTTCATTGACAAAGATGAACTCATGGGGTCTGTCCAAGGATTCCAAGTCAAATATTGTCTGTGTAGAAATACAATATACTGTATGTAGGATTTTGTAAGTCGTACAGAGACAGTGCTATACTGTAGAGTACAATTAGGCCTACTGTATGCCCTTCTGATTCACATACATTGTATGTACTGAAGAGTAATGTAATTCACAAAGTATGTGTTAGTACTGTAGACAATCTGGATTACAGTAAATGTTACTGAATGTACACTTACAGTTCTTTCACCCTTGGTGAGTTGCGCTCAAAAGGTACTCTGTATACTTGTTTCATTCGCATCCTGTTACGATGGAGGACACGGTCAATTGTGGAAATGCTCACACTGTCGATTCCCTGGAAGTGTGTGTTGTCTTGTATCACTCGTTCCTGGATTTCTCTGAGTCGTATTGCATTATCTTGAAGGACCATGCCAACTATAACGACCTTTGCTCCCGAGTGAATATAGCTGTCCTTCCACCTGCATGTGGCAGCCTTGCAATTCTACAAAAAATAGTTGTGCAGTTACAAAACATATTCATGCAGTACAATACATACAGTGATTAACTTTACAAATGTCTATTGCTGCATATAGTGTAGTACAGTAAATTTGCAATTACAAAAATACAGTAGTATACTGTACCTGTTCTCTTCTCTGAATGTCCTTACTATGGTGGACACAGAAAATCGGCTCAAATTGGATTGCACTCTAAGTCCTGCTTCCCTCATTGTCAGTCCATGGACAAGAACATGGTCTATGACTGTTGCTCGAATTTCATCAGATATTTCCACTCTTTGTCTTCCTCTTCCTCTTCGTCCTCCTCTTCCTCTTCCTCCTCGTCGCCCACCTCGCATACGCACTCGTCCTCGTCCTGTCACATTGTTTCTTCTATCCATTCTCAGACTTTCTCCTTCCCACCTTCAACAACCTGTTTGCTCTCTGAACTGGCTTATATTGGTTGTGTCGCGTCATTTGAAACAGGTTAAATCAATTTTGAGTGGTTGTGTTCAATCAATGACATGTGTTCTCTATTTGTATTTGATTGTTGCCACTAGTGTTTACCAGTATGGATGACATGTGCATTAGAGTGCAGAATGTGTTTTGAGAATGAGAATGTGTTTAGAGTTTTGCTGAAAAGTCTAAGTGAGATCTGCAAATTGTGTTTTATCATGTGAAATGGTTTAAGGTATTGACAACAGACTGCATAATTAGCTAAATGAGTCCAGGCAACTGAGAACTTTGTTTAGCCAATGGGTTTTAGTGTTTTAGCAATTGAGAAAAACTGTATGTATATATACAGTGTTGTAACACTGTGCAAATAGTTAAAGTACAAATAGATAAACATAAATATGGGTTGTATTTACAATGATATTTGTTCTTCACTGGTTGCCCTTTTCTTATGGCAATAGGTCACAAATCTGCTGCTGTGATGGCACACTGTGGTATTTCACTCAGTAGATATGGGAGTTTGTCAAAATTGGGTTTGTTTTCTAATTCTTTGTGGATCTGTGTAATCTGAGGGAAATATGAGGTTAGGAAGTACATCTCTGTTTCCACCTCATTTTGTGGGCAGTGTGCACATAGTCTGTCTTCTCTTGAGAGCCAGATCTGCCTACGGCGGCCTGTCTCAATAGCAAGGCTATGCTCACTGAGTCTGTACATAGTCAAAGCTTTCCTTAAGTTTGGGTCAGTCACAGTGGTCAGGTATTCTGCCACTGTGTACTCTCTGTTTAGGACCAAATAGCATTCTAGTTTGCTCAGTTTTTTTGTTAATTCTTTCCAATGTGTCAAGTAATTCTCTTTTTGTTTTCTCATGATTTGGTTAGGTCTAAATCTGTTGTTGTCCTGGGGCTCTGTGGGGTCTGTTTGTGTTTGTGAACAGAGCCCCAGGACCAGCTTGCTTAGGGGACTCTTCTCCAGGTTCATCTCTCTGTAGGTGATGGCTTTGTTATGGAAGGTTTGGGAATCGCTTCCTTTTAAGTGGTTATAGAATTTAACTGCTCTTTTCTGGGTTTTGATCATTAGCGGGTATTGGTCTAATTCTGCTCTGCATGCATTATTTTGTGTTTTTCGTTGTACACAGAGGATATTTTTGCAGAATTCTGCATGGAGAGTCTCAATTTGGTGTTTGTCCCATTTTGTGAATTCTTGGTTGGTGATAGAAGAAATTGGTAATGACTAATTATTACACCATTACCAAAAATAAACTGACCTTGTGTTGCGTCCAATCTAGGATTGACAAGAGTACACAGGAAGGAAGTAAACTTCAGCGTTTTTAGACGTTTATCTAGAGAAAACCCAATGCGCCAGTATTCTAGATAAATAAAAAATGGGGGTGAAACTTCAAGGAAGGAATAATTATTGACTTATGAAATAGATATATTAATCGCATTAATTAATTGTTTGAAGGAAGGAATATACAATAAAACGTATAACTCATTAAAACTAACTCAGAAAACGTAGAGAAAGAAGACAGAATAACAGACAGGACCGAGCCAAGAAAGAGTAGAAGGGAGCAGAGTACCTAATTGCCACTCTGGGAGAGATGGCGGGTAGGAGTAGAAACCTAGGAGAACTAAAGGAGAAGGTAACCCACTCTATCCAACCAGGTGACTGGAAGCAGCCCCACTGGGAGGGACCATACCAAGTCCTATTGGTAACTGCCTTCGCTGTAAGAATAGCTGAGAGAGCCACTTGGGTCCACGTTACCCACTGCAAAAAGGTACGCCCACATACCAGCACCGTTGAACACACACAGAGTTAAAGAGAAGAACTGAATCACTAGGGTTCGGGGGTAAACTCTGTTAACGAAGAAACCCTATCCCGACCTTTCATCACTGTGGGGTGTTCCTAGAGGTGTGGGTATGGGGAAGTACCAGGCAGGTGGGTCAGGGACAGGACTAGGATGGCGGTTTTGGGGGATTTTGGGGGACTGTGAGCTGCATCATCGTGTTAACCATATTATGGATTAATCCAGTTCAACCTAAACAGGGAAATGATGAACAAAATAATACCAAGGCACTGATTCGATCTCGTAGAAATACTGAAACCAAGAACTTGGGGGAATGATTATTTTATAGTTAAAGTCAGTTTAGGACAAGATGGGGGATTCAAAGTACCATTCGCCTTCTCCCATGAAGAGTTAGGAGGTTTAGGGGGCATTGGTAAGAGGGGGGTGTGTACAAGAAAGGAAGGTCCTAGAAGGTATGGTAAATACATTTGCACTGGGGATAGCATATGTCCTTGGGCAAAGGTGTTTAAACATACCTGGGGAACATACTATGAGAATGGGATGGACGCAGCACACCGATGGGGAATTAAACAAACCCATGATAAATGTAAAACGGAACTGGTGATAATGATAAAGTCAATTATGCAAGATGACATAGCAAGGAACTATTGGGTCTGTGTTGATGATGTCGGGGCAGATACATGTGTGAGGCTCATTTTTCAGGAGAGAAATTAATCTTCCACCCCCGAGACAGAACAGCAGGTAGATCCAATGTTATCACCAGATGTATAAAAAACTAGTCTAACACCCTTTGGAAGGCCCTCAGAAGGAATCCTAAATAGCACTAAACCACCAAGGGTAGAAGATTTCCTCATGCAGGAAATGAACCAAGGAGAAGTAGAAGGAATTTCAAAAGAGAACTTCTGGGTAAAGTGGATGAACTACACAGCTAGGGCGTTGGGTCAAACTATGCCTGTTCAACAGGTAGGCCAACCCTTTTAACTGCACCTATGCCTCAGACCATGTTCTCTTGTGTGATAGATTTGGGATCAAACCAAACCTCACCTAATTGTTCTGATATTAAAATATCCGCTCTTAAAAAAGAGAATGTTAAGCCACCCCAATTCACCATGACCCCCGGAGATTATCAATGTTATAGACACCAAAGTAATGCGAATCGCAGATCAAATTGGAGAAGGGTTTATAACAACGTTTTTCTGGTGGGTTACAATTATAAAAAATGTTGACTGGATTAATTACATCTATTACAATCAACAAAGGTTCATTAATCAGACAAGGGATGCAGTAAAGGGAATCTCAGACCAACTATCCGCCACCTCACTCATGACCTGGCAGAATAGGTTGGCTCTCGATATGCTTTTAGCAGAGAAGGGCGGGATTTGCAAGATGGTGGGAGGTCATTGTTGTATGTTTATCCCCAACAATACAGCCCCAGATGGTACAGTAACTAGAGCACTGGCAGGTCTCACTGCATTGAGTGAAGAATGGGCTGAGAACTGGGGGGTGAATACATCATTGACTGGATGGGTTGATGAAATGTTTGGTAAATGGAAAACTATTGTTGCAACTATTCTGGGTGCAGCTATAGCTTGTATGGGTATGCTTGTTCTTTGTGGATGTTGTCTTATTCCCTGTGTCAGAGGGTTGGTGAGCAAGGCGTTGGAGAAAGCAGTAGCCCAGCAGATGGTGACCTATGGGCCCATTCCCTACTCAGACCGATGGAACGACGACCTATATCCTCCCGCTCTAGTGGACGATGCAGAAGATTTCAATCCTGATGAACCTATATTAAATGAGACAATTTTTAATGTTTAGTATACTATCTTTTCAAATGAAGACCATATGAAAATCTAAACAAGAAGTGTTATGGTTGGAAGTAAAATTTGGTAGCATGCCAGGCAAATTGTGTTATTATAGTGTGTTTTGTACTAGTGATTCATTTTATATGCAAATCAACTTATATGCTTCAATGTGTGTGGTTCATTTTGATAACAAGATATATTTTGTGAGTATTTGTGTAATATTTAGTCAAAGGGTGGATTGATAGAAGAATTTGGCAATGACTAATTATTACACTCCACTTTGTGAAATGTGTAAGAATAATAAGACTATAATCTAATAATGTGTGTGCGTAGGACAAGTAAAGAGTATGACATTGTGTTACTATTTAGCAATGTGAGTAGGAGTTAGGCCAGACAACAAAGGAGAAGGAGAACTGTTAGGACAGACAACTTGTGACAACTGTGAAACCAATAATAAGAAATAGGCCTCCAAACTCAGGGAGGGGAGAAACCGTTAGGCTCGGAGAAGATTATGAAACATGTTGCAGAATTAAGATAACAAATGTGTGTACAGTGGAAAAATACAGCCCGCCTAAAGCGGGGTGGGACTTTTCCTATGATGTGTGTGTATAAAAGATGGACTCTGAACTTGAGAGGGCAGAGCGCTCTCAATGAATAAACCTACTGACCGATTGCAATAAGGGGTCTTTGTTTAATTAATTTAAACTAGAGATTTACACCTCTGGGAATTATTCAAAGATTTAAGAAGTGTTTGACTTCAACCATTGAGAAAACAAAATTCTCATGACAGTTGGTAAGCAGACCCCAGACCTCACAACCATAAAGGGCAATGGGTTCTATAACTGATTCAAGTATTTTTAGCCAGATCCTAATTGGTATGTCGAATTTGATGTTCCTTTTGATGGCATAGTTGGCCCTTCTTGCCTTGTCTCTCAGATCGTTCACAGCTTTGTGGAAGTTACCTGTGGGGCTGATGTTTAGGCCGAGGTATGTATCGTTTTGTGTGTGCTCTAGGGCAATGGTGTCTAGATGGAATTTGTGTTTGTGGTCCTGGCAACTTTTGTCTTACTGAGATTTACTGTCAGGGCCCAGGTGTGACAGAATCTGTGCAGAAGATCTAGGTGCTGCTGTAGGCCCTCCTTGGTTGGTGACAGAAGCACCAGATCAACAGCAAACAGTAGACATTTGACTTCAGATTGTAGTAGGGTGAGCCCGGGTGCTGCAGACTGTTCTAGTGCCCTCGCCAATTCGTTGACATATAAAGTCGGAAGTTTACATACACCTTAGCCAAATACATTTAAACTCAGTTTTTCACAATTCCTGACATTTAATCCTAGTAAGAATTCCCTGTTTTAGGTCAGTTAGGATCACCACTTTATTTTAAGAATGTGAAATGTCAGAATAATAGTAGAGAGAATGATTTATTTCAGCTTTTATTTCTTTCATCACATTCCTAGTGGGTCAGAAGTTTACATACACTCAATTAGTATTTGGTAGCATTGCCTTTAAATTGTTTAACTTGGGTCAAACGTTTCGGGTAGCCTTCCACAAGCTTCCCACAATAAGTTGGGTGAATTTTGGCCCATTCCTCCTGACAGAGCTGGTGTAACTGAGTCAGGTTTGTAGGCCTCCTTGCTCGCACACGCTTTTTCAGTTCTGCCCAAAAATGTTCTATAGGATTGAGGTCAGGGCTTTGTGATGGCCACTCCAATACCTTGACTTTGTTGTCCTTAAGCCATTTTGCCACAAATTTGGAAGTATGCTTGGGGTCATTGTCCATTTGGAAGACCCATTTGCGACCAAGCTTTAACTTCCTGACTGTTGTCTTGAGATGTTGCTTCAATATATCCACATAATTTTCTTTCCTCATGATGCCATCTATTTTATGAAGTGCACCAGTCCCTCCTGCAGCAAAGCACCCCCACAGCAAGATGCTGCCACCCCCGTGCTTCACGGTTGGGATGGTGTTCTTCGGCTTGCAAGCATGCCCCTTTTTCCTCCAAACATAACGATGGTCATTATGGCCAAACAGTTCTATTTTTGTTTCATCAGACCAGAGGACATTTCTCAAAAAAATACAATCTTTGTCCCCATGTGCAGTTGCAAACCGTAGTCTGGCTTTTTTATTGCGGTTTTGGAGCAGTGGCTTCTTCCTTGCTGAGCGGCATTTCAGGTTATGTCGATATAGGACTTGTTTTACTGTGGACATAGATACTTTTGTACCTGTTTCCTCTAGCATCTTCACAAGGTCCTTTGCTGTTGATCTGGGATTGATTTGCACATTTCGCACCAAAGTACGTTCATCTCTAGGAGACAGAATGCGTCTCTTTCCTGAGTGGTATGACGGCTGCGTGGTCCCATGGTGTTTAAACTTGCGTACTATTGTTTGTACAGATGAACGTGGTACCTTCAGGCGTTTGGAAATTGCTCCCAAGGATGAACCAGACTTGTGGAGGTCTACAATGTTTTTTCTGAGGTCTTGGCTGATTTCTTTTGATTTTCCCATGATGTCAAGCAAAGAGGCACTGAGTTTGAAGGTAGGCCTTGAAATACATCCACAGGCACACGTCCAATTGACTCAAATGATGTCAATTAGCCTATCAGAAGCTTCTAAAGCCATGACATCATTTTCTGTAATTTTCCAAGCTGTTTAAAGGCACAGTCAACTTAGTGTATCTGACCCACTGGAATTGTGATACAGTGAATTATAAGTGAAATAATCTGTCTGTAAACAATTGTTGGAAAAATTACTTGTGTCATGCACAAAGTAGATGTCCTAACCGACTTGCCAAAATGATTGTTTGTTAACAAGAAATTTGTGGGTGGTTGAAAAACGAGTTTTAATGACTCCAACCTAAGTGTATGTAAACATCCGACTTCAACTGTATGCTGTAGAGGGTGGGGCTTAAACTGCATCCCTGTCTCACCCCACGGCTGTGTGGAAATAAATGTGTGTTTTTTGCCAATTTTAACCACACACTTGTTGTTTGTGTAAGTGGATTTTATAATGTCGTATGTTTTTCCACCCAACACCACTTTCCATCAATTTCTATAGCTGACCCTCATGCCAAATTGAGTCAAAAGCTTTTTTGAAATCAACAAGGCATGATAAGACTTTGCCTTTGTTTTGGTTTGTTTGTCAATTAGGGTGTGCAGGGTGAATACATGGTCTGTCGTACGGTCATTTGGTAAAAAGCCAATTAGACATTTGCTCAGTACTTTGTTTTCACTGAGGAAATGAACTAGTCTGCTGTTAATGATAATGCAGATTATTTTCCCAAGGTTGCTGTTGACGCATATCCCACGGTAGTTATTGGGGTCAAATTTGTCTCCACTTTTGTGGATTGGGATGATCAGTCCTTGGTTTCAAATATTGGGGAAGATGCCAGAGCTAAGGATGATGTTAAAGAGTTTAAGTATAGCCAACTCTCTCTCTCTCTCTCTCTCTCTCTCTCTCTCTCTCTCTCTCTCTCTCTCTCTCTCTCTCTCGCTCTCTCTCTCTCTCTCTCTCTCTCTCTCACACACACACACACACTCTCTTACTCTCTCCTGTTTGGAATGGCTGGTTTTCACCACATTTCTCACCTAAGGACTGTCATTTCCCCGAACTCAATAACCTGCAGTCCACAATGCTCAAGGTACAGAGCCAATGAATGGGGATGCTTGACACCTAGAACAAACATTCATGCCAAGATTAATTCAAATAGAAAGTATTGTACGTGTGGTTGCTCTTGCACAGATTTTGTTTTGTCCTGAAGATGAATGTCTGCACTCCTGCCATGTGTAAATGTGTCCTTCTGCCCATAAGGAAATTAAATAGAGAGCCTAACAACCAGGCATCCATTGAAAGTGAAATGGAGAAAAGTTATATATCTGTCAATGTCAGGTGGAAGTGCACAGAGCAATCATTGCTGTTAAAAGCCAGGGTCACTTAAAACCTTTGACCCCAATGTTCCTTCCCATGTCGGGTCAGGGTCCTGCCAAGTTCAAAGGCCTCAGCCCAGTGTCCAGAGTGGGGTTACAGGTCACAGGTGAAGAGGTTACCAAGCAAAAACATCCATGCCGTAATGAGTAGCATTGCTATGTGTACGGGTGGGCCTCTCTCATTGAACTGGCCAGACAGGTCATGAACCAGACATATGGATCGGACATCCAACAATATGGCCACTTTTGACCACACAGGTCATTGTCATACAAGTTCAAAAGGGCTGCATGACCTTCCAGCCCTTGACCGCTATCATCAGCCCAAGATATTTGAGTGGACAGCAAAGATGGAGGTTTGACCACTCTGTTGTGGCTCCCACGGACATGGTCAAAAAATTACTCAATCATTCATAAACTAGGCCATGTCCACACATTTGCTATCATCTCTTGGTTTCCCACAGATAATTGGTTTTGTGATCAAGTATATACCTCAACTTCAATATTGAGATATGAACCTAAAAACATGTTGTACGTTACAGGATTTGGGAGTAGAGAGCAGCCTATTCTGACCATTAGCCCATATATTCAGACAAAGAAAGGGATAATAAGGATATTCTCAGACATTCTGGCAGTCCTCCCCATACCTCTAAGCATGGTGGAGATTGGAGAGTAACGGACCCATTGAAACGAACGGGGTGCCTACTAGGCTTGTGGAATAAGGAGCAGGACTCACATCAACCCATTTCACACACATTGAACTTGGAGCAGCAGGAGAACATTAGAGGCATGTGTGCTTGAGGAGACATATATATACAGTACCAGTCAAAAGTTTGGACACACTTACTCATTCCATGGTTTTTCATTATATTTACTATTGTCTACATTGTAGAATAATAGTGAAGACATCAATGCCAAGAGTGTGCAAAGCTGTCATCAAGGCACAGGGTGGCTACTTTTAAGAATCTAAAATATAAAATATATGTTGATTTCTTTAACACTTTTTTGGTTACTACATGATTCCATATGTGTTATTTCATAATTTTGATGTCTTCACTATTATTCTACAATGTAGAAAATAGTACAAATAAAGAAAAACCCTTGAATGAGTAGGTGTGACCAAACTTTTGACTGGTACTGTATATACAGTACTCTCTACACTCAATAGATAGGGGGTGGCAGTGGCTGGTTCCAACCATTAAATGATCTCTGACTATTCACTTGGTTACCTGCACATCTTAAATCAGGGATTTTTTCGGGACGCCTAAGTCAAAATGGTGTGTTTGTTCTTCATACATTTTCGGGATGAAAACCGCTTTCAGTGTAAACTTAAACGACTAAAACCAGATATAAAGTGTGTAGAAAATATAGTGGACCTACACTACCGGTCAAAAGTTTTAGAAAACCTACTCATTCAAGGGTTTTTCTTTATTTTTAATATTTTCTACATTGTAGAATAATAGTGAAGACATCAAAATTATGAAATAACACATATGGAATCATGTAGTAACCAAAAAGGTGTTAAACAAACATTTGAGATTCTTCAAATAGCCACCTTTTGTCTTCTTCATGACTTTCTTGGTGTGTTTGGACCATGATAGTTTGTTGGTGATGTGGACACCAACGAACTTGAAACTCTCGGCCCTCCTTTTTCCTGTAGTCCACGATCATCTCCACACTGCCAGGTCTCTGACTTCCTCTCTATAGGCTGTCTCATCATTGTCGGTGATCAGGCCTACCACCGTTGTATCGTCAGCAAACGTATTGATGGTGTTGGAGTCGTGCTTGGCCATGCAGTCGTGGGTGAACAGGGAGTACAG
Source organism: Coregonus lavaretus (assembly GCF_964263955.1). Classification (NCBI taxonomy): domain Eukaryota; kingdom Metazoa; phylum Chordata; class Actinopteri; order Salmoniformes; family Salmonidae; genus Coregonus; species Coregonus lavaretus. The sequence continues at coordinate 24,495,531 of NC_140005.1, read as the reverse complement.
GAGGGGACTAAGCACGCACCCCTGAGGGGCCCCAGTGTTGAGGATCAGCGTGGCAGATGTGTTATTGACTACCCTTACAACCTGGGGGCGGCCCAACAGGAAGTCCAGGATCCAGTTGCAGAGGGAGGTGTTTAGTCCCAGGGTCCTTAGCTTAGTGATGAGCTTTGTGGGCACTATGGTGTTGAACGCTGAGCTGTAGTCAATGAACAGCATTCTCACATACACTACCTGTCAAAAGTTTGGACACACCTACTCATTCCAGGGTTTTTGTTAATCTTTTACTCTTTTCTACATTGTAGAATAATAGTGAAGACATCAAAACTATGAAATAACACATATGGAATCATGTAGTAACCAAAGAAGTGTTAAACAAATCAAAATATATTTATATATCAAATAGCCATCCTTTGGCTTTATGACAGCTTTGCGTGAATGTCCGGAACAGCTGGTGCTCTCATGCATGCTTCAGTGTTGCTTGCCTCGAAGTGAGCATAAAAGGCATTTAGCATCTGGTAGGCTTGTGTCACTGGGCAGCTCGCGGCTGGGTTTCCCTTTGTAGTCCGTAATAGTTTGCAAGCCCTGCCACATCCGACGAGCTTCAGAGCCGGTGTAGTAGGATTCAATCTTAGTCCTGTATTGACGCCTGTTTGATGGTTCGTCTTAGGGCATAGCGGGATTTCTTATAAGAGTCCGGATTAGTGTCCCGCTCCTTGAAAGCGGCAGCTCTAGCCTTTAGCTCAGTGTGGATGTTGCCTGTAATCCATGGCTTCTGGTTGGGATAGGTACGTATGGTCACTGTGGGGACGACGTCGTCGATACACTTATTGATGAAGCCGGTGACTGAGGTGGTATACTCCTCAATGCCATTGGATGAATCCCGGAACATATTCCAGTCTGTGCTAGCAAAACAGTCCTGTAACGTAGCATCCGCATCATCTGACCACTTCCGTATTGAGCGTATCACTGGTACATCCTGCTTTAGTTTTTGCTTGTAAGCAGGAATCAGGTGGATAGAAATATGGTCAGATTTACCAAATGGAGGGCGAGGGAGAGCTTTGTACGCGTCTCTGTGTGTGGAGTAAAGGTGGTCCAGAGTTTTATTTCCTCTGGTTGCACATGTGACATGCTGGTAGAAATTAGGTAAAACAGATTTAAGTTTGCCTGCATTAAAGTCCCCGGCCATTAGGAGCTCCGCTTCTAGATGGGCATTTTCTTGTTTGTTTATGGCCTTATACAGCTCGTTGAGTGTGGTCTTAGTGCCATCGTCGGTTTGTGGTGGTAAATAGACGGCTACGAAAAATATAGATGAAAACTCTCTTGGTAGATAGTCTACAGCTTATCATGAGGTACTCTACCTCAGGCACCAGCTGTTATTGACAAATAGACACACACTGCCAGCCCTCGTCTTACCGGACATAGCTGTTCTGTCCTGTCGATGCACGGAAAACCAACTGTATATTATCCGTGTCGTCGTTCAGTTTGTCGTCCAATTTGTAAGTCGCTCTGGATAAGAGCGTCTGCTAAATGATGTAAATGTAAATGTTCAGCCACAACTCGGTGAAACATAAGATATTACCATTTTTAATGTCCTGTTGGTAGGATAGTCTCGAACGGAGCTCATCCAGTTTATTCTCCAGTGATTGCACGTTGGCCAATAAAACGAATGGTAGAGGCGGGTTACCCACTCGCCAACAAATTCTCACAAGGCACCCTGATCTCCGCCCCCTGTATTTCCTTATTTTCTTCATAATGAATGATGGGGATTTGGGCCTTGTCCGGGAGCAACATTATATCCTTTGCGTCAGACTCATAAATAAATAATCTTCGTCCAGTTCGAGGTGAGTAATCACTGTTCTGATGTCCAGAAGCTATTTTCGATCATAAGAGACGGTAGCATCAACATTATGTACAAAATAAGTTACAAACAATGCGAAAAAACACACAAAATAGTACAGTTGGTTAGGAGCCAGTAAAACAGCAGCCATCCCCTCCGGCGCCATCTACGTAGAATAAGCCCCTTTTTGATCCAGAAAAAAAACTGTTAATAGTGGTGAACTAATGTATTCTCAGCCAGCAGAAACCAACACAAAGCCAGATTAATTTAAATATGGGGGAAATGTTTGAAATAGAATATGCATTTCTATCTCTAGATAAACCGGGCTATGAAAACAATTAATATGGCATTCAACAATTTACCGTTATCAAGCGTGACAAGGCGATTTCAAATTTTTCAAGAGGCCAGGGCAGCACTCTTTTTAAATTGGACTGATCCAAGTCTATTTTCTGAATGCTCTTTGCTTGATGATAGTTATTTATCCTCTTGCTGACAATTCATCCCTTTTTTGTTCAGGAATCATCTATTCACTACACAAAACACACCTCATTCATCTGTGATGTCCACAGACCATCAGGGTGTGGAGCCTCCTCACTGACCTTCAGGGTGAGGCCCATGCCTGGTTGGTTGTCTGTCAGTATGTCTGCTCCAGCCCTGCTCTGCTCTACACAGAGGTCAGTTGGGGTTAGGGTCCCAGACACTCTCCATGGGACGTGGGGACAGACAGGGGGGATTGGGGTGCAGCTGGGCCTGTCCTGGATGAGGAATGGGGGATAATTATATCAATTTAAAGCAGTGGAGAGTCATCCATACTCTGGCTCAATCTGACAGGTGTGACAGTGGCTCTGTCATATAACAGCTCAATTACCACATTCTGTCTGACAGTGTTCTGACAGGACAGGACATGACAGGACAGGCTGATGAAGGCTCATCAGTGTGTAAGACTAGTTCCACCCTGAGGTGCAACCTTTCATTTCCCCAGGAAGAAATTACATTCTACACAAAGCCTCTTAAAACTGCCTCCTGTGAAAGACATTTCATACATAATTACACCTGCATACCTGGATAATAGGGGAGATAAAACCCTGCCAGAATGACACAGCCTACATGATCAGTTTACCGCAACACTGACCACTGGGCTCTAGTCAGATCCATTTACTGCCTCTCATCTCTTCATCTTTTCAGATTGGCCTTGCTGACTCACTGCTGAAAACTCTTAATATGCATTCAAATGACTTGACTGCCACTTGGAGTGTGCATAATGACCTAAATTGCACCCGCTCTATCACCGCTCTCTGAAAAGGCTTTCCTTCACATTCAAAGAGATTGTGTGTGTATGTGTGTGTGTGTGTGTGTGTGTGTGTGTGTGTGTGTGTGTGTGTGTGTGTGTGTGTGTGTGTGTGTGTGTTTGTGTGTGCGCACGCTCTGGGCCAAACAGAGGCCACATTATTGTAGCAGACTACAGAACGACTGATCTGATCTAAATGGAGCCGCTGCACCGATTGACCTGAAAGTTTTCAAGTCAAACGGTTTGAGCAGTCTCCCAGGCTTAGGCAAATCAGGCAGGCTCCGCTGCTCCCCACGCCACTCATCTGTTCTCATCTAGCTCTGCTCTGGGCTGCGTAAGCCTGTATTATATGGCACTCAATGTCATTTCACTGCCTGCCCAGGAAGGCCATGAGGAGAGGTCACTTCCAAACACAAAGCTGTAAACCCCATTTTATGGTGGATTTCATGAGGCCCGCGCTACTCTGTGTCACTCTTTATTTGCTTCACTGCTGACAAACCATGTTCCCTGAGACCCCGCTGCTCCGGCAGTCGCATAAATTCACACCCCGAAAAGGGAAATATATGATAACACTTTTAACAATAAGGAAAGCTATAAACATTCCCCCAAAATAAGAGCGTCCAGGAAATGAAAAACATTGCCTTTGAAGTGTCGTTTGAAAGAACACATAACCACATTTTCCTTTTAGCTAATAAGGCCTAAAATGGTCATTTTGCACAAGAACATAACATATTCTCATTACAAGGCTACAGCTAAGTTCTGCTACACTCTGAAAAATAAATCATTTTATGTGCACTTGTAATGCTATCTCTTCACAGGGCCTGTAACTAGTTTATCCTCCATGTGGGTGAATAAGAAGTGAAAGCTGACAGTTAAGAGGGATGTGCATCAGGACTAATAATAATAAGAGAAGAGGGTGAACAGAGAGGGTCAGGTTTTGTGTGAGGGTTAAGATCTATTTGTTTGGGGGTGAGGATGGGCAATGGTTCAGATATATTCTCAAAGACAAATGGAAGACCATTGTAGAAGACATTGTGATGATTAAAACAGCGGTGTAAGGGTTGGACATTCTTGTGATCAAACTGGGAGGACTGACATTTTACCCCTCTCTCTCATCTACCACCTTGATTAATGCAGCCTGACACTGGTGTCTGTTTGTTTTAGAGGGGCCTTGGTGCCATTGTCACCGGGGGTTGGGTACAGGTGTCCCATCTGGCCACCCGGTGGCCTTAACATCCCATGGTGCACTAAGCATGTCCCTGGAGAACTGAGGGAACAGTGGACAGAGCCTGAAACACATAGTGGTATGATATTTAATGTATTTGGTAAGCTGTTCTGTTCAGCTTCAGTTCAAGTTCATAGAAGGGTTTTCTCCATGAAGCTGGAAGAATTAAATCATTACAATAAGCCATCAATCTAGTGCTGTTTTGGAAATAAATTGCCAGTCCGTCTGCTTTTCTGGAAGATACAGACTAGATAGAAAGTCAATCCAGTGTTCAAGTAAGAAATGTGTGACAACAAACTGTCCATACAAGCCATGTCTATGATTTCATAAAAATCAAGGTAACATTTTATTCACTCAGTGAAATTGCTTTTCCCCAGTCTGAATGGTTGGGCATTAGCACTTGAGCACTTCTAAGGAAATCTGAAAACCTGAGATGAAAAGCCAGCTGTAAGCCTAAGGTTCTTGGGGAGGGAATTATGTCTGAATCATTTCTGCTCTTTCAAAGCAGTAGTGCTTTCAATAAAAGGGCTGGCTAAATGGTGAGGCTTATAGTGTGCCATGTCAAAATGACAGTATAATTAGTAATTCTGCATTGGTAGAATAGAAGGAGCTGAAAGGAGACCAGAGAGCAGACAGATGATGTACCACGACTTGTGTTTCATACCTCCATCTCAAAATAATAGAGAGTATAACTGCTTTTCTGAACATTAAGAATATACAGAGTTTTATTTATTGCACTTTTTTAACATCTTTCTTCATTTTTCTGCACCAGTTCCTTAAGTCTGGATGATCTACTCTGATCCCCACCCAGGGGGTCGGACTGGGCCTCATGACCTCTGTCCCCCCTTCTGGGAGAACAATGATGCTGGGTCACCTCTTCATCGCCCTGGCCAGATGGCTGCCTCCTCGCTGGGGTCCCCCTCATGGCCAAGGTTACCCCTATCCCCCTCTCTCTCCTCATCTTTGTCACCCCGGCCCTCCCAGCATGTGTCGTCCCAGGGACAGGGACACTGACCCTGTTTAACCCTAACCCCAACCCCAGCAGGGTCCTCTGTTCAAATGGACAGGCAAAGAAAAATTAACCAGTATAACAGTATGAGTGAAGAGCTTGATTACACTAATGTACAAGACTGTAGATCTCATCTCACCTCTAGATATACTGTACGTTCATCTTTCACTGCTATCTAGAAACACTGGTCCAACAATAGAGAACCATGAGAAAAGCCATAGCAGTCCAAATGGTTTGATAGATCACAAATGCTTTGCCTACATTATCCTAAATCAATTGGCACCTGTGCCATCCTAAGTGGACCACACCATTGAGGGGGGGGGGGGGGGTTATTGACTGAGGGCTATGAGCAATGAGAGTGGGTACTTGTCAGAGACACAGGGGTCCCTCCCTCTCCCCTTCATCAGACAATGCCCAGGAAGAGAGTCCTCCCCCTGAAAAAACAAATTACCTGAGCGTTTTAGACAGCCAAGTCTCCGAGCTTTGTTTATGTAGGCTGTAATTAGGGAGATAGTCAATAAAAGCAGGACGAGGTTCGACAGACTGAGGCACAATGGGAGGAGGTGAGAGGTGTGGTCGCATCAACGCTGCCAGCACACTGCCAATGATGGAACCCAGGGAGGGAGGGAGGGAGGGAGGGAGGGAGGGAGGGAGGGAGGGAGGGAGGGATCACTGTGACGGAGAAGACTGCAGATTTACCAATTAATTATCATAAAGACAGGATTCAAGACCTCATGATGCAGGCTACCTTGAGAGTTTCCCAGTGCAGTCTAAGTGAACTGCCAGTACCCTGCTCAAGCATCGATTTCCCACAAGTATGGTGGCGTTCGGCTGTTTTATACCAGCACTTCAGCACGCAATTTAAAGTTGCTGTGAATATTTATGATGGGTTTAAAGACAACTGCCCTCAGTCCCTCAGGTGTCGCAAAGCAGCTGTAATCAGAATTCAGATAGGCCTCTCCTCTTCCTGTCAATAGCCTCCTAGTCCACTGTGAGTTGTAAAAACAGATGCTCTGCTAATAGTGTCTCTGTGACTGGTGAAGTAACAAAGGACACTAACAGGCCTTAGAAGGATCTGGTTCAGCCACGCAAAGTCTTAATGCTATGAACACTGTAGATGAGAATGGCTCCCTAGTCCAAAGTCAGGTTTCTCTTGTTCATAAAATACCACTGTAGTTATTAAAATGGCTTTGGAGCCACAGCTTAAATTCATTTACATGTGGAAATGTAAAACAATATTCATGGGAAACATTTCTCTGAGGGAATAAAAAATGTTTTGACTTCAGAAAAAAAATCTACAAGAGAACAAACAGTGGTTTTGTACTCTCTCTCTGAGACAGTCAATCGCAATATCAACATGTCACCAGTAGTGTCCTCTCCCCATGTGTGAGTGGTTAGCACAGGGGGGAGGCAGAGTGATTTTAGATTTTACCCTACCTTTTGTTCCCACTGGGATATAATGATAGTTTGTGTTTGTGGCATGTCTCAGGCCTACGATCTGTCAGTGGAGCTATTTTGGAGTAGTCAGAGGATGGTCCAGGTGGTAGTGATTCTGTGTGGTGGAAGAACTTAAGTGGATTAATGTTGAGTCACACACTTTTAATAGCATGCCACACTTCTAGAGTCGTACATGTCTGAAAGAATGCCATATTATATTTTTTGTTTAGTTTTATGATACATTTTGTGAGCAGGCTGGTTCTATATTGGCCTCGACTTGCCCTTCAATAGATAGCCTCAGAGACCTGATGTTAGTACTGCTCCATAGTGCTGATTCTTATCTTTAATTAAAACCTCTATTTCCCTCTGCAGATAGACGATTTCCTCCTGGTCTAATTACTGCAGTTTAACTTGTACATCGGAGTGTTGCTGGCTGCCTGGTAGATGATTAATCCAGAGAGCATTGATCTCTGACCAGCAGAGTTCCTAACATTCATTAAGACACTTTACACCACCAGGCCTGAGAATAGCAGTCTAGTGCACCACCTCTGATTAGTTAATAATCACACATCACTACAGAGAACAAGGGATGGGCATGAGTACTCAAGTACTCAAACAGATGTCAAAGCCATACTGTAAAACTATTTTGTGGAATGTGCTTTGTGGCTGCCGAACAGGCAAGTGAAATGTTATCTTGAAGATAACGTTAATTTGTTCCATTTGTACATTTGCGGGGCAGAACAAAAAAGAAACCAAGCCAAGTATCACACAGTTTTTCTCCCAAAATTCCCTTTCCCCTCCGTGTCTCATTCACTAAAATGAGTTCCTACCTCTCCCTAAACACACTGAGTGCGCACACAAGCTTCCATTAGGCCTACAGAAATACATGCCTATAAAAACATACTGTATCTAACGAATGGGATACACAAGGTACATTGCTTGCCAAATGACGAGAGTTTTATCACAAATTCAAAATGGATTGGTGGATTGAAGTAGAAATGTATGTGTTCCAACAACGAGCAGCAGTTTTGGAATAATCGCATCCCATCTATTTTCCGCTTAGTCTACATTGCGAACTGCTCGTGTCATTTAGAATTGGTTAGCCTAGGCAATAACCCCCCTAAACATAGACAGGTTCCACACTGAAAATACACAAAAACATTAGTTTGATAAAGACAAAGAGCATATTTTCATCAGAATCATTAAGCATAGGCCTACTCACCAAACAGATGTCATGGCCGTAATTCATCACCATGCAGTGTTCAATGTGGAATTGTTAATCCATTATGAAAATTCCAAAGAACAGGCAGAATAAACTAAATTGAACGTCTGTATATCGAAAAGTAAACCGATTTTAGGTTGCAACCCTGAAAAAAATTGGCACATTGAGCCCTGTTTCTTTGAGAATAAATTTTCCAGACCGAGATGCGCATCATTTCGCACTTGCAACTTTTTTTCATTTGGAAAAATATTCTGTTCTATTTTATTCTGTTATTTTACAATAAAATAATCGTCTTGACTTTGATAAGGGCTCGGGAAATATGAGCGTCTTCCCTGATAAATGAACAAAGAAAGTATATGCCATTGCACAGCCATACAGTGGCTTGCGAAAGTATTCACCCCCTTGGCATTTTTCCTTTTTTGTTGCCTTTTTGGGGATTTGTATCATTTGATTTACACAACATGCCTTCCACTTTGAAGATGCAAAATATTTTTTATTGTGAAACAAACAAGAACTAAGACAAAAAAAACTGAAAACTTGAGCGTGCATAACTATTCACTCCCCCAACGTCAGTACTTTGTAGAGCCACCTTTTGCAGCAATTACAGCTGCAAGTCTCTTGGGGTATGTGTCTATAAGCTTGGCACATCTAGCCACTGGGATTTTTGCCCATTCTTCAAGGCAAAACTGCTCCAGCTCCTTCAAGTTGAATGGGTTCCGCTGGTTTGCTTATTTCTTTCTTTAAGCAATGGCTTTTTTCTGGCCACTCTTCCGTAAAGCCCAGCTCTGTGGAGAGTACGGCTTAAAGTGGTGTAACATCTCACAGCAAGAGCTTTGCAGCTCCTTCAGGGTTATCTTTTGTCTCTTTGTTGCCTCTCTGATTAATGCCCTCCTTGCTTGGTCTGTGAGTTTTGGTGGTATTTTTTTATAACCCAACCCTGATCTGTACTTCTCCACAACTTTGTCCCTGAACTGTTTGGAGACCTCCTTGGTCTTCATGGTGCCGCTTGCTTGGTGGTGCCCCTTGCTTCGTGGTGTTGCAGACTCTGGGGCCTTTCAGAACAGGTGTATATATACTGAGATCATGTGACAGATCATGTGACACTTAGATTGCACACAGGTGGACTTTATTTAACTAATTATGTGACTTCTGAAGGTAATTGGTTGCACCAGATATTATTTAGGGACTTCATAGCAAAGGGGGTGAATACACATGCACGCACCACTTTTCCGTAATGTATTTTTTAGAATTTTTTGAAACAAGTAATTTTTTTCATTTCACTTCACCAATTTGGACTATTTTGTGTATGTCCATTACATGAAATCCAAATAAAAATCAATTAAAATTACAGGTTGTAATGCAATAAAATAGGAAAAACGCCAAGGGGGATGAATACTTTTGCAAGGCACTGTAGGCTTCTAAATGCTAGCGCCACTGCTGTGTTTACTGCCTTTTTGAAAACTGTGCTCCATGATATAATATAACTAGTTGATATTACAGTTTCAATAAATTAATCTTAAATGGCACTTTTTTTTATTATTGACTGAATATATAAGGGGCAATTTAGCAATTAGGATTTGTTTTCTGTAATGGTTATGATCATTGTTGTGCACTGTTGGCATAGGCCTATAGATAAATGGGCTTTTTATTTTCAGTGCAGGCCTGTTCTAGAAATATATATATATATATATATATATTTTAATAATGCGAGTACTCGAACAGTAAAAAATGTCAAATGCCCATCCCTACAGAGAAGCATCACTACCAGTCTCCCTTTTACTCTAATGGAACGTCATATCCTTGCACCAGAAATTATTTTCAATTAGTTATATTTTACTGGTTCATAAACTTGTTAATAACAACACATTATAGAAATCAATCAATATCAAATCAAATCAAATCAAATCAAATGTTATTGGCCACATGCGCCGAATACAACAGGTGCAGACATTACAGTGAAATGCTTACTTACAGCCCTTAACCAATAGTGCATTTATTTTAAATAAAAAAAGTAGAATAAAACAACAAAAAAGTGTTGAGAAAAAAAGAGCAGAAGTAAAATAAAATAACAGTAGGGAGGCTATATATACAGGGGGGTACCGGTGCAGAGTCAATGTGCGGGGGCACCGGCTAGTTGAGGTAGTTTAAGTAATATGTACATGTGGGTAGAGTTAAAGTGACTATGCATAAATAATTAACAGAGTAGCAGCAGCGTAAAAAGATGGGGTGGGGGGCAGTGCAAATAGTCAGCGTAGTCATGATTAGCTGTTCAGGAGTCTTATGGCTTGGGGGTAGAAGCTGTTGAGAAGTCTTTTGGACCTAGACTTGGAACTCCGGTACCGCTTGCCGTGCGGTAGCAGAGAGAAAAGTCTATGACTAGGGTGGCTGGAGTCTTTGACAATTTTGAGGGCCTTCCTCTGACACCACCTGGTATATATACATAGGTTTGCACTGAATGATTCGTACTAAAGGCCTGTAGCTACATTGGAATACATAAAGGATATGATTCAACCCTGAGTCATGTTGCAGGTTTTTTTCTATTTTTTTTTTCTTTCTATTTTTTTTTAGGGGGTATATCAGCTTTAATATTGCAGATAGATTGTAACTTCCATCAATGTAATTGTCTGCATCACTTCCAATCCCCCATATGTTTTTCTTTCTCGCAAATAAACTCAGCAAAAAAAGAAACGTCCTCTCACTGTCAACTGTGTTTATTTTCAGCAAACTTAACATGTGTAAATATTTGTATGAACATAACAAGATTGAACAACTGAGACATAAACTGAACAAGTTCCACAGACATGTAACTAATAGAAATTGAATAATGTGTCCCTGAACAAAGGGGGGGTCAAAATCAAAAGTAGTCAGTATCTGGTGTGGCCACCAGCTGCATTAAGTACTGCAGTGCATCTCCTCCTCATGGACTGCACCAGATTTGCCAGTTCTTGCTGTGAGATGTTACCCCACTCTTCCACCAAGGCACCTGCAAGTTCCCTGACATTTCTGGGGGAATGGCCCTAGCCCTCACTCTCCGATCCAACAGGTCCCAGACGTGCTCAATGGGATTGAGATCTGGGCTCTTCGCTGGCCATGGCAGAACACTGGCATTCCTGTCTTGCAGGAAATCACGCACAGAACAAGCAGTATGGCTGGTGGCATTGTCATACTGGAGGTTCATGTCAGGATGAGCCTGCAGGAAGGGTCCCACATGAGGGAGGAGGATGTCTTCCCTGTAACGCACAGCGTTGAGATTGCCTTAAATGACAACAAGCTCAGTCCGATGATGCTGTGACACACCGCCCCAGACCATGACGGACCCTCCACCTCCAAATCGATCCCGCTCCAGAGTACAGGCCTCAGCGATAAACGCAAATCCGCCCATCACCCCTGGTGAGACAAAACTGCGACTCGTCAGTAAATGCAAGGAGGAAGGAGGAGGTCGTCGGGTAAGCTTGGCGTCGGGTGGCGAATCGCATCTCTGCATGTCTGGCAGACATATCAGTATGGATGACGGATCACCACCTCAAGCTGAACCTTGGCAAGACGGAGCTGCTCTTCCTCCCGGGGAAGGACTGCCTGTTCCATGATCTCGCCATCACGGTTGACAACTCCGTTGTGTCCTCCTCCCAGAGTGCGAAGTGCCTTGGCGTGACCCTGGACAACACCCTGTCGTTCTCCGCTAACATCAAGGCGGTGACCCGATCCTGTAGGTTCATGCTCTACAACATTCGGAGAGTACGACCCTGCCTTACACAGGAAGCGGCACAGGTCCTAATCCAGGCACTTGTCATCTCCCGTCTGGATTACTGCAACTCACTGTTGGCTGGGCTCCCTGCCTGTGCCATTAACATTTTTTTTTTTAGTACATTTTAGTCATTTAGCAGACGCTCTTATCCAGAGCGACTTACAGGAGCAATTAGGGTTAAGTGCCTTGCTTAAGGGCACATCGACAGATTTTTCACCTAGTCGGCTCGGGGATTAGAACCAGCGACCTTTCGGTTACTGGCACAACGCTCTTACCCACTAAGCTACCTGCATTAAACCCCTACAACTCATCCAGAATGCCGCAGCCCGTCTGGTGTTCAACCTTCCCAAGTTCTCTCACGTCACCCCGCTCCTCCGCACACTCCACTGGCTTCCAGTTGAAGCTCGCATCTGCTACAAGACCATGGTGCTTGCCTACGGAGCTGTGAGGGGAACGGCACCTCCGTACCTTCAGGCTCTGATCAGTCCCTACACCCAAACGAGGGCATTGCGTTCATCCACCTCTGGCCTGCTGGCTCCCCTACCTCTGCGGAAGCATAGTTCCCGCTCAGCCCAGTCAAAACTGTTCGCTGCTCTGGCACCCCAATGGTGGAACAAGCTCCCTCACGACGCCAGGACAGCGGAGTCACTCACCACCTTCCGGAGACATTTGAAACCCCACCTCTTTAAGGAATACCTGGGATAGGATAAAGTAATCCTTCTACCCCCCCCCCCCTTACCCCAACCCAAACCCCAACCCCAAAAAATAAAAAATAAATAAAATAAAAAACATTGTAAAGTGGTGATCCCACTGGCTATAAGGTGAATGCACCTATTTGTAAGTCGCTCTGGATAAGAGCGTCTGCTAAATGACGTAAATGTAAATGTAAATGTAAGAGCACTTTTTTCCAGTCTTGTCTGGTCCAGCGACGGTGGGTTTGTGCCCATAGGCGACGTTGTTGCCGGTGATGTAAGGCAGGTCCTCACCAGACAACAGGCCTACAAGCCCTCAGTCCAGGCTCTTTCAGCCTATTGCGGACAGTCTGAGCACTGATGGAGGGATTGTGCGTTCTTGGTGTAACTCGGGCAGTTGTTGTTGCCATCCTGTACCTGTCCCGCAAGTGTGATGTTCGGATGTACCGATCCTGTGCAGGTGTTGTTACACGTGGTCTGCCACTGCGAGGATGATCAGCTGTCCGTCCTGTCTCCCTGTAGTGCTGTCTTAGGCGTCTCACAGTACGGACATTGCAATTTATTGCCCTGGCCACATCATGCCTCCTTGCAGCATGCCTAAGGCACGTTCACGCAGATGAGCAGGGACCCTGGGCATCTTTCTTTTGGTGTTTTTCAGAGTCAGTAGAAAGGCCTCTTTAGTGTCCTAAGTTTTCATAACTGTGACCTTAATTGCCTACCGTCTGTAAGCTGTTAGTGTCTTAATGACCGTTCCACAGGTGCATGTTCATTAATTGTTTATGGTTCATTGAACAAGCATGGGAAACAGTGTTTAAACCCTTTACAATGAAGATCTGTGAAGTTATTTGAATTTTTACGAATCAGCAGGGGATCAAATACTTTTTTCCCTCACTGTACATCACTGTATTAAAAAATATATATTTCCCTTTATTATTTTCCAACCCCACCATCCCCTCCCTAATTGGAGTAAACTAGTGAACAACAACGCTTAGGCCTCTACTTCCAGCTTATACATACTATATACATTTTATGGACACAGTCAATTTTACAATAATTATATTTTGTTTGTTTTTACTCCTGAACTTCCTCTACCCTTAACCTCTCAACCATGTTGCAGTTTTAGTTTGCATCCCTTCTTCTGAACAGAGAGGATATGATCGACATGGTTGACTGAGTAAGCAGCTTCCCTGTCCTACAGGAATGCACACAATTTGAAAGGCTCTCTTTGTTTGGGATTGTGCCCTGTAGGCATTCTCTGGAGGGCAGCGGTGGTGGTGGTGCCTTCTAATCAGAGGAGAGCTAGGAACTCCCATGTGTGGCTAAGTCCCCTCTGGACAAACCAAAATAAGGCAAGGAAAAAACAAGTGTTGTTGTGCTCCTCTCTCTTTCTCGCTCTCTCCCTCTCTCCGTCTTTCTCTGTGGGTTGTGTGACTGGAGGCTGGGGACTCCTCTGTGTCTATATTCTCCAGACAGCAGCCCATGTCCAGTGAAGAAAACCGGGGGTGGCAGACACCATACAGATCCTGCCTCACTGTCGCAGGCTCTACCTTAGGAAAGAGTCTTATCACAGCCCCAAGAATGGACCTGCTCTAAATGACAAAGATTTTGGCAAAAAGCAACCAAAACATACCAACATTTCTGTGGTTTTATAACTTTTTTCAGGCGTTTTGGTGTTCTCCAAATGTCTGCAGTTGGGTAAAGCTAATCAGTGAATACTGTAAAGCAGGTTTTAATAATATTGAAGTTGTCTTTTAGAGTGCAAAGCTCTTGGCAGGGCCCCCCCTCCTGCTGACTGGCAGTCATTTCTAATGGTAGTGGATACCTTTGCGTGTGTAAATGTACACAGTAAGCAAGTTGGCTCATGCTCTCTTTGTTACAGTTCTTTTGTCACACCACATTCTCTCTCTTTATCTATTAGCTTTTTCCCCGTTCAAAAGGAAAATAGACTTTCACATTACATTTGTTTAAGAGATCTGTTCTTTCAAATTATAGACGTCCTCTAAGTTCACGAAAAGCTCATCACAATAATAAATAAAAAATGTACGATTGTTCTGGCAGTGAAACAAAGGATTTTCCAACTCAACAAACAGTTTCCTGCCACCCCCAGTGGAACAGAGGAAAGAGTAACCCTCCCTCATCCCAGTGGAAGGCTCTCTTTGTTCTAAAAACAATGGTGAACATCTTTGACAACATCAAAGAGTTCCAGGATGTTTCTCAAACCAACTCACTAATGAGAGATGACCGTCCTGCACAAGTGTGATTACATCAGCTTCATTAAGGGCCCGACTGATACACTCTAATACACTGCTCTGAAACTGCTGCCTCCTCTCCTCCTCTCCTCCTCTCCTCCTCTCCTCCTCTCCTCCTCTCCTCCTCTCCTCCTCTCCTGCTCACTTACTCACAATAACACCTGCCTGAGATGAGTGACAGGGAGGGAGAATAACTTACTGTTCAGGCGTTATACCTTTTATACTGAATCATTAGCCGATTTGAAATAATTTACATAACCATCACTTGGGTGGTAAATCTAATGGAAGGCTAAAACAGATTGTGTAATTACTGTAACACCTTCCAAACACACACCTCCTTGACCTTCTCTTCCTCTATATCTTTATAAAAAGCTCACAGAGGTAAATGCAGAAAGGCAGAGGGCCCATATATCCGAGCAGTTCCTGTTTATTACTGCACAAAGATTAAAAACCTATCAACTGTGAATAAAAAGGCATAGAAAAAACAAAGCCAAACCACTTATCGCCACGTCACCTATAGGTTGTTAAAACACAAGCATTACAAACCATGCGAAACATTGGCGACTGGGTGCAGAAGTAGACAACAGATAATGACAAACAACTTGACCCTGAATTTCATTTAGTCTGCGAGGGATAGCACACCACTAGGAGTTTATTTCCACCACTGACTTCAGCAGCCATGCATCAAAGTCACAGCATCTAGCCTCTGTATTTACAGCCTGCTCGCCCAATACTGATATTGTTATGGATTATTCTGTAAAATTGGGCTTTGTAATTAATTGTGGTTTATTGTTGGATTAATTGCTTGACCTTTTTGGCCGTGTGTGTGTGTGTATGTCTACATATGCAGTTGTGTCTGACTCATCTGAGAGAAAGAGAAACAGAGGCACAGAGAGAGACAGCCAGATACTGGCTTACAGAGAGATCATAATTTCAACCAACCTCATGACTACCCCATGACCCAACCTAAACCATCTACAGACCTGAAGGCACAGCTTGATTACCTATTGATCAAACAGTATCCCATGAAGAAATTAACATAGTCATGCCTGGCCTGAGCTCCAACAATTACCCAATATTTCCATGCCAGTATTCATCCAGCACCTGCCATTCCAGACCATGTGGCCAAAACAAAAGGATTATTGCATACCCATTTCTAAATTAAACGTTTTGTGATTAATAAGATAAGTACATCCAATCAGAGTCAACTACATTGGTTTCAATGGGAAATCAATTAGTTATCCCTCCAGTGATTTCTGCAGGATAGGCCTGAATCACTCCTTTCCACCTTTCATATTTAAACCCTTCTCCTACTCCTCCTACTCCAAAAGTGAGTGAATGGTTCCATCCTCCCTCCCTCTTTCCCTCCCTCCATCATTATTTGAGGTGCATTAGGCCCCCCATTAAAATTAGCATTGTTTTATGATAATTCCTTTTGAGAAACCCTGTTGATGGGGGAGATAATTATCTTGATTATTCAGGATCTATTATTCAGGCTGTGTGGAGCAGAGAAGAGCCTCCCCTCCACTTGGGGCCATTCTTCCCCACAAGTGGAAATAATTGTAATGTGGCAGATGTTTAATTATTGTTATTTGAAGCACAATAGATCATAATGAAGTGTGTATTATTCTATCATATTCATATCCTCCTTCATGCCCCCTATAAAGACTAGTGAGTCATTATTTTCTCTCTTGTGTAAATGTAGTTCTTAAATGTTCATCAACTATCTCTATAGCCTATATCCCATTTTAACAGAAGCTGAGCACAATGTTAAATCCAAATACACCCCATTTAGAGAAGAATACTTCTGAGAATATCTCTGAACTGGCTACTCACTCAGATGAAGAAAATACCACCAAGCAGCTTACTTTTAAACTGAAACAGACTGTAAATGTAAATCATACTATTACAATTGGACTGGTAATAGTACTAGCACAAATCTTCACTGCATAGTAGAGCAATGCCAAAGAAAGATGATGGATCAATGCGCTCTTTTGAAAATACATTCTAGAACAACACCAAAGGAAGCGTGCCTGCGCCTGATATGATCTGGAGTTCTCATAATAACAAGGGTAGGCACAAGGGCACTGGTCTCAAAGCACCACATCTATTATTCATCTAAAGATCTCATGAATTAGCAATGAGATAATCTAACCATATATGTTTTACATCAGAAAAACAGTGTTATCCCTAATATCTCTTTTCCTTTTTCTATTTTTTTTAATGCAATTCGATTTTGAAGAGAAGCATCTGATGATCTGATAAATGTGCAATGTGAATATTTGATTCAAACTAAAAGCATTATGGACAGAATGACATGCTACGGTCAGTGTTGCAAAAAATCTACATTTGATTGAATCTTTTCTCTTTTGATGCTTATAATTGCATGTCCTGTCGTATAATATTATCATGTCCAATGTATAATGACTCACAGAAGAAGAAAAAAGCACTCTTGCTATTGAGATTAAATGACATCTGGTTGAGTTTTTGGTCCTACCGCTATATCTACTGCCCCATTAGCCGTGTTTTTCTAGTTGAGTAAGGCTAACCCATTACCACCAATACCCCAAACCAAAAACTGTGGATAGATGGCAACATTCGCGCAAAACTAAAAGTGCTAACCACCGCATTTAACCATGGCAAGGTGACTGGGAATATGGTCGAATACAAGCAGTGCAGTTATGCCCTCCGTAAGGCAATCAAACAGGCAAAATGTTAGTATAGAGACAAAGTGGAGTCGCAATTCAACGGCTCAGACACCAGACGTATGGGGCAGGGACTCCAGACAATCATGTATTACAAAGGGAAAACCAGCCACGTCGCTGACACCGACGTCTTGCTCCCGGACAAGCTAAACACCTTCTTCACCCACTTTGAGGATAACACAGTGCCACCGACGCAGCCCGCTCCAGAGGACTGTGGGCTCTCGTCCTCCGTGGCCGACGTGAGTAAGACATTTAAGCATGTTAACCCTCACAAGGCTGCCGGCCCAAACGGCATCCCTAGCCACATCCTCAGAGCATGCGCAGACCAGCTGGCTGGAGTGTTTACGGACATATTCATTCTCTCCCCATCCCCAGTCTGCTGTCCCCACTTGCTTCAAGACGCCCACCCAAGAAAGCAAAGGTAACTGAACTAAATTACTATAGCCCCGTAGCAATCACTACTGTCATCATGAAGTGCTTTGAGAGGCTAGTTAAGGATCATATCACCTCCACCTTACCTGACACCCTAGACCCACTTCAATTTGCATACCGCCCCAATAGATCCACAGACGATGCAATCGCCATCGCACTGCACACTGCCCTGTCCCATCTGGACAAGAGGAATACCGATGTAAGAATGTTGTTTATTGGCTACAGCTCAGCCTTCAACACCATAGTGCTCTCCAAGCTCATCATTAAGCTCGGGGCCTGGGTCTGAACCATTGGAGGCTGCTGAGAAGAGGACGGCTCATTATAATGGCTGGAATGGAGTCAATGGAATGGTGTCAAACACATGGAAACCACGTCTTTGATATGTTAGATACCATTCCATTGACTCAATTCTAGCCATTATTATGAGCCGTCCTCCCCTCAGCAGCCTCCACTGGTCTGAACACTGTTCGCATTGTAAATCATTTAGTACATAATGAAAAGAGCTTCTGGACATCTGAACAGCGATTACTTACCTTGAACTGGATGAAGGATTTTTTATTTATGAGTCGGACGAGAGGGATTTGCTCCAGACACCCGACAGGGCCCTCATCCCCGTCATTCGCAGTAGAAAGAAAAGGAGATATCGCGGAAGGAGATCTGGGTGCTTGGTAAGGAGCCGGCAACGAGTGGCTAATCTGCTTTTGCCATCGATACTATTAGCCAACTTACAATCGCTTGATAATAAAATGGACGAACTACAGGCACAAATATCCTACCAACGGGACATTAAAAACAGTAATATGTTTCACCGAGTCATGGCTGAATGATGACATGAATAACATACAGCTGGCGGGTTATACACTGTATCGGCAGGATAGAACAGCAGCCTCTGGTAAGACAAGGGGTGGCGGTCTATGTATAAACAACAGCTGGTGCACGATATCTAAGGAAGTCTCGAGGTTTTGCTCGCCTGAGGTAGAGTATCTCATGATAAGCTGTAGACCAAACTATCTACCAAGAGAGTTTTCATCTATATTCTTCGTAGCTGTCTATTTACCACCACAAACCGATGCTGGCACTAAGACCGCACTCAATGAACTGTATACGGCCATAAGCAAACAGGAAAACGCTCATCCAGAGGCGGCGCTCCTAATGGCCGGGGACTTTAATGCAGGGAAACTTAAATCCGTTTTACCTCATTTCTACCAGCATGTTAAATGTGCAACCAGAAGGAAAAAACTCTAGACCACCTTTACTCCACACACAGCAACGCGTACAAAGCTCTCCCTCGCCCTCCATTTGGAAAATCTGACCATAATTCTATCCTCCTGATTCCTGCTTACAAGCAAAAACTAAAGCAGGAAGCACCAGTGACTCGGTCAATTAAAAAGTGGTCAGATGAAGCAGATGCTAAGCTACAGGACTCTTTTGCTAGCACAGACTGGAATATGTTCCGGGATTCTTCCGATGGCATTGAGGAGTACACCACATCAGTCACTAGCTTCATCAATAAGTGCATCAATGACGTCGTCCCCACAGTGACTGTACGTACATACCCCAACCAGAAGCCATGGATTACAGGCAACATCCGCACTGAGCTAAAGGGTAGAGTTGCTGCTTTCAAGGAGCGGGACTCTAACCCGGAAGCTTATAAGAAATCCCGCTAAGCCCTCCGACGAACCATCAAACAGGCAAATCATCAATACAGGACTAAGATCGAATCGTACCACACCTGCTCCGACGCTCGTCGGATGTGGCAGGGTTTGTAAACTATTACAGACTACAAAGGGAAGCACAGCCGCGCGGTGCCCAGTGACACGAGCCTACCAGACGAGCTAAATTACTTCTATGCTGGCTTCGAGGCAAGTAACACTGAAACATGCATGAGAGCATCAGCTGTTCCGGATGACTGTGTGATCACGCTCTCCGTAGCCGATGTGAGTAAGACCTTTAAACAGGTCAACATTCACAAGGCCGCAGGGCCATACGGATTATCAGGACGTGTACTCCGAGCATGCGCTGACCAACTGGCAAGTGTCTTCACTGACATTTTCAACCTCTCCCTGTCTGAGTCTGTAATACCAACATGTTTCAAGGAGACCACAATAGTCCCTGTGCCCAAGAACACTAAGGTAACATGCCTAAATGACTACCGACCCGTAGCACTCACGTCTGTAGCCATGAAGTGCTTTGAAAGGCTGGTCATGGCTCACATCAACACCATTATCCCAGAAACCCTAGACCCACTACAATTTGCATATCGCACCAACAGATCCACAGATGATGCAATCTCTATTGCGCTCCACACTGCCCTTTCACACCTGGACAAAAGGAACACCTATGTGAGAATGCTATTCATTGACTACAGCTCAGCGTTCAACACCATAGTGCCCTCAAAGCTCATCACTAAGCTAAGGACCCTGGGACTAAACACCTCCCTCTGCAACTGGATCCTGGACTTCCTGACGGGCCGTCCCCAGGTGGTAAGGGTAGGTAACAACACATCCGCCACACTGATCCTGAACACGGGGTCCCCTCAGGGGTGCATGCTCAGTCCCCTCCTGTACTCCCTGTTCACTTATAACTGAATGGCCAGGCACGACTCCAACACCATCATTAAGTTTGCCGATGACGCAACAGTGGTAGGCCTGATCACCGACAACGACAAGACAGCCTATAGGGAGGAGGTCAGAGACCTGGCCGTGTGGTGCAAGGACAACAACCTCTCACTCAATGTGATCAAGACAAAGGAGATGATTGTGGACTACAGGAAAAAGAAGAGGACCGAGCACGCCCTCATTCTCATCGACGGGGCTGTAGTGGAGCAGGTTGAGAGCTTCAAGTTCCTTGGTGTCCACATCACCAACAAACTAACATGGTCCAAGCACATCAAGACAGTCGTGAAGAGGGCACGACAAAACCTATTCCCCTAAAGAGACTGAAAAGATTTGGCATGGGTCCTCAGATCCTCAAAAGGTTCTACAGCTGCACCATCGAGAGCATCCTGACTGGTTGCCTGGTATGGCAACTGCTCGGCCTCCGACCACAAGGCACTACAGAGGGTAGTGCGTACGGCCCAGTACATCGCTGGGGCCAAGCTTCCTGCCATCCAGGACCTCTATACCAGGTGGTGTCAGAGGAAAGCCCTCAAAATTGTCAAAGACTCCAGCCGCCCTAGTCATAGACTGTTCTCTCTGCTACCGCACGGCAAGCGGTACCGGAGCGCCAAGTCTAGGTCCAAGAGGCTTCTAAACAGCCATACAGTGCTATGAAAAAGTATTTGCCCCCTTTCTAATTTTCTCTACTTTTGCATATTTGTGATACTGAATGTTATCAGATCTTCAACCAAAACCTAATATTAGATAAAGGGAACATAAGTGAACAAATAACACAACAATTACATATTTATTTCATTTATTTCATAAACAAAGTTATGCAACACCCAATTCCCCTGTGTGAAAAAATAATTGCCCCCTTACACTCAATAACTGGTTGTGCCACCTTTAGCTGCAATGACTCAAACCAAATGCTTCCTGTAGTTGTTGATCAGTCTCTCACGTCGCTGTGGAGGAATTTTGGCCCACTCTTCCATGCAGAACTGCTTTAACTCAGTGACGTGTGGGTTTTCAAGCATGAACTGCTAGTTTCAAGTCCTGCCACAACATCTCAATTGGGATTAGGACTTTGACTAGGCCATTCCAAAACTTCCAATTTGTTGCTTTTTAGCAATTTTCATGTAGACTTGATTGTGTGTTTTGGAACATTGTCTTGCTGCATGATCCAGCTGCGCTTCAGCTTCAGCTCACAGACGGATGGTCTGACATTCTCCTGTAGAATTCTCTGATACAGAGCAGAATTCATGGTTCCTTCTATTAAGGTAAGTCGTCCAGGTCCTGAGGCAGCAAAGCATCCCCAAACCATCACACCACCACCACCATGCTTGACCTTTGGTATGATGTTCTTACTGTGGAATGCAGAGTTTGGTTTTCGCCAGGCATTACTGGAACCATGTCGTCCAAAAAGTTATACTTTTGAATCATCTGTCCATAGAACATTGTTCCAAGAATCTTGATGATCATCCAGGTGCTTTTTGGCAAACTTTTTGGACGAGATGGGTCCCATTATGCCTGGCGAAAACCAAACACTTCATTCCACAGTAAGAACATCATACCAAAGGTCAAGCATGGTGGTGGTGGTGTGATGGTTTGGGGATGATTTGCTGCCTCAGGACCTGGACGACTTGCCTTATTAAAAGGAACCATGAATTCTGCTCTGTATCAGATAATTCTACAGGAGAATGTCAGATCATCCGTCTGTGAGCTGAAGCTGAAGCGCAGCTGGGTCATGCAGCAAGACAATGATCCAAAACACTATCATAGGTTTTGGTTGAAGATCTGATAACATTCAGTATCACAAATATGCAAAAGTAGAGAAAATTAGAAAGGGGGCAAATACTTTTTCATAGCACTGTAAGACTCCTGAACATCTAATCAAATGGCTACCCAGAGTATTTGCATTGCCCCTCCACCCCTCTTTTACGCTGCTGCTACTCTCTGTTTATTATCTATGCATAGTCACTTTAATAACTCTATCTACATGTACATATTACCCAAATTACCTCGACCAACAGGTGCCCTTGCACATTGACTCGGTACCGGTATCCCCTGTATATAGCCTCGCTATTGTTATTTTTACTGCTGCTCTTTAATTATTTGTTTATTTTATTTTGTATTATTTTATTTTATATATTTTTTTTTTTTTTTTTGGGGGGGGGATTCTTTCTTAAAACTGCATTGTTGGTTAAGGGCTTGTAAGTAAGCATTTCACTGTAAGGTCTACACCTGTTGTATTCGGTGCATGTGTCAAATACAATTCACCGGGGGCACACTGCCTGCCCTCCAGTACATTTACAGCACCTGATGTCACAGGAAGGCCATAAAGATCATCAAGGACATCAACCACCTGAGCCACGGCCTGTTCACCCCGCTATCATCCAGAAGGCGAGGTCAGTACTGGTACATCAAAGCTGGGATCGAGAGACTGAAAAACTGCTTTTATCTCAAGGCCATCAGACTGTTAAATAGCCATCACTAGTCGGCCTCCACCTAGTACCCTGCCCTGAACTTAGTCACTGTCACTAGCTGGCTACCACCTGGTTATTCAACCCTGCACCTTAGAGGTTGCTTCCCTATGTACATAGACATGGAATCACTGGTCACTTTAATAATGGAACACTGGTCACTTTAATAATGTTTACATACTCTTTTGCTCATTTCATATGTATATACTGTATTCTAGTAAATGCCATCCTATCCATACTATTGCTGTATATACAGTGGGGGAAAAAAGTATTTAGTCAGCCACCAATTGTGCATGTTCTCCCACTTAAAAAGATGAGAGAGGCCTGTAATTTTCATCATAGGTACACGTCAAATATGACAGACAAAATGAGAAAAAAAAATCCAGAAAATCACATTGTAGGATTTTTTATGAATTTATTTGCAAATTATGGTGGAAAATAAGTATTTGGTCAATAACAAAAGTTTCTCAATACTTTGTTATATACCCTTTGTTGGCAATGACACAGGTCAAACGTTTTCTGTAAGTCTTCACAAGGTTTTCACACACTGTTGCTGGTATTTTGGCCCATTCCTCCATGCAGATCTCCTCTAGAGCAGTGATGTTTTGGGGCTGTCGCTGGGCAACACGGACTTTCAACTCCCTCCAAAGATTTTCTATGGGGTTGAGATCTGGAGACTGGCTAGGCCACTCCAGGACCTTGAAATGCTTCTTATGAAGCCACTCCTTCGTTGCCTGGGCGGTGTGTTTGGGATCATTGTCATGCTGAAAGACCCAGCCACGTTTCATCTTCAATGCCCTTGCTGATGGAAGGAGGTTTTCACTCAAAATCTCACGATACATGGCCCCATTCATTCTTTCCTTTACACGGATCAGTCGTCCTGGTCCCTTTGCAGAAAAACAGCCCCAAAGCATGATGTTTCCACCCCCATGCTTCACAGTAGGTATGGTGTTCTTTGGATGCAACTCAGCATTCTTTGTCCTCCAAACACGACGAGTTGAGTTTTTACCAAAAAGTTCTATTTTGGTTTCATCTGACCATATGACATTCTCCCAATCCTCTTCTGGATCATCCAAATGCACTCTAGCAAACTTCAGACGGGCCTGGACATGTACTGGCTTAAGCAGGGGGACACGTCTGGCACTGCAGGATTTGAGTCCCTGGCGGCGTAGTGTGTTACTGATGGTAGGCTTTGTTACTTTGGTCCCAGCTCTCTGCAGGTCATTCACTAGGTCCCCCCGTGTGGTTCTGTGATTTTTGCTCACCGTTCTTGTGATCATTTTGACCCCACGGGGTGAGATCTTGCGTGGAGCCCCAGATCGAGGGAGATTATCAGTGGTCTTGTATGTCTTCCATTTCCTAATAATTGATTTCTTCAAACCAAGCTGCTTACCTATTGCAGATTCAGTCTTCCCAGCCTGGTGGAGGTCTACAATTTTGTTTCTGGTGTCCTTTGACAGCTCTTTGGTCTTGGCCATAGTGGAGTTTGGAGTGTGACTGTTTGAGGTTGTGGACAGGTGTCTTTTATACTGATAACAAGTTCAAACAGGTGCCATTAATACAGGTAACGAGTGGAGGACAGAGGAGCCTCTTAAAGAAGAAGTTACAGGTCTGTGAGAGCCAGAAATCTTGCTTGTTTGTAGGTGACCAAATACTTATTTTCCACCATAATTTGCAAATAAATTCATAAAAAATCCTACAATGTGATTTTCTGGATTATTTTTTCTCAATTTGTCTGTCATAGTTGACGTGTACCTATGATGAAAATTACAGGCCTCTCTCATCTTTTTAAGTGGGAGAACTTGCACAATTGGTGGCTGACTAAATACTTTTTTTCCCCACTGTATACTATTCTATCCTACGTATTCTACAGATATACTAAATATTCTATCCACATACTTTCCATAATGTCTATACATCCCATCACACATACAGTATCTCACAAAAGTGTGTACACCCCTCACATTTTTGTAAATATTTGATGTGACAACACTGAAGAAATGACACTTTGCTACAATGTAAAGTAGTGAGTGTACAGCTTGTATAACAGTGTACATTTGCTGTCCCCTCAAAATAACACAACACACAGCCATTAATGTCTAAACCGCTGACAACAAAAGTGAGTACACCCCTAAGTGAAAATGTCCAAATTGGGCCCAAAGTGTCAATATTTTGTGTGGCCACCATCATTTTCCAGCACTGCCTTAACCCTCTTGGGCATGGAGTTCACCAGAGCTTCACAGGTTGCCACTGGAGTCCTCTTCCACTCCTCCATGACGACATCACGGAGCTGGTGGATGTTAGAGACCTTGCACTCCTCCACCTTCCGTTTGAGGATGCCCCACAGATGCTCAATAGGGTTTAGGTCTGGAGACATGCTTGGCCAGTCCATCACCTTTACCCTCAGCTTCTTTAGCAAGGCAGTGGTCGTCTTGGAGGTGTGTTTGGGGTCGTTATCATGTTGGAATACTGCCCTGCGGCCCAGTCTCCAAAGGGAGGGGATCATGCTCTGCTTCAGTATGTCACAGTACATGTTGGCATTCATGGTTCCCTCAATGAACTGTAGCTCCCCAGTGCCGGCAGCACTCATGCAGCCCCAGACCATGACACTCCCACCACCATGCTTGACTGTAGGCAAGACACACTTGTCTTTGTACTCCTCACCTGGTTGCCGCCACACACGCTTGACACCATCTGAACCAAATAAGTTTATCTTGGTCTCATCAGACCACAGGACATGGTTCCAGTAATCCATGTCCTTAGTCTGCTTGTCTTCAGCAAACTGTTTGCGGGCTTTCTTGTGCATCATCTTTAGAAGAGGCTTCCTTCTGGGACGACAGCCATGCAGACCAATTTGATGCAGTGTGCAGCGTATGGTCTGAGCACTGACAGGCTGAACCCACACCCCTTCAACCTCTGCAGCAATGCTGGCAGCACTCATACGTTTATTTCCCTAACACAACCTCTGGATATGACGCTGAGCACGTGCACTCAACTACTTTGGTCGACCATGGCGAGGCCTGTTCTGAGTGGAACCTGTCCTGTTAAACCGCTGTATGGTCTTGGCCACCATGCTGCAGCTCAGTTTCAGGGTCTTGGCAATCTTCTTATAGCCCAGGCCATCTTTATGTAGAGCAACAATTCTTTTTTTTAGATCCTCAGAGAGTTCTTTGCCATGAGGTGCCATGTTGAACTTCCAGTGACCAGTATGAGGGAGTGTGAGAGCGATGACACCAAATTTAACAAACCTGCTCCCCATTCACACCTGAGACCTTGTAACACTAACGAGTCACATGACACCGGGGAGGGAAAATGGCTAATTGGGCCCAATTTGGACATTTTCAGTTAGGGGTGTACTCGCTTTTGTTGTCAGCGGTTTAGACATTAATGGCTGTGTGTTGAGTTATTTTGAGGGGACAGCAAATTTACACTGTTATACAAGCTGTACACTCACTACTTTACATTGTAGCAAAGTGTCATTTCTTCAGTGTTGTCACATGAAAAGATATACTCAAATATTTACAAAAATGTGAGGGGTGAGCTACTGTATGTATATATATATTTATACTCCGGACTCCGACAATGCTCGTCCTAATATTTATATATTTCTTAATTCCATTCTTTTACTTTTAGATGTGTGTATTGTTGTGAATTGTTAGATATTACTGCAGTGTTGGAGCTAGGAACACAAGCATTTCGCTACACCCAAAATAACAACTGCTAAATATGTGTATGCGACCAATTTGATTTGATTTGATTTGTCCGCTCTCGCCAACCAGATAAATGGGCTGTCTCAAACAACAGCCAGTGTAATT
Organism: Coregonus lavaretus; assembly: GCF_964263955.1. Taxonomy (NCBI): domain Eukaryota; kingdom Metazoa; phylum Chordata; class Actinopteri; order Salmoniformes; family Salmonidae; genus Coregonus; species Coregonus lavaretus. The sequence goes on along the minus strand of NC_140005.1, from coordinate 24,468,798 downwards.
CAATGGAATTTATTCAGACTGAATGTCCTTTCTCTGGTGCTGTACAGTAATGGTGCGTTTCCAGTTTATATTTACCCCGGTGTTTTACCCAAAAGACTCAGACTTTTCTATTTCAATCTACGCGGACCGGCACCTGTGTCGCACCAGGCCATGGTTCTGGCGGACCTGCTCTGACTAGGTGCCAAGGCCAGGAAACTGGTGACTTAGGGCGGGGTTTGTGACATCGTCGATAGTTTGATAGTTTACACCTCCCTGCTCGCCCCCAGTGGCACACCCCAAGTCTTTAGTGTCACACTCCTGATGGAAACACAAAAACACTAGAGACAACATTAACATAAAACACTGGTGACACTGGTGTGGGGTAAATCTCAAATGGAAACTCGCCACAAATAGATTGATGATTAGATAGAATGCTCTCTTTATTGCCCCCATACCGCACTCTATTCCTGCCTCACTTCCCCCTGTTTTCACTTTTTATATACTGTAGCTGGCAAAAAAGGCTCCTTGTGAAGTCAAGAATTAGACCACATTGCAGAAGTTTTTAGACTCTAGCCTTGTTGTCAGTTTACTTACTGAAGCTTTGTGTTGTAGTCTTTGTCAATAATTCTGCCAGGGTGAAAATATGTTATTTAGCAAATTAGAGTACTTTCCAGAGAAATGAATTCACCGCTTTGGACAGTGTCCATATTTCATGTTTAATCATGCTGACTGCCAGTCGTGACACTATAAATCAGAGATATATAAGACGGCTTCATCCCAGCAAGATACAATCATCATCTTTTTGCACCATTTTATACTACAACATGTCAAGAATTTGTTATGATTTATTGCTAAACTATTATTAGTTTGGAATGGGCACACAAGAGAACAACAATTGTGTTGTTTTTTTCCAACTGAATGTTTTACAGTTAAGACATCAGAGAGCACAGCAGACTTTTTATTATCATCCTCTATCTCTCTCGATTTTAGCCATTTTACGATATTGCCGTCCCAGACAAAATGTCCACCTCGTGGGCAAATGATTAGGTCGTAAACGATTGTCAGACGTCTTGGCTCGTTCAGTGTGACAGGATCTAGGTCTGTCGATTAAGTACCACTACGTGCAGTCGTAGGCTCCGACAAAGTTCTGGCAATGTGAGAAATGTTTTGCCTTTATCGTGTGTTGTGGCTGGTGTCACGAGCCGATCCCGGTGACTGACCAATAGGAACACAGCCGACACTGATTATGCACAGAATAATACGATTGAATAGTCAGATAGCTCAATTTAAATGTTTACATGCTTTGCAAGAATAACGATTTCCCTAATAATCTTTACATGACACATCTGAAATCAAGCTACATGATGGAATTTTGATAAATGCACAAAATCGCAATATCAAAATTAACGTTATACCACAGCGACCATGTTATTTTTGGGAAGCCTATTTGATTCTGAGTTCGAACACACAATTTGTATGTGAAAACAATTAATAGATACATACTTTAAGTTTTTCTGAACTCGCTTCACTCGCGCATAAGGATAGAGGGAGGCTAGCGCTGCTGGTGCTGGCACATGCACAGATCAAATACACCACTGCAGTTGATGTAACCTACGTCGGCTGACGTAACCTCGCAAGCCAATTGCAGAATGTGACGACTACACTGAAGCAAATGGTACAATCTGGCCAGGTTGATATCAAGATTTTAATTTAGTAACATCGAACAGTGTGACATGTAATAATCCTAAAAGACTGAATCCAACACACAGTGTGGGAAGGCCTTTAATTAGCAGTGAAGGACCCCACATAGGTGTCCATCTGTCTGCCTGCTCCCGAGGGCAGATGTCCCTCGCCCTATGCCCTATCACTGTCTTTCTGGGGTTCCCTCCTCTGACGCAGATCCTCTTTTAATTAAAATGTTGTACTAACTGGGTCTGAGCGTGTTACACACTATCGTCCTGTAGGGGAGCAGGCCTATCCCAGCACCCTCCTATAGAGGATGTCCAGGGCCTGCTGGGACGGAGACGTGATAGGATCAGACATGACGCAACTGTCTCCCTCTAGGGTGGAGCAAAGACTGTCCTGTTGCACCTGCCCATCCCTCACTAGCCAGCCAACTACACTACAGCAACACAAGAGACTGGAGCAAGCCAAGAGGCTCAGCCCAAATGAGCACAGGTCACAAGTGCTACTTTACAGGCGATACTATCGTAGAGGGCCGTCAATAGGACTCACAGAGAGAAGCTCTCAAAGATAAATCCAATATGATGGATGATATTTGTAAAGCTTGTCAGCACAGAGGACAGATGACTGAGGCATCACTGCCATGTTGTATGATAAGCCAAATCCCTTACAGCATAGTCAACAGCTGTAGAGAGCACAGGCCCCCTACCTGAAGGGTGGTAATCCATTCCCATTGAATGCCAACAGAGCTGGCCTTTCAGAAGCTTCAGGTGGGGAACCTGTGATTCATCCTAGAGGACAGGCAGCGTGAGGTCATCAGCCAAACAGGTTTGAGGCACACTGTACAATTTGTTGATTTATTCTGAATTTTGGTTTCTTCATTTTGTAAACATCAGCCTGACACAACTTATTTGTGGTATTCGGTATAATAAAATGGTTTTCCTAAAGAATGTAACAGCTATGTAAATTCTTGGGGTAAGCCATCAGGTTCCAGATGAGAACTAATCTGCAGGCGGTTAACATATGCATGAAATTACTCACATGCAAATAGAGCGAGACTACGTGTGCATAGGCGTCACGCTGACAATGTGTGTGGGATCAAATTTGTGCCTAACTTGCAGGTTGGAATTTATTGGGATGACTCATGTACTGGAGGCAGCTCTGCAGAGTGGTCACTAGCTGGCACAGCCACAGAGTCATAAAATCTGATTTGAAACATAACCCTAACCTTAACCCTAACCTTAACCACACTGCTAACCCTAAAGCTTAACGCTAACCTTAAATTGCTTTTTTCATGAATTTGTACAATATTGCCAATTTTGACGTTGCAGCTCAGTTCTGCCTCAGTCCTGCCTCCAGGACAAGATTCATGACAATAAATGTCAACCTTCAACTTTCTCCCTGGGGAACACAATTATGGACCGATTTACACCTTCTCGTCTCTGTGTTGGCCATTAATCTTAGGCAAAGTGCACTTAGGTTGAACTAAAGCACAGCAATGTTCTCTGTTTATGAACACAATCAAAACAGGGTTGAATCGTTTGAATCCTGCACCATATGTTCATCTACCATGCCACTCAGGTTGCCTCTTCTCAAAATGACTTTAAACTAAAGGCATTTAATTCTTCTGGTTTGTTATTTGATTTCTGTTTGAGCTGCATGTCAATTTTTGAAAAGCAACAGATTGTGGCTAATTGATTTTGCCTGATGCCAGGAAAGATACATAATCTCGGGAATGTCTCAAATTGAAAATATTTTATGTTTGATATTGAAAGATCTGTATACAATATAATCTGTATGTACACTAACCATTTTGTTTGACGTTCATGTTTTCAATTATATTGAAACGATCATTGCAATTCAATTAATCTTACTCTGTTCGTTGGCTGGATGACTGAAGAGTGGGGGTAAACCCTCATAAGCGTCTTTATGTCTACAAACAGGCTAGACATTGGCTTAAACAATGCCTGATGAATATTCAAACATCTCCTGCACTGCCAGGGAGGGAATCCCTACAGCCATTTTAAAGAGTGTGCTGCAGTTCATTATATCAGGCTCTAAAATGGAGATCTGAAGCCCAGTCTTGTCTGATGCCCTCCAGCTTTTAATTAACTAAATAACAGCACACTTCTCCCCCATTGATTACTGCTAAGGAATTGATTCTGTTTTCACACAGGCATAAAAGTGCTCCAGGTGTGAAAACTGGTCCTAATGAGGAAGCTGTGTAAACTGCAGAAATACAAAATATTTCCAAACAAAGACTTTGCTGTGAAAATATTAGGCCACAATGTGGATTCTTTTTTTCTATAACTTTATTGCTATTTCTAAATATAATTTACAAAAATGTCACTATGTGGACCCCAAAACTAGCAGCCAAAATAAAACATTTGCTTTTACTTACAAAACTGTTTTTTTGTCCAAAATGCCGTCCAAGCAGAGAGGACAGTGCTGGTTGGCAATTATTGGCTTGGCTGTTACAGGGTGCAGCCATGTCAGTCACCACCACCATCCTCCCTGTGAGTCCTGGAGCACAGTGGACCACCAGACCTCCCCACAGGGCCTACACACTGCTATACTCATCCTATGATCGGAGCCAGTTGGGAGAAAAAAACAGGGCTGAAAGAAGATTTAATTTCTTCCCGGTATGGGACCTCCTGTGTGTGCACGCGCGTGCACCCAAAAAATTGATCTGCAGCAGCCCAATTCATATGCCTATGTTACAAATTAAACACAGTTTAACACATCTGGTTAGCAGGCTATATAATCAGTTCAATGTCAATAACATATCATAATATTTTCAATCTGATTACACTGATAAAATCGCCAATGTCTCTATTAAATTAGTTTTTTAGATTTCTTTGTGCATTGATTGGGAAAAACTGCTTGCAATAAAGATAAAATGTCACTCTGAAAAAGCCTCAAAAGAAAGGTGAATAATGAAAATAGAAGTTTCAGGGAAGAATGGACAGAGAAATAGGCATTCTTACCATACTTCTCAAATGCCAAACCAGAGTGTCTTGTTTGCAACGAAACGGTTGCTGTTTGCAAATAATTAAATATTAGACATCCTTATGAATCTAAGCATGGCACTTTCAAAAGTTACCTTTCCACCCAGACAGAGGCTCGAACTAAATAAGCTTCAACTGCTGGCTACTCGTCTGTTTCTTAACCCAACAACAGAAGTGCTTCCCTAAAAGCTGCCTGGGTTTAAACATCTTCTCTTTTCAGAAAGTGAAAAGCTTAATTAAAAGGGACAGAATAGCAGTCTCCTCAAATATTGAGCTTCAGAATGTCATAGAGATCATATACATCAGTCACGTATTTTGTGTGCATTTTAAAGCTTGTTTCTAGCATAAGGCATCACAGAGTTAAGCATTGTTATAGAATGCTTTATATTATCTGGATACTTTTTATTTATTTCAAAATATAAAGGTAACAATAGGTATCCTTTTTGCCCTTTTCTTTAAGAAAGATTATCTTCACTCAATTTGAGCCCTGGTTTTAACCAAACACACCAAGCCCCTCTCAGACTCAGTGCATGGTGACAGTATTGGTGGATTTGGCTATACTGACAAATCTATGGATAGCATAATTGCATTTCTCAAATCAACACAACAGGTAGGCCTACCTCTTATTTTTTGGAATAGAAAGAAATAGGCTCCAACAAAGCCATCTTGCTGTTAGTGAAGTCAAATGAAAATGAAGACAATTGTTTAAATGAATTACTTTCAGCACCATTTCCTGTCCACCTCTTGCTGATTTTGCCGCAGCCGCTCCAAAGCTGATGTCTGCCCGTTTTACTTTTTAGTTGACTTTCTCCTGCACTCTCTCTCTCCTTATTAATATGTTAATGATGTAAAAAGTCTGTCTCATGACATTGTAATACATTTGGTCTCCAGTCTATGGGCCACATTAGAACCTCATAGGGTACTACTCTTTCTACCGTAGGCTACATCATTTATGCTAAATTAATTTGATGGAGCGTTGGTGGAGCGCCGCAGCGCTGCGTCTCTCCAACACCACTCTGGAGAGGCATGGACAAACTAAATGTTTTGCCCCCTGCCTTCAGCAAAGTGGACAATGCTTATCATGGGGCGACATCAGAGCTCACCTACAGTGAGGGAAAAAAGTATTTGATCCCATGCTGATTTTGTACGTTTGCCCACTGACAAAGAAATGATCAGTCTATATTTTTAATGGTAGGTTTATTTGAAGAGTGAGAGACAGAATAACAACAAAAAAATCCAGAAAAACGCATGTCAAAAATGTTAGAAATTGATTTGCATTTTAATGAGGGAAATAAGTATTTGACCCCCTCTCAATCAGAAAGATTTCTGGCTCCCAGGTGTCTTTTATACAGGTAACGAGCTGAGATTAGGAGCACACTCTTAAAGGGAGTGCTCCTAATCTCAGTTTGTTACCTGTATAAAAGACACCTGTCCACAGAAGCAATCAATCAATCAGATTCCAAACTCTCCATGGCCAAGACCAAAGAGCTCTCCAAGGATGTCATGGACAAGATTGTAGACCTACACAAGGCTGGAATGGGCTACAAGACCATCGCCAAGCAGCTTGGTGAGAAGGTGACAACAGTTGGTACAATTATTCGTAAATGGAAGAAACACAAAATAACTGTCAATGTCCCTCGGCCTGGGGCTCCATGCAAGATCTCACCTCGTGGAGTTGCAATGATCATGAGAACGGTGAGGAATCAGCCCAGAACTACACGGGAGGATCTTGTCAATGATCTCAAGGCAGCTGGGACCATAGTCACCAAGAAAACAATTGGTAACACACTACGCCGTGAAGGACTGAAATCCTGCAGCGCCCGCAATGTCCCCCTGCTCAAGAAAGCACATATACATGGCCGTCTGAAGTTTGCCAATGAACATCTGAATGATTCAGAGGAGAACTGGGTGAAAGTGTTGTGGTCAGATGAGACCAAAATCGAGCTCTTTGGCATTAACTCAACTCGCCGTGTTTGGAGGAAGAGGAATGCTGCCTATGACCCCAAGAACACCATCCCCACCATCAACCTCCCGAGTGGCGCAGTGGTCTAAGGCACTGCATCGCAGTGCTAGCTGTGCCACTAGAGATCCTGGTTCGAATCCAGGCTCTGCTGTAGCCGGCCGCAACCGGGAGACCAATGGGGCGGCGCACAATTGGCCCAGCGTCGTCCAGGGTAGGGGAGGGAATGGCCGGCAGGGATGTAGCTCAGTTGGTAGAGCATGGCGTTTGCAATGCCAGGGTTGTGGGTTTGATTCCCACGGGGGGCCAGTATGAAAATAAAAAAGAATAATGTATGCACTAACTGTAAGTCGCTCTGGATAAGAGCGTCTGCTAAATGACGTAAATGTCAAACATGGAGGTGGAAACATTATGCTTTGGGGGTGTTTTTCTGCTAAGGGGACAGGACAACTTCACCGCATCAAAGGGACGATGGACGGGGCCATGTACTGTCAAATCTTGGGTGAGAACCTCCTTCCCTCAGCCAGGACATTGAAAATGGGTCGTGGATGGGTATTCCAGCATGACAATGACCCAAAACACACTGCCAAGGCAACAAAGGAGTGACTCAAGAAGAAGCACATTAAGGTCCTGGAGTGGGGTCAAATACTTATTTCCCTCATTAAAATGCAAATCAATTCATTACATTTTTGAAATGCGTTTTTCTGGATTTTTTTGTAGTTATTCTGTCTCTCACTATTCAAATAAACCTACCATTAAAATTATAGACTGATCATGTCTTTGTCAGTGGGCAAACGTACAAAATCAGCAGGGGATCAAATACTTTTTTCCCTCACTGTATATAGCCCTAATACCACTGAGTGAGAGAAATCTTGTTTTGGGGCAGAATAATGTGAGGTATGTGTTGTTGGAGATGCGTCTTGGTCAGTTTAGCTCGGAAAATGCTGTCCTCGTCAAACTGCCGCTCTAGGCGGCTGCCTAATCCTGCCTAATGGGCGGGCCGGCTGTGGGGCCTAATCATAGAATTATATTTGGAATCCCTATTAATTCAATAGCATCTCTGTGGGCTTAGTCATAAAGATGTGTCATTTGACTTTTAAAATGTAGTACCTTTTATTGTGGCATAAACACCACCAGTCATGATGTTTTTATATGATTGTCAATCACTTCAAAGGCCTCCTTTGCTAGGTTACCCGTGCACGTTCATCCACTCACAACATATTTCAAGCCTCCAAACAAAGTGGTGAATGGAATGAGACAGCTGTTACACAAAATACCAGAAAGTGTGATGACATTTGGCGATAGTAATTAGGCCAGAATTAATGCCTCCACTGCTGTCCAGCACGTCTCGGTTTTGGCCACTCATTATATTTTAGTCATTTAGCAGACACGCTTATCCAGAGCAACTTACAGTTAGTGAGTGCATACATTATTTTTCATACTGGCCCCCCGTGGGAATCGAACCCACAACCCTGGCGTTGCAAACACCATGCTCTACCAACTGAGCTACATCCCTGCCGGCCATTCCCTCCCCTACCCTGGACGACGCTGGGCCAATTGTGCGCCGGCCCATGGGTCTCCCGGTTGCGGCCGGCTACGACAGAGCCTGGATTTGAACCAGGATCTCTAGTGGCACAGCTAGTGCTGAGATGCAGTGCCTTAGACCACTGCGCCACTCTCTGCCTTGGCAAAATGTCAGTGTTCTCGTTGAACCACATGGTATTTTGGAGTGTAGGCTATACCACCCGTATTCATGTCCATTCGCTCATTTTTCATGCCTCTGACATGCAATAATGATAAATGATGGTGTAATAGCCTATAGTTTTCTTGACATTTTGTTTTCATTATTGTGATAGGTGCATGTTTTACAGGTACAGCATACAGCATTATTTTGCACACGGTACCATAACGCCTTACTTTCACCCGTGTTTTTAGCCCTGCACCTAAACGACACAGTTACAGCTATTTCACAGACACAGGATAGGAACTTGTCCTGTTCCATCTGCAGCCCTTTACCAAGACAGACAATTTGGACAGAGTGAAATTGCTCAGTTAAATTGAGTAGGATGGGTTGAAAATGGTGCTGTGTGTTTCCCCTCTCCAGGCAGAGAGAGTATAGTGGTAGCTAGTGTCTCATGTGATCAGCCAACACTCCCTCTGTCTCTGGAGATTACTGGCCAGAGTGGATCTCATCCCCCATCTAACCTTCAGGCTCCTTCAGAAGTGGGCCAAAGATTCTCCCCTCTTCACCAGTAATAACCTGAACTGAACCTCCAGCCAAGCCTATTTGACAGAAAAACATAATTATATTCAAATTTCCCACATAGTCATTCTAGTAAGGTTCATTAGCAATGAGTGGAGAGAGACAGAGCAAGACGAAGAGCAATCATTTCACTTAAACATGATTACACCAACAAACACAGACCTGACAAAATAAGTCATTTGAAAATTGGCTTAGGTTTACATACTCTAACAAAATAATGGAACTCTGCAGGGTACTGGTATAGTGGTAGCGGTGCTTCCCCTTGACCACACAATGCCCCTGGAGGCACTGGTTCAAACCTGACTGCACAACTCTCCATTCTATGTGCCTTCTCCTCAATCGCAATCACTTCTTCACTGTATCTATCAATGAAAACAACAAAATACATAAAAATTTAATTGAAAAAATAATGAACTTCTCAATCTTCTCCTGATAGAATGTGAGCTGTGGTACACTAGCTAAGTAAAACCCATGTAGTCACTTGTAGGATTCATGTTTGAAGCAAGCACTTCTGCCCTGTAACAATTCCACATACACACACATTTACCAAATGCTCTTATCCAGAAGCAGTGCCTTGCTTGGGGATTCAAACCAGCGAACTTTCGGTTACTGGCCCAACACTCTTAACCGCTAGGTTACCTGCCGCCCTACACTGCTGCTACTGTCTATCCTGTTGCCTAGTCACTTTACCCCTACCTACAGTATATGTACATAGCTACCTCAATTACCTCGTACCCCTGCACATCGACTCAGTAAAGGTAGTCCCTCTATATAGCTAAGTTATCGTTACTCATTGTTGTTATTCGTTATTCACTACTTATTTAAAAAATATATCTTTATCTTTAACTCTGTATTGTTGGAAAAGGACCCGTAAGTAAGCATTTCACTGTAAGTCTTCACCTGTCTTACAAAGTATGTGACAAATGAAATGTCCTCATACAGAAGGCTGTGCCTGAGGCTTGCTTTAAGGAGGCTCAGGGCTGGAGCTTTTTGAAGAAACCTGATAAGGGATCTGTGACTGTCAAATGGAGAAATGTGGTCTACAAAACCAACAGATTGAATTTGTATCTTTTAAGAGCACACTAGTTTATAAAAGTACCATTCAGACTGTCAAAGTCCCAGTGAATGACATCTATTAGCAGGGCTGCTACAGTTAATTTATTTCATTCCTGCTTCCGTATTTACTCTGTTTCCTTCATCCCAGGGCTTGCTCCTAGCAATATTTTAGGCTTTAGACTCAATTACTGATGCATATGACTCTTCTCAATAGTACATACAGTATACTGCTGGAGAGATCAACAGTACAGTGTACTGTATGACATCCAGTTAAGGAGAGAGGAGTTGTGCTGCACTCGCTCCAGCACCCCATTACACATGTGGGAACAGGATAAGATATGAGCTTTCTCTCTTTCCCTTTCTCTCCTCTTTGGAGAGGGGGACCGCAGGGCTGACAGGCTGAGGCAGTCATTGTCATGCCATCTGAATGCCATGGCAGTCTCTCTCCCTCTCCTCATCAACCCCCCCCCCCCCCCCCTCGCTCTCTCTCTCGCTCTCTCTCGCTCTCTCTCTCTCTCTCTCGCTCTCTCTCTCTCTCTCTCTCTCTCTCTCTCTCTCTCTCTCTCTCTCTCTCTCTCTCTCTCTCTCTCTCTCTCTCTCTCTCTCTCTTTCTCTTTCTCTCTCTCCATCTCTCTCTGGACCCACAGGGCACAGCTTCTAATGCATGATCTTGTGAGACAGTGAGCTCTCACACAGTAAGAGAGCCTTCAGCCAGTGCTGATATGCAGGTATTCCAGGTCCCGTTTTAACAGATGGGCTTTTTACTGGTATCGTTTGGGGTAAAGAACCTCGCTCAAGGGAAAAGCAGCTGTCTGGATAGAACCCCCTACCTCCATCGCCTTTGCCCCTCTCCTCCTTATAGAGCAGATGAGCTCTGTGCATCAGACCATACTGCCTTTTGGCATATTATACAGTATAATTATTCCTGGGCACATAGAATACCAAACATTACCCATTCAGATGCCACAGATTGGATGTCCTGATTTCTACACTGATAGAACTTGAGGCTACATCTACCGTACCTACCCACTCCCAACCACTAAATATCTCAAGTATTGCATCAACAGATACAAATCAAATCCACAAAGGTTTTTACTCAAGCTTGGCTCCAGTCCAGAGATGACACTGTAACATCTAATTTCCGTGGCAACTTGAGCCGTACGGACCACTCCGAGCCTCCATCACTCACTTTGGGCTCAATAACCTTGGACTCATATTTCTCTGTTGCTGATTTAAAGCCTTACAAAATTGCATTGCGGTAGAGGCTGTGTTGATGTTGATGTCTCCACTAGTTTACTGTCCTGTGTCCTGTCAGTCTCTCTCTGTTATTTATCTGTCCCGCTGCGATCTACGCTATGACACATGAGCACCGCCCAATCGCCCATTCATCTCCCTGTTAAATATGGTGCCAGAGAGATCCGTTTGGGATCAGAGAGCCGAAGTGAAGTATGCTGTGTGATGAAAACTCTGTCTGTCAGCTGAGTTACGAGCAGCCAGGAGTTCATCTGAAGTTCTGCTACAGAGCATCCTCCTCCTCCTGAGCTCTCACAAGCTGTAAAACTAGATTTAAATGCAAGACGTTGACTATGGGTAAATACATTCTGCATCGGAATGACACCGAGTCATTTGTCTTAAGATGACATATACAGTTGAAGTCGGAAGTTTACATACACTTAGGTTGGAGTCATTAAAACTCGTTTTTCAACCACTCCACAAATTTCTTGTTAACAAACTATAGTTTTGGCAAGTTGGTTAGGACATCTACTTTGTGCATGACACAAGTCATTTTTCCAACAATTGTTTACAGACAGATTATTTCACTTATAATTCACTGTATCACAATTCCAGTGGGTCAGAAGTTTACATACACTAAGTTGACTGTGCCTTTAAACAGCTTGGAAAATTCCAGAAAATGATGTAATGGCTTTAGAAGCTTCTGATAGGCTAATTGACATCATTTGAGTCAATTGGAGGTGTACCTGTGGATGTATTTTAAGGCCTACCTTCAAACACAGTGCCTCTTTGCTTGACATCATGGGAAAATCAAAAGAAATCAGCCAAGACCTCAGAAAAAACATTGTAGACCTCCACAAGTCTGGTTCATCCTTGGGAGCAATTTCCAAACGCCTGAAGGTACCACGTTCATCTTTACAAACAATAGTATGCAAGTATAAACACCATGGGACCACGCAGTTGTCATACCGCTCAGGAAGGAGACGCATTCTGTCTCCTAGAGATGAACGTACTTTGGTGCGAAAAGTGCAAATCAATCCCAGAACCACAGCAAAGGACCTTGTGAAGATGCTGGAGGAAACAGGTACAAAAGTATCCATATCCACAGTAAAACGAGTCCTATATCGACTTAACCTGAAAGGCTGCTCAGAAAGGAAGAAGCCACTGCTCCAAAACCGCCGTAAAAAAGCCAGACTACGGTTTGCAACTGCACATGGGGACAAAGATCGTACTTTCTGGAGAAATGTCCTCTGGTCTGATGAAACAAAAATAGAACTGTTTGGCCATAATGACCATTGTTATGTTTGGAGGAAAAAGGGGCAGGCTTGCAAGCCGAAGAACACCATCCCAACTGTGAAGCACGGGGGTGGCAGCATCATGCTGTGGGGATGCTTTGCTGCAGGAGGGACTGGTGCACTTCACAAAATAGATGGCATCATGAGGAAGGAAAATTATGTGGATATATTGAAGCAACATCTCAAGACATCAGTCAGGAAGTTAAAGCTTGGTCGCAAATGGGTCTTCCAAATGGACAATGACCCCAAGCATACTTCCAAAGTTGTGGCAAAATGGCTTAAGGACAACAAAGTCAAGGTATTGGAGTGGCCATCACAAAGCCTTGACCTCAATCCTATAGAACATTTGTGGGCAGACCTGAAAAAGTGTGTGTGAGCAAGGAGGTCTACATACCTGACTCAGTTACACCAGCTCTGTCAGGAGGAATGGCCAAACTTATTGTGGGAAGCTTGTGGAAGGCTATCCGAAGCGTTTGACCCAAGTTAAACAATTTACAGGCAATGCTACCAAATACTAATTGAGTGTATGTAAACCTCTGACCCACTAGGAATGTGATGAAAGAAATAAAAGCTGAAATAAATCATTCTCTGTACTATTATTCTGACATTTCACATTCTTAAAATAAAGTGGTGATCCTAACTGATCTAAGACAGGGAATTTTTACTAGGATTAAATGTCAGGAATTGTGAAAAACTAAGTTGAAATGTATTTGGCTAAAGTGTAGGTAACTGTAGTATCATGGAAGAGGAATATGTGATGTGCTACACTGGGATACAAAAACCTCAAAAGTCTTTACTCAAGCTGCTGATGTCTATTGAGAGTGGTACAGTATTCCTGTGAAATACATGTACACAGACATTTCTCGCTGTATGAGCTATACCACAGTGGCTTTAATCTCAAATCATACTTACTCTGTGTGGGAACACAACACAAGGGGGAGAAAATCTATATTTGAACGACCTCAGTCTGTTCTGTAGATACTCGAATATACATCTTTTCTCTTAGCCTAAATTATTAACAACTGTCTGGGGTTTGCAGCAGGAGGATGTGGAGTGATCATCGGGGTGAGGGTGTAAGAGAGTAAAAGGATCTCTTGCCTATCACCAGTCTATATGCCCAATTTAGAGGGAACATGCAGGGCCTGTCAACCATTCAGACAGAATTTCCTCCAAATAAGGTCTCAAAAGACTATTTATTTATTTACTTGCACTAATCGTAATTCAGTACACGCCATCCCTCTCTGGTAATTACTACATTCTGCATGCACTGGCAATTAATTCACAGAAATATGGGACCACAACACTGCAGACACATGTACAGAAACATGTTACATAAATATGCATGCAATCATCAACATTCACAATGCAACATGCAGAATATGAGCATCCTTGATTAGTGTGTGCCTGGAAATATTGGCCTTGGTACAGTAGCTGTCTACAAGCAGGAACAGGAAGAGGGAATACAGTGTAGTAGAGACAACTTCTTCTAATTGGCCAGAGATCATTATTACCATGATGATGCTCCTCCACTACATTATTTTAGTGGCAGCATTCAAAATGTCAGCCCAGTTGGTAATTACCATAGCCCAGTTTCCAGCACAACCTAATATCCTTCCTTTACAAAGACCACAGATAAAACCTTCTCTCTCTCTTTGTTCAAAAGACGGTCAAAACCAGTTGCCAAGCTTTTGTCAGAGATTTAACCACATACTTTGCACAATGCACAGACAATGGGTTCCAGTAAATCCATCAAACAAAAATATGGATAAAATCTCCTTCATGGTAAAGAGGAAATTACTAGACATAATTGCACAGTATCACTTGAAAATTTGTTGAGCTTTGTCAAAAGAATTATGTCACTTAAATTCAATTTTGCCATTGAGATTAAAATGACCACTGACAGGACTGAACAAACGGAGACAAGGTTTTAAATGGAGGGCAAGAATGGAAACATATTACGTTATGTTAGTAGATTACACATGCATGGTGATCCAACAGGACAAAAACATCTGGCAAATCAACCAAACGTTTCCCCTTTCAATTTCCCCTCTCATATTAATGCAGATGTTATTAAGGACAATACAAAAGTGTCCAGCAGAACATCTGCATAACCCTGGTATGAGAGTAAAACAATTATAGCAGATAAATAGCAAGTCATTCAATCTATGGGGCAGAACATATCATGGCAGGGGAGTGTATTGACTGACGGGCCATACCAGGCTCAAATTGACCCAGGGCGTAGTATGTGCTGTTGCATCATTGTGTAAATTAGACTCACTAGTCTCCACCACCAGCTATAGGCTGAGACTTGGGGTCATACAAGACCTGGGTTACATTCAATATCTCAATGCTTTTGTAACACCTCACACCATTTTGTGTTGAATAGAATTTCCTGTCTATAACACATTTATACAACAGTTTGCTCTATTGTAAGCTGTTTATGTGGTGTTGAGCTATTGAGGAAGAGTAACATACAGGATTGTACTCAGTCCACATCATAGCTCACATGCATGGACAGACTCACAAGAACCCAGACGCCATTTATTAAATAATTAACGTCTGGCTGAGATGAACTTTGATTTCATTGATCTGGTCAGGCCTGGCTGAGGAGAATTGATGGGCTACAATGATTCACCATCCAAACTGTGAGAGAATCTGAGTGGCTGGAGGATTTATTGAACACATTACAGCAGAGAGCAGAATCATGCCTCTTGTCACCAAAATGACTAATATCATTACAGAACAAAAATGATAGTTTGTATTGCTGTAATTTGTGTACGGTCATGGAGATGGACTATTCATCAACTGTTACAGTCAGAATGAATGCCACTGTGCAGACAAAAACATACAAACCATTCAAGCAATTAATCATGCAATTATTCCAGCTATGTTGATCCTTTCTAAAGACGGCTAGTAATGAGACCATGATCAGTTTCTATATTCAGTATGTTCTTAAAAGCAGAACCAAGTGAAGCGGTTCCCAAATGGACTGCTAGTCTGACATCATCAGGGGGGGACTCAATCATACAGACAGAAAACATTATCCCAGTCCCTCCCTGTGTTCAAAGGTACTGCCAAAAGCCATACAGGTGGAAAAGTGACAGTGTAAACAAACAAAGGGAAGGTGGAGGTGGGTGGATCCTCCCATAGACAGGCTGTGCTGTCTGTCACCAGGGGTGTGTGGGCATGGAGGTGTCTGATATTACCTGGGAGTGCAACTGCTACTATATTATGACTGCCAGCCCTAGGGATAGGGGGCTTCCTCTGCCCTATTGTACTTAACAGGACAACCCCAAAACAAAGACCTACACAGAGGAGTAAGGGAAGGTGGTGTGTGTGGGTGGAACCACGGGGGGGGGGGGGGGGGGGTTTTGGGGTTGGGGTTGGGGGGGGGTGATGTTGGCTGCCACCTCCTCTCTCCCAGATTATGTTGGCTGCCACCTCCTGGTGATGTTGGTGCCACCTCCTCTCTCCCAGATTAACTCCCCAGGGCGAAGGAAGGGAGGGAGGAAAGGAGGAAACAAGAGGATGGGGGGTTGGGGTGATTTCTATTATCAAAGCACCTTTTTCTTTTCTCCTCTCCATCTCTCTCTCTTGCTCTACCTGTGTGTAAATAGAGTGCCTGTGCAAGAGTGGACAATCCATACTGTGATTGGTGCGCTGGTGGCTGGGGGTCCAAATTGAAACTCTTTCCCTCAACCAGCTCACCAGGGGATCCAAAGAGGGGAGAGGAATGAGAGTTGAGAGGACTGGCAGAGAGGAGACTCAACACATCAACATAGGGGCCAAACTACAGTACAGTGTGTTAGTGTGGGGATTGTGGTAGCACCTGAGTTCCTACATTCTCTCAATGAACTAGAGCAGGTAGATACTGTAGGTCTGTTCACAGTGAGAATAGTCTGAACAGTATGCACAGTGCTCCAGTCACCTATTATAATTCCGGCCATCATGTCAGGTCTCTGGGCCCCAAGGCCTTGGACCTGCATCCTTTAATCTCCAGTGGCTGGCCTGAAGCTGACCTTCAACCGTGGGACACACAACCACGCACTCCTCCACTCTCTTTTGTAGTGTTGGCACAAATCCCCTGCCCTATCTGTCCCTCTCTGTCCCCTGAGTGGGTGTAATTTCATTAGGGACTCAGGGACTCTGGTCTCCATAAGGCTGCATATCTTAACATGAGCCTCTCCATAATCCTGACCTTGGGCACTATTAATGACCTGGCTGTGTGTGTCTGAGAGGCCTCTCCTCTCTTCTCCGGCCTGGGTCCTGTTTAATAATGAAATACCCCTCCACTTCCATTTTAACGCAGCACCAACCCTCTAGTCACTGGGATTACTCTCACCTATCGTTTAAAGTGGGAGCAATAGTTCTTGGCAAATTTTAGAGAGAAGGTTTATTAGATAAATAGTCATAATCCATTTAATTTTGAATATATTTATTTTACCTGAATCTCATTTGGCTCAGTTTCTAGTCTCCTCTCTCCCGCTAATTCCTTTGTCCTTCCTCACTGTAAGAGTAAAAACTACTTTTATTATTGTTCAAATGACAATTTGGACATACAGCCAACATTGGCAGATCAACATGGATTGCAAAAATATGCAAGCTATATCTTTTTTTTAAAAAGATTCCTGAAATGTTCTTGAATACATAACAGCATTAATGCAGAATTCAGCTTGTTTCTTGTTAGTCAAGTCATCAATCAAAGCAGGTCACTGAGAGAAGACATGACCGTGATTGTGACTGGGGTCAGATGGACACCCCGCTCTACCTCTTTCAAAGACGACTGAAAGGCAAAGAGAGGCATATCTGGGTTCCTTTTCGGCAAATGAGGCCAAATTCCATCCAGGAAGGGTGGAGGTCGCCGTCCTAATCTGGTTAGTGAATATTCCCTCGTCTTGATAATTGCTTTAGCACTCAACCTGTAGTTGTAATTAAATCACTAGGTTAATATCAACATTAGGTTTATGTTAATCTAATACTGGGAGG
This sequence comes from Coregonus lavaretus, assembly GCF_964263955.1. Lineage (NCBI taxonomy): Eukaryota > Metazoa > Chordata > Actinopteri > Salmoniformes > Salmonidae > Coregonus > Coregonus lavaretus. Next base: position 24,451,335 of record NC_140005.1, on the reverse strand, counting down.
AGTGGGTGAGCATAGCTGTTAAATCCTGTTGATTGTGTTAGAGACTATCATTTTCAGCAATTCAGCTACATTTCAGAGCCACTAAATGGGTGATTCACTGGCTCATGCTGTCCCCAAAGAAATCAATCCTCAAGCAGACATGAAGCACAAGTGACAGACGAATCACTGATTCAAAATAAGATATTAATCATCACACTTTTACAGCTCTTGAATACGACGTAAATACGCATTCACCAACCCACACACAAACTGATGCTGCTTAAAATGCACACTATCACACTGACTAATGCATGGCCATTATCCCACTCTGATAACCTTGGCATCAGCCAGATTGCACACAGACTCTTCTCAGCATTTAATCAACATCACATATCCAGAACATCAGTGTTTTCTGAGAGGTGAGGAGTCAGGAACAGCAGAAGGCACACTTCACCAACAACAACTCATCCTAATGCTTACACTGGCTCCAAACTGGGCTGGCATCCCATGATTGGAGCAGAACTGCTTAACTGAACTGTTCCTATCGATCTGTGATCCTCTGTGAAGAATTATAATTTTAACAGGCCTTCAAAATTGCAATTCATGAACCTGCTGTCATAAGCACATTTGAAGGTTTGTGGTAGAGCTGGGACGATAAACAGAAAATGATCAACACCGACCACTTATCACTGGCGAGTAGCCTATACTAGAGAAATGTGAAGTTTGAAATGAAATACGTTTGTTAAATGGGTCATTGTTCATCTTAGTGGTTTAAAGGATACATTTAAAAACTGTGTTGCACATTAATGTTAGAAACGTATCGTTCTATTTATCATTATCGCATCAATTCAGGCAATTTATCGCAATATTTATTTTTTCAGAACGCCCAGCTCTAGTTTGTGGTAGAAATAATTTGCTCTGATTAATGAAAAAATCTCTTAATATCCCTGTTGTCTCTTAATGTGCACACATATTTAACAGTAGTGAATAATGCTCAATGGAAACTATATTGATTAGGGAAGATCAGTAGGCAGTTGGTAGGTCATCTGTCAAAGTAGAGAAATCATTCCAAATGAAATCCTCTATAAGGGGAGAGAGAGAGAGTGTCCAAGCATCAGTTCACACACAGACGATGGAAGACTACTGTGCAACACTGGCCCATATCTTCAAACTGTAGGCCTACACTCCCATGATGTTTACTCCATGCCTCTCCCTTTATAGGGTGCACACTTTATGAATTTTACATGCCTTTTCTCCATACTTTGAAAGACAAAAAGAGCCCTTTCTGGAGTGCTGGCATTGTGGTGCCTTCCGGACCCAGATCAGACCCCCCGCAAGGAAACCCGTCTGAACTGACTTTGAGAGGGGAGAGACAGACAGCGACGCCTGCATGCCTGAAGTTAAACTTGGCCCAGCTCCTCCATATTCATAGGGCGCTTTTTGGAAAATCAAAACCTCCCAAAAAATTCCCTTTAATAAAACCGCTCCCATCTTGGATGTGGAAGCTTGTTTGATGTGTGTGAGGGGGGTATGGTGATATCATTAAGTCAGGGCATCTGGATGCACCAGCAGCATCCTTGGCTTGGCTACCTTCTGTCTATATGATGAAAACCAGTGAGATTCCTGTACACAGTTACAAGAGCAGTCACAGGCTTTTGTTACAGGCATCAAATGCATCAAATGGAAAGCGGTATATTGTATTCAATACAGAGAGAGGGAAACAGAGGGTAGGACAGTCAGGGGTAAGACTTTGTGGTGACACGTGTATTTTCCTGCTGACATTGTCTACATGTGGATAAAATATTTTCTGTGCAGAATTCAGGAGCTGATTGTACCATTTGACTGCCCTCACCCCACTGCAACCCCATTCATGGACACATTAATAAGAGGAAGAGAGAAGAGACGAGAGAGAGAGAGAGAGAGAGAGAGAGAGAGAGAGAGAGAGAGGATAGGCAGAGGGAGAGCCTTGAGAGAGCCTTTTCATCTGAATAAGAGAACATTATACTGCCAAATGGGTTGGAACAACAGTCAATTTAATTCAGTGCATTCAGACATTGTACTCCCACTCTGTGAAATAGCTATAAGGAAGAGGGGGGTAGAGGGTAAGACTGAGAGATAGAGAGAGCTGTACAGTATGCACACTCATGTTCCTTAAATCTGACAACATGTCAGAGCCTCTCTACCACTGTCACGATCGAGGTAAGGAGTAGACCAAGGCGCAGCGTGATGAACGAACATACTTTAATTAGTTAAAGTGTAAACACAATACAAAACAAGAAACGACTCGTGAAGTCCACGGTATCAATGACCGAACACGGAACAAAAACCCACAAACACAAAGGGAAAAACAGACAGTTTAAATATGGCTCCCAATCAGAGACAACCAGCCAACAGCTGACACTCGTTGCCTCTGATTGGGAGTCACTCAGGCAAACATAGAAATCAACAAACTAGAACCCCCAACATAGAAATAAACACATAGAATAAACACACCCTGGCTCAACAAATAGAGTCCCAGAGCCAGGGTGTGACAGTACCCCCCCCTAAAGGCGCAGACTGCGACCGCGCCTCAATAAGAGCAAAACAGGGGAGGGCTGGGTGGGCATACCTCCTCGGCGGCGGTTCTGGCTCCGGCCTTGCCCACCACCCTCCAACAAACCCCCCATAGCGCCCCTGGTCCGGTCTGGCCCCGCTGGCTGGAGCTGGACTGGACGTAGCAGGAGCGGTTAGCTTCAGCTCCGTAGTGGAGCCGTTGACCGGTACCTGGTTAGGCACCGGTGACCCAGGCACGGGTTGTGCCGGACAGACGACGCGCACCCCTGGCTTGGTGCGTGGAGCCGGAACGGGCCTCACCGGACTGACGACTCGCACCCCTGGCTTGGTGCGTGGAGCAGCAACGGGCCGGACCGGGCTGACGATGCGCACCCCTGGCTTGGTGCGTGGAGCCGGAACGGGCCTCATCGGACTGACGACTCGCACCCCTGGCTTGGTGCGTGGAGCAGCGACGGGCCTTGCCAGGCTGACGACGCGCACCGTAGACTTGGTGCGAGTGGCAGGAACAGGCCGGGCCGGGCTGGCGACGCGCACCGTAGGCTTGGTGCGTGGAGCAGGGACAGGCCGGACTGGGCTGGCGACGCACACCGTAGACTTGGTGCGAGTGGCAGGAACAGGCCGGGCCGGGCTGGCGACGCGCACCGTAGACTTGGTGCGTGGAGCAGGGACAGGCCGGACTGGGCTGGCGACGCACACCGTAGACTTGGTGCGAGTGGCAGGAACAGGCCGGGCCGGGCTGGCGACGCGCACCGTAGACTTGGTGCGAGTGGCAGGAACAGGCCGGGCTGGCGACGCGCACCGTAGACTTGGTGCGAGTGGCAGGAACAGGCCGGGCCGGGCTGGCGACACGCACCGTAGGCTTGGTGCGTGGAGCAGGGACAGGCCGGACTGGGCTGGCGACGCACACCATAGGCTTGGTGCGTGGAGCAGGGACAGGCCGGACTGGGCTGGCGACGCACACCGTAGGCTTGGTGCGTGGAGCAGGGATAGGCCGGACTGGGCTGGCGACGCACACCGTAGGCTTGGTGCGTGGAGCAGGGACAGGCCGAACCGGGCTGTGGAGACGGATAGGAGACCTGGAGTGAAGAGCGGCCACAACCCGTCCCGGCTGAATGCCTACCCTCACACACTCTGTGTGAGGCATCCGCACAGGACGTACAGGGCTGTGTACCCGTACTGGCATAACAGCACGTGACACCGGAGCAGGATATCCGGGACCGCGGAGAGGCATTGGAGACCACGAGCGTTGAGCCGGCACACTCCGTCCTGGCTGCATACCCGCCTTCGCACGACACGTGCGGGGCGCTCGCACAGGACGTACAGGACTATGCCGGACCACTCGTGGCACAGAACGCCGCTCCGCATACCGCGGAACCTGCCCCGTCCCATGCTGCCATGCCTGAGTACGGGACGTTGGTTCCGCTCTCCTTCCAGGCTCCGCCAACCTGCCTTCTGGCCCCCCAAACCCGGTGGCCTCCTCTCCAAATCGCCCTGTGGCAGCCTCCTGCTGCCCAGCCCGCCATGCAGTGTGCCCCCCCTAAAAATTTTTTGGGGTTGCCTCTCGTCCTTCCGACGATGACACTGCTGACGCCGCTGCTCCTCTCTCGCCAGGGCCTTAATCCTTGCCCATGGCCCTTTGTCCCCGAGCATGTCCTCCCAGGACCACGATTTGCCCACCTGGGCCATCGCCAGCCTCTCCATCTCCTTTCCTGGCGCTTCCTCCCATGTCCAGTCTGCCTGCTCCTGGACACGCTGCTTGGTCCTGGTATGGTGGGTTTTTCTGTCACGATCGTCAGGGAGAGACCAAGGCGCAGCGTGATGAACGAACATACTTTAATTAGTTAAAGTGTAAACACAATACAAAACAAGAAACGACTCGTGAAGTCCACGGTATCAATGACCGAACACGGAACAAAAACCCACAAACACAAAGGGAAAACATACAGTTTAAATATGGCTCCCAATCAGAGACAACCAGCCAACAGCTGACACTCGTTGCCTCTGATTGGGAGTCACTCAGGCAAAACATAGAAATCAACAAACTAGAACCCCCAACATAGAAATAAACCACATAGAATGAACACACCCTGGCTCAACATATGGAGTCCCAGAACCAGGGTGTGACAACCACATGTAGAAGGGAAAGCTTTCTAAGGGCTCAAGACACTCACAGAGATTGTTCACCAATCCACGAAACACATCACATCCATGAAAGTGTCTGTGTGTGTGTGTGTGCACATCTTTGCCTCATGAGATTTGCTTTGTTTGTGATAAACCATAGTATCTGCAGTAACAATATCTGTAAAACTCCCTACTGTCTAGTCAATAACCATCAGTGTGTGTGTGTGTGCTCAAGACTGTTAATGTTCTAGCGCTCCCTGGGTTGTTATAATATAACCTTATTTATCAAAGCATTTGGAGGTTTTATGGTGATGTGATTTATATGGACTTGTGGCACGTTAATGATGCCAGCAAACCTTGCCTTGCCTACCATCCATATTCATGAACAACTGTGTTAGGGGAGCAGTGGGAGGGGGAGGAGCTCCGCTAGGCGTACCAATGCCATACCAGAGCTGCCAAAGGCAAGAGTTGCAAGAATACATGCAGACTTTGGATATCTGATACATTTATCATTCCTTCTGACTGATACATTTATCATTCCTTCTGACATTTTGAATCACAAACCACGTTTCCATCCAACCATTTCATGCAGATGAATTACCTGACGCATAAAAAAGTCACGACAGGGATGATGGAAACAGGAAATGACAGCACAATTTCATAAATGTCAACAGACAATTTGTTTGTTCGGCATGGTGAGATCTTTTTGAGTTGGTCAAATTAATTATGTCACAAATGGCGGTGGAAACACCTTTATGCACAAATATCGAAGTCAACTTTGAGTCACGCAATGATTTGGTACGAATAGGCCTACCACCACGACGTGGAAAAGAATGAAAAGTTTATAGGCAGATTAAATAAGTTATGATGAACTTCACATGGTGGTTAAGTGCACGATGATCATGCACATTTCCAATAGACTAAATATCGAGGGTATTATTTGAATGCTGGTGACATGATAAAATGAGCTTACTCTTATCCATATCTCATCATATAACCCCCTGTCCACTTTATCAGTGAAATCTTGTCTAGAGAGCATGCGCCAAAACCAAATTGGGCGAGTTTGTTATTTATCGCAACAGTTTTTGTAAAAAGAACAAATCATTGGTAGAGCTGAAAATGCACTGGAAAATGATTTAACTTATGTTTTTTTTGGGTACATGGGAACTTAAACCACAAAAGTGCTTTTATGTGCATTACATCATCACGCACAGCCCTTTATCCAAAACAAGTCAGTTTGATGGAAACACACCTCTGGTGGGAAAATACGCAAATAGTTTTTATGCAGATTTTAGAATATTCACATGAAAATCTGTGGCCAATTGCATGGAAACCTAGCTACATACTGTAAAAGGCTAAGAGGAGAATCGAGTGGTAAAAGCTCTCCTGGATGTAAAGGGGTACCAACCAGACTGCCTGTGGACTCGCAGCAGGGAAGGGATGGACATGTTCTGAGGATTGTGGATATCAGCTAGTGAAACCTTCAACTCCCCCAATTCTATCTCAGTAGCCCAATTCACCATGTTGAAAAGTGGGTGGATATAGCAGTGCAGCTTGCAGTTAGGCTAACTGCATTTGGACAACAATAACTGCTTTTGGACAACAATAAGTCCATGAATGATGGCAATAAACCCAAAAGCTTTAGATTAGCAGATTGGAGGATGTCGTCCAACTGTGGTATTTGGAAACCATATTTGAAAACAAGGGGATTAAAATGTCCTACTCATAATCAGCATGGCAGAGCAGAACAATCTTGAACAAATAGTTCACAGACCCACAGTTGCTGGTTCAATCCCAGGATGTGATTTGGCATACATACGCCATCAACAGAGAATTTCATATGCAGTGGATTACAAAGGGATGGTTTGCATGTTGAAGTGCTGGTTGAATTTGCATTCCGCCAATTAAAAGTACAGCTGTGCAAATTTTGTTACAGTTTCTAAGTAAGCAGCGGGGACCACATTCGAGGCAACCAATCTACTTCAAGGATGTGGTGTTAATTTAACCCTTCACTCTATACTATCCATTTCAATAAAGGAGCAGCAGGATTTCACGTCCTATTAGCTATCATGGCCTAATCAATGAGCTGTGGCCCCAAACAGCTGAAAGTTAATTACCAGGGCAGGTCTCTGTCTGTGCTGTCAGCCAGTCAGGTAAGTATCGGTAATTAAAAGCAGAAGAAATATCTGTTGAAGGTCCCTGGTAGTGGGAGGCAGCAGGCTGAACAAAATGAATTGTACTGAGACTCCTGGGTGAGGCCTAATTTGCTATTGAACCAATCAATAAAATAATTTCATCTGGGTTGCTATGGAACAACATATACCAAAACCCAAATAACATTTCCTTGGGGAGATGGGGAGGTGGGAGGGCATCTTGTTCTTGTTCTTTTGATAAAGATATTTTGCGTTTGTGTTTTTTGGGTGTTGTTTTTAGAAAAGATTCCTGGTGTAAAAGGAGCAGTGCGTAGTGTAGTCAAGGACATCTCTTTTGTTCCTTTTCTCAGAGGAATGTTTCCAAAGCCCTCACATCTGTACTTTCATTACTGTAGTCACACAATGGGCTGTGAAGAGTTGACTCATAGACAACAGTCAACATACATCCCTTTGATACAATACAGTACAGAACACACACTTCTGTATGAATCAGAGCACCTCAATGTCCTTCTCCTCACGCAACCATGTATAATGCCATCAACTTCAGCAGTCTTCTCCACATCGAGAGACATCAGTAAAGGAAAAACAATTAGCACACTCCTACTATTAAAGCCATCTATCCATCTTTTGATATCCAAATGTCTTTGTAGAACACACAGGTACTGAGGGCCACTTGACAGCCTGGCCATGTACTTTACCTCCAGTCCAGAGTATACAATGCATTTGGAAAGTATTCAGACCCCTTCCCCTTTTCCACATTTTGTTACGTTACAGCCTGATTCTAAACTGGATTAAATAAATGTTGTTCCTCATCAATCTGCACACAATACCCCATAATGACAAAGCGAAAACAGGTTTTTTGAATTTATTGCAAATGTATTAAAAATTAATACGGAAATACCTTATTTACATAAGTATTCAGACCCTTTGCTATGAGACTCGAAATTGAGCTCATCTGCATCCTGTTTCCATTGATCATCCTTGAGATGTTTCTACAACTTGATTGGAGTCCACCTGTGGTAAATCCAACTGATTGGACATGATTTGGAAAGGCACACACCTGTCTATATAAGGTCCCACAGTTGACAGTGCATGTCAGAGAAAAAAACAAGCCATGAGGTCGAAGGAATTGTCCGTAGAGCTCCGAAACAGGATTGTGTCGAGGCACAGATCTGGGGAAGAGTACCAAAAAATGTCTGCAGCATTGAAGGCCCCCAAGAACACAGTGGCCTCCATCATTCTTAAATGGAAGAAGTTCTATTGAAGGTCCCCAAGACTCATCCTAGAGCTGGCCGCCCGGCCAAACTGAGCAATCAGGGGAGAAGAGCCTTGGTCAGGGAGGTGACCAAGAACCCAATGGTCACTCTGACAGAGCTCCAGAGCTCCTCTGTGGAGATGGGAGAAACTTCCAGAAGGACAACCATCTCTGCAGCACTCCACCAATCAGGCCTTTATGGTAGAGTGGCCAGACCGAAGCCACTCCTCAGTAAAAGGCATATGACAGCCCGCTTGGAGTTTGCCAAAAGGCACCTAAAGAACTCTCAGACCATGAGAAACAAGATTCTCTGGTCTGATGAAACCAAGATTGAACTCTTTGGCCTGAATGCCAAGCGTCACGTCTGGAGGAAACTTGGCACCATCATTACAGTGAAGCACGGTGGTGGCAGCACGATGCTGTGGGGATGTTTTTCAGCGGCAGGGACTGGGAGACTAGTCAGGATCGAGGGAAAGATGAACGGAGCAAAGTACAGAGAGATCCTTGATGAAAACCTGCTCCAGAGCGCTCAGGACCTCAGACTGGGGCGAAGGTTCACCTTCCAACAGGACAACGACCCTAAGCACACCGCCAAGACAATGTAGGAGTGGCTTCGGGACAGTTTCTGAATGTCCTTGAGTGGCCCAGCCAGAGCCCAGACTTGAACCCAATCAAACATCTCTGGAGAGACCTGAAAATAGCTTTGCAGCGACGCTCCCATCCAACCTGACAGTGCTTGAAAGGATCTGCAGAGAAGAATGGGAGAAACTCCCCAAATACAGTTGTGCCAAGCTTGTAGAGTCATACCCAAGAAGACTCAAGGCTGTAATCACTGCCAAAGGTGCTTCAACAAAGTACTGAGTAAAGGGTCTGAATACTTATGTAAATGTTATGTTTCAGTTTTTTATTTTAAATACATTTGCAAAAATTCTATAAACCTGTTTTTGCTTTGTCATTATGAGGTATTGTGTGTAGATTGATAAGAAAAAACAAAGAATTTAATCAATTTTAGAATAAGGCTGTAATGTAACAAAATGTGGAAAAAGTCAAGGGGTCTGAATACTTTCCAAATGCACTGTAGATACAGTGCCTTCAGAAAGTGTTGATACACCTTGACTTACTCCACATTTTGTTGTGTTACAGCCTGACTTCAAAATGGATTTAAAAACATTATTAAAAAACTCACCCATCTACACACAATACCCCATAATGACAAACATGTTTTTAGAAATGTTTACAAATGTATAGAAAATTAAATACAGAAATATGTAATTTACATAGGTATTCACACCCCTGAGTCAATACTTATTAGAAGCACCTTTGGCAGCGATTACAGCTGTGAGTCTTTCTGGGTAAGTCTCTAAGAGCTTTCCACACCTGGATTGTGCAACATTTGCCCATTATTCTTTTCAACATTCTTCAAGCTCTGTCAAATTGGTTGTTGATCATTGCTAGACAACCATTTTCAGGTCTTGCCATAGATTTTCAAGTAGATTTAAGTCAAAACTGTAAGTCGGCCACTCAGGAAGATTCACTGTCTTCTTGGTCAGCAACTCCAGTGTAGATTTGGCCTTGTGTTTTATGTTATTGTCCTGCTGAAAGGTGAATTAATCTCCCAGTGTCTGGTAGAAAGCAGACCAGGTTTTCCTCTAGGATTTTGCCTGTGCTTAGCTCCATTCCGGACTCCCCAGTCCTTAACGATTATAATTATACCCATAACATGATTCAGCCACCACTATGCTTGAAAATATGGAGAGTGGTACTCAGTAATGTGTTGCATTGGATTTGCCCCAAACATAACACTTTGTATTCAGGACAAAAAAATTTATTGCTTTGCCACATTTATTTCCAGTATTACTTTAGTGCCTTGTTGCAAACAGGATGCATGTTTTGGAATGTCAATTAGGTTAGTGTTGTGGAGTAATTACAATGTTGTTGATCCATTCTCAGTTTTCTCCTGTCACAGCCATTAATCTGTAACTGTTTTAAAGTTACCATTGGCCTCATGGTGAAATCCCTGAGCGGTTTCCTTCCTCTCCGGCAAATGAATTAGGAAGGACGCCTGTATCTTTGTGGTGACTGGGTGTATTGAGACACCATCCAAAGTATTATTAATAACTTCACCATGCTCAAAGGGATATTCAATGTCTATATTTAAAAAAAAATATATATATATATATCTACCAATAGGTGCCCTTCTTTGCAACACATTGTGGTTGAATCTGTGCTTGAAATGTACTGCTCGACTGAGGGACCTTACAGATAATTGTATGTGTGGGGTACAGAGATGAGGTAGTCATTCAAAAATCATGATAAACATTATTATTGCACACAGAGAGTCCATGCAACTTATTACATGACTTGTTAAGCAAATTGTTACTCCTGAACTTTATTTAGGCTTGCCATAACAAAGGGGTTGAATACATTTCAGCTTTTCATTTTTAATTAATTTGTAGAATTGTCAAAAAACATAATTCCACTTAAACATTATGGGGTATTGTGTGTATGCCAGTGGCAAAAAATCTAAATGTAATCCATTTAAAATTCAGGCTGTAACACAACACAATGTGGAAAAAGTGAATACTTTCTGAAGGCCCTGTAGAGGAAATCCCACAGAGAAATAGCCATCCTGGCCACGGTAAAACATGACTACAACACATAGATCTGACATAGATCTGAGAGAGCTAGGCCTGGTCTCTCTGAATGCCAACGGACCAGAGGCAAACTCTCACTACAATAGTAAGATTGCATGTCAATTATGAAAATCAATAGTGAACTGATCATAAAGAGTGTTCTCCTGATTCTCCCACCCTCTCTATCTCTGTCATCCTACCCATGCACCCTGTCTCAGGTTTCCTGGTCCCCACTCATGACCAGTGTGCTGAGAGGCCCCACAGACACCCTAAGTGTGAGAGGAGTCGATGTGTGTGTCTCAGGTCAGGGAGGCCAGGCTCTAATAAGAGCTGTGGCTGGATGAAATGAGTCTGGGCTGGGGCGGACGGGAGAGTGATGGGGCTGTTAACATGGGGCCAGGGGACACAGGATGCTGGAGCCGCACGGTTTAAGATGTGGACATGGGTCATCGTGTTTAAGTATCAGCACATGAGGGCGTGTGAGAAATCCATGTCTCTCAATGGTCCAGAACCACTTCAAAGTTCTTCCCTGACATTGGAATACGTTCCTCTTGTTTAACGTCTGTTTGCACTTCACACCATTACTTCTCCTGATCACATTACAACAGTAAATTGATGACAGCTTCTCTTTTAAATTGCATATTCAACAACTTACAAAACAATTGAAGGAATAAGGCCTGTTTTTCTTTTGAAGCCAGAAGGAGGCTAGTATCAGCTACATTTATGCCTATACTAGACTATGAAGATATTTTATATATGAATGCTTCCGCTCAGTGTCTGAGATCAATTGACACCCTTTGTCATGGAGCATTGAAATGTATTTTAAACTGCAAAACCCTTATGCACCATTGCACATTATATAGCAGGGTTGGCTGGCCTTCTCTAGTCACTCATAGGCTAGGTTACTGGTATACTTTTATTTACAAAGCCATTTTGGGTTTACTACCAATTTATCTGGGCATTTTTATTCTTCAGAAATGTGGTGGGTACTCCCTTCGTTCGCAGGACTTTATCCTGCTAACTGTTCCAAATGTCCGAACTGAATTTCGTAAAAGGGCTTATATGTACTCTGCACCATCGGCTTGGAACGCTTTAAAACATACTTTTAAACTGGAAGAACTTGTCCCGATTGGTGTTTTTAAATCATTGATGAAGGATTTTGAGGCTGATTCCTTGACCTGTCAATGTTTTTAAATTGCTGTTTTATGATTTATTTTATACTCATGTGATTTCTATGGATTTTTACTAGATTACTTGTAGTTTTTTATGGTGTCTGTCTGTAATTGTGTAATGACTTGGTGCTACCTATCTTGGCCAGGACGCTCTTGAAAAAGAGATTTCATATCTCAATGAGCCCTTCCTGGTTCAATAAAGGCTAAATAAATAAATAGGCTGCTTTCTATTGGCAGGTAATCACACTGTCTGTCAGTCATTTAAAGAATGCCATGAAACAGATGGCAAATACAATGTGTGACATCAGGGTCAACATTTCTAAAGGGTTTGATATACATTTAAATATGATTTTCTTGCAGCTTTGCATGCGTATTTACAACAATAAAAGTCTAGATAAGCACAATGAGGACATAACTGAAAATGTCACATGAAACATGGACACCGCATGTTTACTTGTCATGCATATTAGTCTATTTATGCTCTAGTCCATTTCCCTATCATTTATAGCCATGCTAAACATTCCTGAAAAATGTATTTATATATTTGTTCATAGTAGTTTATATTATACAATACAATCCTTTATACCATGGCATTGTTGAATACTTGTTTCTGATTGTCTTGAAGGGCATTCTAGAGCATGCATTATTTCCCTATAACGCACAGTATATCAGCACGTGTCACGGATTCTGCCGAGACTGCTCCTCCTCCTGGTTCGGGCAGGCTTCGGCGTTCGCCGTCCCCGGAGTACTAACTGCCACCGCTCTATGTTTCGGTGTTTGATTGCTTTTGTCTGTCTGTTACACCTGTGTCCATTTGTGTGTTGATTACTTGTCTTATAAGTTCCGTGTTTTGCACTAGTCTTATTGTGTGTTGTTTTTGCTGCCACTTTGTTCGGAGCTACGTGTCTGCACTCTCTTGTTGTTTTGTGCTTAGTGTTACGCGTGTTGCGTAATTTTCCCTCGCCTCTTGGTTTATTTTCGAGGTCGGGTTTTTCTCTTGTTCGTTCGACTATTAAAGTCTGTTGGACTTAACCTCTGTGTCCTGCGCCTGACTCCTCCACCACATCCACATCGGTTCCTAGTGACAGAACAACACACCATACCATGGAGTCAGCAGGAACAGCTGCGGCACCCGAATCCCTGGAAGCCAGGATCAACTACCAGGACACCATGATCCGGCAACTCGGGACCGCCATGGACGAGGTGTCCAACACTCTGCGCCAGTTGGTGAATCGAGAGGTGCCCACGCACTCTTACAACATCCCATCACCAACGGCCAGTCCTCCTCTCTCAGCACCGGAACCCAGTGGCATTCGGCTCTCGCTCCCGAGGGCATATGACGGTTCTGCAGCCGGGTGTCAGGGATTCCTCCTGCAGGTGGAACTCTACCTGGCCACCATACACCCGGCGCCCTCGGGATACGAGAGCGTCTCCGCCCTCATCTCCTGTCTATCCGGCAAGGCGTTGGAGTGGGCCAACGCCGAATGGAGGGGAATAGACGCCACAACCATCACCTACGCGGAGTTCTCCCGCCGCTTCAGGGCCGTCTTCGATCATCCACCTGAGTGGAAAGCGGCGGGAGAGCGTCTATTCCACCTCCGACAGGGGAAGAGGAGCGCACAGGAGTTCGCACTGGAGTTCCGGACCCTAGCGGCGGATGCGGGGTGGAATGAGAGGGCCCTCATTGACCACTACCGGTGTAGCCTACGAGAGGACGTTCGTCGTGAGCTGGCCTGCAGGGACACCAACCTGTCGTTCGACCAGTTGGTGGACATTTCCATCCGTCTAGACACCCTGCTGGCTACCCGCGGACGTCCCGAGTGGGGGTCGTCCATTCCACCCTCCAGCACCTCCGAGCCGATTCCCATGGAGCTCGGGGGTGCTGGCGCTAGAGAGAGGAGGAGAGGGAACCCGAGGGGGGCCATCCCCTGCACCACCTGTGGTCGTGGAGGACACACCGCGGCCAGGTGCTGGGGAGGGTCTCCTGGGAGAGGTGACAACAGGCCACGCACTGGGGAGTCATTTCAGGTGAGTAGGCGCCCCACTTACCCAGAGCTTTCTGTTGGTCACATGAGTATTCCTGTGAGATTTCCACAGGTGGCACCTCATTCCCAGCATAAGGCGCTAGTAGATTCAGGCGCAGCTGGGAACTTTATTGATCGGGCATTTTGTTGTAGGTTAGGGATTCCCCTTCGGCCGGTAGAAGCTCCATTTCCTGTCCACGCATTAGACAGCCGGCCGTTGGGGTCGGGTCTGATCAGGGAGGTCACAGCACCGCTGACGATGACGACGCAGGGGGGTCATGAGGAGATCATTCAGTTTTATCTGATTGACTCTCCTGCGTACCCCGTGGTGTTGGGCCTTCCCTGGTTAAGCACCCATGATCCTACCATAGCGTGGCAACAGAGAGCTCTTATGGAGTGGTCTGCCCAGTGTGTAGGGAGATGTCTAGGTGTTTCCGTAGGGGCGACCTCGGTAGAGAGTCCGAACCAAGTGCCCGCACTGCGCATCCCCCCTGAGTATGAGGATTTAGCACTTGTGTTCAGCAAATCGAGGGCAACGCGGCTACCTCCTCATAGACAGGGGGACTGTGCGATAAATCTCCAAACAGGAGCGGCTCTTCCACGGAGTCGTGTGTATCCCCTGTCTCAAGAGGAAACAGCGGCTATGGAGACTTACATAGCCGAGTCCTTGGCACAGGGATACATACGGTCCTCCACTTCCCCGGTCTCCTCGAGTTTCTTCTTTGTGAAGAAGAAGGACGGGGGATTGCGCCCGTGTATTGATTACCGTAGTCTCAATCAGATCACAGTTAAATACAGTTACCCACTTCCACTGATTGCGACAATGACGGAGTCGTTACGCGGAGCGCGGTTCTTCACAAAGTTGGATCTCAGGAGCGCGTACAATCTGGTGCGCATTAGGGAGGGGGATGAATGGAAAACAGCATTTAGCACCACCTCGGGTCATTACGAGTATCTCGTCATGCCATACGGTTTAATGAATGCTCCTTCAGTCTTCCAATCCTTTGTTGACGAGATTTTCCGGGACATGCATGGGCAGGGTGTAGTAGTTTACATCGACGACATCCTAGTGTACTCTTCTACACGAGCCGAGCATGTAGCCCAGGTGCGCCGAGTGTTGAGAAGACTGTTGGAGCATGACTTGTATGTCAAGGCAGAAAAATGCCTGTTCTTCCAGGAGTCCGTCTCCTTTTTGGGTTATCGGTTGTCCGCGTCTGGTGTGGAGATAGAGGTAGACCGGGTATCGGCCGTGCGTAATTGGCAAACTCCAACCACTGTAAAAGAGGTGCAGCAGTTCTTGGGTTTTGCTAATTACTACCGGAGGTTTATTCAGGGTTTTGGACAGGTTGCAGCTCCCATTACGTCCCTGCTAAAGGGGGGTCCGGTTCGTTTGCAGTGGTCGGCTGAGGCGGACAGGGCATTTGTTAAACTGAAGAACCTGTTCACCTCGGCTCCGGTGCTGGCGCATCCGGATCCCTCTTTACCATTCCAAGTAGAGGTAGACGCGTCCGAGACCGGTATTGGGGCAGTCCTGTCACAACGGTCCGGCACGCCACCTAAACTCCGCCCCTGTGCGTTCTACTCCAAGAAGCTCAGCTCGGCGGAGCGCAACTATGACGTTGGGGACAGGGAGCTGTTAGCCGTAGTCCAGGCCCTAAAGGTGTGGAGGCATTGGCTTGAGGGGGCACAACACCCTTTCCTCATTCTGACTGATCACCGTAACCTGGAGTACATCCGGGCAGCTAGGAGATTGAACCCTCGTCAGGCTAGGTGGAACATGTTCCTAACCCGGTTTGTTTTTAAGATCACATACATCCCAGGGTCCCAGAATGGTAAGGCAGACGCCCTGTCCCGGCGGTATGACACGGAGGAGAGGTCCAACGAACCTACTTCCATATTGCCGGAGTCTTGTTTGGTGGCTCTGGTGGTATGGGAGGTCGATGCGGAAATCGAGCGGGTACTGCGTACCGACCCTACTCCCCCCGAGTGTCCTGTGGGGCGGACGTACGTTCCGCTCGAGGTTCGGGATCGTCTTATTTATTGGGCTCATACATCACCCTCCTCTGGACATCCAGGTATTGGCCGGACCGTGCACTGTCTTAGCATGAAATACTGGTGGCCAACGTTAGCTAGGGATGTGAGGGTTTATGTCTCCTCCTGCTCGGTGTGTGCCCAGTGTAAGGCGCCTAGACATTTGCCCAGGGGTAAGCTACATCCCCTGCCCGTTCCACAACGACCATGGTCCCACCTATCGGTGGATTTCGTAACCGACCTACCCCCCTCCCAGGGGAATACCACCATTTTGGTCGTTGTGGATTGGTTTTCTAAGGCCTGTCGTCTCCTTCCCATGCCGGGTCTCCCTACTGCCCTACAAACCGCTGAGGCCCTATTTACCCATGTGTTCCGGCACTATGGGGTCCCCGAGGATATTGTGTCTGACCGAGGTCCCCAGTTCACCTCCAGAGTTTGGGGGACGTTCATGGAACGGTTGGGGGTCTCGGTAAGCCTTACCTCGGGGTACCACCCAGAGAGCAATGGGCAGGTGGAACGTGTCAACCAGGATGTGGGTAGGTTTTTGAGGTCCTATTGCCGGGACCGGCCGGAGGAGTGGTCTAGGTTCATCCCCTGGGCAGAGATGGCCCAGAACTCTCTCCGCCACTCCTCCACCAATTTAACACCTTTGTTAAAGTGTGTTTTAGGTTATCAGCCGGTCCTGGCACGAGAGCCAGATCGAGGCCCCTGCGGTGGACGAGTGGATTCGGCGCTCGGAGGAGACGTGGGACGCTGCCCATGTCCATCTGCAGCGTGCCATCCGTCAACAAAAGGCGAGCGCCGATCGCCACCGCAGTGAGGGACCGGTGTACGCACCGGGAGATCGAGTCTGGCTCTCGACTCGAAACCTGCCCCTCCGCCTGCCCTGCCGGAAGCTGGGTCGGCGGTTTGTGGGGCCCTTCAAAGTCCTGAGAAGATTGAACGAGGTGTGTTACAGGTTACAACTGCCTATAGAGTATAAAAATATTAACCCCTCGTTCCATGTGTCTCTTCTCAGGCCGGTGGTAGCTGGCCCACTCCAAGAAGATGAGATAGAGGAGACCCCTCCGCCCCCTTTGGACATCGAGGGGGCCCCGGCGTACAGGGTCCGGACCATCTTGGACTCGAGGCGCCGGATGAGTGGTCTCCAGTATCTCGTGGAGTGGGAGGGGTACGGTCCGGAGGAACGGTGCTGGGTGCCCAGGAGGGACATACTCGATCCATCCCTCCTGACTGAGTTCCACCGTGGGCATCCCACACGCCCGGGTCCGCGTCCTCCTGGCCGTCCCCGAGGCCGGGGTCGGCGCACGGCTGGAGCCGCGCGTCAATGGGGGGGTACTGTCACGGATTCTGCCGAGACTGCTCCTCCTCCTGGTTCGGGCAGGCTTCGGCGTTCGCCGTCCCCGGAGTACTAGCTGCCACCGCTCTATGTTTCGGTGTTTGATTGTTTTTGTCTGTCTGTTACACCTGTGTCCATTTGTGTGTTGATTACTTGTCTTATAAGTTCCGTGTTTTGCACTAGTCTTATTGTGTGTTGTTTTTGCTGCCACTTTGTTCGGAGCTACGTGTCTGCACTCTCTTGTTGTTTTGTGCTTAGTGTTACGCGTGTTGCGTAATTTTCCCTCGCCTCTTGGTTTATTTTCGAGGTCGGGTTTTTCTCTTGTTCGTTCGACTATTAAAGTCTGTTGGACTTAACCTCTGTGTCCTGCGCCTGACTCCTCCACCACATCCACATCGGTTCCTAGTGACAGCACGGTAGAATTCAAAGGCTTTAGTTCATTCTTACATGTTCTATGTTTAAGCTGCTTTCGAAACCAAAAGTAGAATTGAAAACATTATTGGCATTGCTGAATTTGATTTTCATAATAGCAAGCTAGGACTGATGGTTTGGTTAGCTAAACTAGCAAATGTGTTTGTTTGGTTACCAAGGCAACTACTGTAGGTATCTAGTAAACTTGCTAGCTACTGGATGTTGAACACATTTCTACCAGTATATGAACACATTTCTAGTAGCAAATGTGTTAAATTCTAGCCAAGGTATAAAAGGGATAATCAACTTGGGGCTCTATGCATTCTCTGGAAAATAATGCAACTCCATGGAAGGTTAGTTCCACTCGTTCTCTGGGACATTTGGTCTCTGGAATATCTGGTCTCTGGTACATCTGGTCTCTGGGACATCTGGTCTCTGGTACATCTGGTCTCTGGCATCTCTTTCAAAGTTCTGGTTTGGAAACAAAGAATCACATGAGGTTATTGAAATAAGTCATTTAATATCAAACAAGATTTACATAATGTGTTACTTACCAGGCAGACTATTAAGTTTCAGCTCTCTCCATTGCTCAACATATAATACATTCTCACAGACTCCAATTCCATGGAGACAAGTATCACAGAAGCAGCTGAGGTTTCTGGTTGCCACTATCCCGTCTTTGACTGTTTTGATTCAATGCAACTTCATGGTGCCAGGCACTTGCTTCAAACTACAGTGACTTTTGTTTATTTCAATGTCCACACTGGGAACAAATGGTGGGCAATAAATGTATCTAGTCTATGGACACCACAATCCTTGCCGTTTGATACACTTAGGATGGTGTAAATCCTTCCCTGTAGTTCTCTCACACATAGTGACACTGCAGATTGCATACACATATTTTATGGTTGGTGAATTTCTGGATACTAGGTGGCCATTCACTGTTTGTAATTTCAGTTGGATATTTTCACAGTATTCGCAGAGGCAACTCATATATTTTGCACTTATCTGTGGCTTAAAGGATCTTGGTCCTAATCTGTAAAACATAGCAGATCCTATTGAGATACCAGGGTTGGCTTTGATACATTCTTGGTGCAGCCGAGCAATGGAGCGGTCAAGAAAGCTGGCTGCCTTCCCAATCTTCTTGCTCACCTTTTTTCTATCTGGCACTTTATGAGAGACTGCTTCAAATCATTTTTCCACTGATGAGACTGTAAATTGAGGTAATCTATGTGGACCTCCAGGGCTTTTTTTTGCTTGCCTTAAGAGTTTTCTACTGACCTCAAATATTTTTTCAAACTGTCTCTGTAGTTTGTAATTCTTACTCATATTCAGATAACAAGCCAAAGCCTTCCTAGTTGCAGATTGTCTGGACTTTGATAGGCCTTTGGCTACTGCTTCAACAACTGCCACTTCCAACTTCCTCTCTGTTGTGGTTCGGGTGTTCTTTTGATGGAAAATGGCTGCCTTCCTCTGTGAGGCCTTGTCAATGAGGTCCATGGTAGTAGTGACATACTGTGCTGCCTGTTTTGGCATACAGGCTTTAGCCCTTTGAAAGCTCTTCCTTCTGGCAGATGGAACCCGTACATCTTGCCCTGCTGTCTGCAAGGTTCTTTTAGAATGTTCAAGTTGCTTTCTCTGTTCTTCTAATTTATCCACTAGTTCCTTGAGACAAATTCTCTCTGCTTCCAATTTCTCTTGTTGTGCTTTCACCTGGTTTGCCTTTTCTTTGTTCTGACCATATTTGTCCCGTCTTTTTTCTTTGTCTCTTTCATTTTCCTCTTTTGACCTAGCTGCTTTCTGGTCACGTTTCTTTAAAGCCAGCTTTGCATTCTTCTCTTTCTTTTTCTGCAATTCTGTTCTTGTAAGTGTTTTCTTAACATTTTTGGTCGCTCTGGGCTTCCTCTCTTCGCTTTGCCCTCATCTTCCGCATTCTCTGGGAATCACTGGCATTATATATTATTTTCTGCTGCTGCAGCTCTTCTTCCTTCTCTTTGTCTTTGCTTGAAATGTTCCTATTTTTTAGGATACTATCAGCAAGGGACATCTCATATCTCTATGTTTTGTTGTAGTTTGGTCTTTTGTTTCATATTTCCTAATATTTTTTAGGATCTTTAGTCTTCATGCTGGTTCTCCAACTTGGCTTTGTGGTTCCACTTTTTCTTTTCGGAGAGGATGGTACTCATTCATCTATCTTATTACTTCTTATGCATAGCATATATGGCTGCTTGTTTTGGGACATTATTCAACTTTGAACCTGTAAAATTCCAAATAAAATTTGATTGTAAATAAGACACATAAAATCCCATCAAATGCATTAAAAAGTGTATTTTAAAACTGTCTAACAATGTATTCTGGTAGGCTATGTAAAATAATCATTATAATATTATAAGATTGATTAATCATAAATAAAGGACGACAAGTAGGCCTATGGAAACTGGAGATTTCAGGTTTCCCTTTCAAAATCACACTTTTTATAGAACAACTACAAAATTGATGTTCTATATCCACAACAATGCTTAAACCACATCAGTAGACCACTTTTGAGTAAAAATAATAAATGCTGTAGTTCCTCTTTAATTCAACTGTGCACCTTGCAATTGAGCAATTGACTGGACATGTGATGGGAGAGTTTGCAAAAGAAACGAACGCCCACCCGATTTATACAAACCATCATGATATCATTCTGCCAGGTATGCTTTCTTTGCAGTCAACATTTAATTGGGAAAGTTTTTTGGAATAGCCTTTAGAAATGAATGTTTCATATGTGCATGGCACTCATGTTGTGCATGGTGATGGCTCTACATAAAAGCCAATGTATGCTTGCTCTGGCAATGCATCCGGAGGGTTTGTCAAATTTGCTGGCTTGCGGATCCCAAATTGAGCTCTGTACCGCATCGCCATGCACCTCCCAAATGTTGTAACAATGCGGAGGGCTCCTCTGTATAGCTTCGCATTGACATGATTGTTTGACGGTAGGTGGGGGCGGGAGGTCCTGTATAAACACAAACTCACTTCCTTGACAACTTCCTTCACAACAGCTCTGCTCTGCTCCGCCAAGTGCAAGAAGTATATCATGAGTGCTCTGACTTCTGTGGAGGCCGGATCGCAGTAATTGCTGTACGGCCACTGCAGATGTCGGATTGACCATGCAGAGCCTTTTACACAGACTCACTGTCTCATCACAAGTCAGCTAGCATTCCATCGCCCATCACTTTCACTCAAACTTTCACTCACGAACTTGACACATTCTCTGCTCAATGTAACAAATCTGCCATAAAAGGCGCTGCGTGGTCAATCCGACGTCTCTGCAGAAGTCAGGGCATTCATACTTCTTGCACTTCGCGGAGAAGCGCAGAGCTGTTGTCAAGGAAGTCGTCAAGGAAGTGAGTTTGTGTTTATACAGGACGCCCCTTAATCACACAAGCTCTTTATCACTTGACTGTCATTAAACAAATAATTTCCTGAATCAGCTGATGTTGTGCGATAATGTCCCCTTGTAACTTAACAAATGTGCATCAAATAACTATTATGGATAATTATTGAAGAACCCTGTTAATGACAGTATGGATGTTTGTTTTATTAATCATGTTAAAGTTACTCTTTCTGTTAGAAGCATTCGATTTTGCAATCACAGGCATTCTTTTGGAGATGTGTGTTTTCACACCATAACATAGGGAGATACGAAATGTTACAAGGTGACAGTGCACTTCCGAGATCTCCATACAAAAAAGTGTCCAACAGCAATATCCAGGAATTTGACAGGATCAAGTTCAATGTGTAATTCAATTGTTAAATGCTTAGTATAGGATATAAAGACAAACAACAGTATCATAAATGTATGGAAAGAAAGGTAGTGTTTTATGTCAGACAATTTTTACCAAATCTGTGAAGTCTCCAAACATGAGAAAGGATTTAAACATAGGTTTGTATTCAATGTACCTATGTTCCCTCTTTATATCTTAATGTATTCACATGAAAACAAATGGCACATTATTATTAATGACCTTGTAACAGCTACAAACAGTCCACTACAAGAAATGCTCACTGGTACCATCGTTTATAGAAAGACCCATATACAGAGCGTGTCCAAAGTTGTTATGTTATGTATGATTTTACTGAGTGTACAAACATGGCATTCGCTTAACTAGAGATCCATAAAGATCCATAAAAAATGTGTGATCATGTTAATGAATTCCAGAGAGTGAGCAACAATAGATAGTGCTGCGGCTGAATCAAGCAAAGTCATTCAAAGTAAACTCCTTTGCTGTAAACAAATGCAGAGCAGGGCAGTACGTAGTGGTCCCACAGACCCGACTAGTGAAGCACCAGATACAAGGCAGATTGATCCAACCTATCATGGCATCAAAGGATGCATTGATTCTCCACCTTCTTTGGCTGTTGATGAATAGTCATGAGAAGTAGAGGGGATCGTACCAGTCTGCCAGCCAATTCAAATAGGCAAACAGCAGGACACGATACTTCCTGCCAGACATGCCATCGTCACAGCAACTGTTGCCACGGTAAAGAGCTGCCAGCCTTGGTTTGATCTGCCTGCGGAGCGGAGGCTTGAATGTGATGCTGCCAGGATGAGAGGGGGAAGGAAGGAGGGAGGGACGGGGGGCTTAAATGTTGTGTAATTAACCTCTTCACTTTGCCACATTCCACTTCAGAAATCAAAATGAGTGACAGCTTCCTGTCAGCAGCCTGCACCAATCAGCCGCTAATCTCCTTGACAGAGAGAGAGAACACGAAGACAGTGTTGGGGCTGTCACCGTCGTGGTGTCACTACTGACGTACAGTATCAACGTCTCCATTTTTACAATGAAAGGGCTCTTTGCTACTGAGATGTACATTTGGAGAAATTCAAATGATTTATTCTCAGTTAGCATCCTCATCATATTCCCTTACAGAAATACAGACCTGGAGACAATTCAATGAATAATTTCTCCTCTCCTATTACTTCTGTAGGCATGTCAGCAGAAATGAGATTTTAATAGGTGTGTGGCTTTTTGGCCTGCCTCTTTCCTTTGTTGATGAGTACATTTCCACCTTCCTTCTCATGAAAACCCTGCAGATATCTTATGAATATCATATAGCCTAGATACTAACTCTCCTCAAAGTGGGCATCTATATTCAGTTTTTTGTGAATGTGGATTATAATACACTGACTGACATGAAGCCTAATACAGTAAGAAAGATCATTCCCAATATAGCACTCTTGCCTGGCCTTCAAGGTGGAGACGGCACCACCGAGCAAATGAAACATTGAGGCACAGCAGAAACTTTTCTTGAGAGGCTGGTTTAGAAACTTGTGTGACTTGTGAAGGTTGTTTTGTTCAGACAGAACAGGCCATTCATCATGGAGGGAGACAGACAGACAGCAGTGACCTGCCTGACTGCTGCATAAGGGCTGCTGAGAAAGCAATCAAAGCTCTGTCTCCCTCCGACAACGTGCTACAAAGAGTTCATCCTGGTGAAAAGACAGAGTGAAGCCAAACACACTCCATTCTGCTCTGTGATGAGCAAAACGGGAAATTCAATTCATCTTATATACTTCTATAATGGAGACCTGCAACCACATTACCCTCTGCTTTCATTGAGTTACAGTTAACCCAAAGAAAGTAGAGAAATTATGTATATGGAAGGTGCAAGCCTCATGGAAGGTGAAAAGGCACAGAACACCAAAAAGTCTGATTCTTCAACTCCTATACAGTGGCTTGCGAAAGTATTCACCCCCCTTGGCATTTTTCCTATTTTGTTGCCTTACAACCTCAAATTAAAATTGATTTTTGGGGGGTTTGTATCATTTGATTTACAAAACATGCCTACCACTTTGAAGATGCAAAATAAAAAATTTTGTGAAACAAACAAGACAAAAAAACAGAAAACTTGAGCGTGCATAACTATTGGCTTTTTTCTGGCCACTCTTCTGTAAAGCCCAGCTCTGTGGAGTGTACGGCTTAAAGTGGTTCTATGGACAGATACTCCAATCTCCGCTGTGGAGCTTTGCAGCTCCTTCAGGGTTATCTTTGGTCTCTTTGTTGCCTCTCTGATTAATGCCCTCCTTGCCTGGTCGGTAAGTTTTGGTGGGCGGCCCTCTCTTCGCAGGTTTGTTGTGGTGCCATATTCGTTCAATTTTTTAATAATGGATTTAATGGTGCTCCGTGGGATGTTCAAAGTTTCAGATATTTTTTTATAACCCAACCCTGATCTGTACTTCTTCACAACTTTGTCCCTGACCTGTTTGGAGAGCTCCTTGGTCTTCATGGTGCCGCTTGCTTGGTGGTGCCCCTTGCTTCGTGGTGTTGCAGACTCTGCGGCCTTTCAGAACAGGTGTATATATACTGAGATCATGTGACAAATCATGTGACACTTAGATTGCACACAGGTGGACTTTATTTAACTAATTATGTGACTTCTGAAGGTAATTGGTTGCACCAGATCTTATTTAGGGGCTTCATAGCAAAGGGGGTGAATACATATGCACGCACCACTTTTCCGTTATTTATTTTTTAGAATTTTTTGAAACAAGTTATTTTTTTCATTTCACTTCACCAATTTGGACTATTTTGTGTATGTCCATTACATGAAATCCAAATAAATGCAACAAAATAGGAAAATGCCAAGTGGGATGAATACTTTTGCAAGGCACTGTATGTGACAAATAATGTTTTCAATTTGTGTCTCTACCCTTTTTTACTTTTGAGATTAACACACATGACAGATAACAAACATTGTTATCTCAATATAACAGAATGTGACTGTGGACTATGAGATAAAATTATAGAATGGAGGCAATAAGGGAAAAGTATTGTCAGGTTATTATTTGAAGTTTCGTTATTTCCAAAAATAGGCAGGATGCACAGCTGTTGATTAAATCTCCAGGAGTTATAGCATAGAGAGCTAATCCACAGTGTATTCCCCACACTACTTGCCAGATCTGATCTTTAGATAAACATGAGGACGGAGCCAGATAAGCCAGTTACACATCTCCTCATCTATAACTAATGCAGAGCAATGGTGTGTAAACCCATCAACAAATCCAGCTGACTTTCAGTTCGGAGTTCATTCAGAAGGTACAGACCTCAAACCCCACACTGATCCCAGCCAGCTCTGTGGCATGTTGACAAGATAGTCACCAATAGGGAACATCAAAGTAGGCCCCCCTTGGAGCCAGCCACTCGCCTGTGTTCTTAGACCCCTTTTCAGCTCACTGTAGAGGGAAGAATAAGGGAGCCACCCTGTAGCCCTGGTTCTGCTGTCCACCAGATGGTGGCTGCTGGGAGACAGCTAAGCGTCTGCCTTGTGGTGGTCAATGAAACATTACTGGGGAGGGGGCCGTCCGATATAAATAAATGTTTTCAGACAGACTAATTAAAAGGGTCTGTTTTCATTACTGCACCCCATCTGAAATTACTCACCGACTAGTCAGATCCACAGCAGAATGACCTGCAGCCACCCCAGCGCTGCACCTCTTGTCCAATAACATTATTTAGGTATTTATATGGGACTAATGAGATTTCTTTATGGCCACCAAGTCTTAGGAGGGCCATCTACAGATCTTTTACTGGGCTGGCACCTTTTACACAAAAGCCCTGGCAGGAGGACACAGTCATTAGCCTGATTTCCTCTGATGTAGAGCAACCTATCTGTTGGATGTAATGCAACTTATTACACACACTCAATAAGGTTTCCAGCCAATCTGAATAGGCTAATCACAAAATATCTTACATGTGCAATACAAATAGTAGATTACATTGCCTTAACATTTACAATCAGTGTACTAAAAACATCTCACACATAACTCTTTCAAACAATGAGTATCTTTATGTAAATCTTCAGTTATCTACATGAATCAATCTGGACCCAGGATACAAAGACCACCAAGCAAAAAGGGCACTGCGATAGAAACAATAGTTCCCCGCTCTCATCAACATTTTCATAAGGTCAAGCATTCTGTGGTAGTCTGGTCGATTTCTGACAATGTTTTCTCTGCGCATAATTTGAGCATTAGATCCCCACCGGGCCCAGTCTCTCCCTCCTGCTGTAAGATACAGAGATAGAGGCCGATTAAAATCCTCTGAGATCAGGAGGATTAGATGTGACAGTGAGGGGCTAGCAGGTGGCCAGCAGGTGACCACGCTCATTTGCTTCCGTATCTTACTCATCTGTTCATGCACTGTGCTGCTAGATACCTTATCCACAAGGTCTACTACAGGTCAGTGGAGATCCATAGAACAATGATTCTGCAAGCAGGGTTGTTTTCCAACAGTGGCACATGAGGTTAATTAAATGGCCTTTCATACCTTTACCGTATTGCTGATCAAAGAAGAACCCAAACTCCAGTCTGTAGCTACTAGCAGTTGTTTATTTCCCTACTTCAAACACGCATCTTGTCAACAGGTTAAATTACAAATGTACTCAGCAAGCATACTAATGACTTCTGTGAGTCAAAGTAAAGTAAAGTACTCCCCATGTAACTCCTCATGTGACCATGACAGCCCATTCAGAGTCAGTCAGTATGTGTCCATCCTGGACACCCAGCTGGTCAGTCAGGCAGAGTGACACTGCTCTGTTGTCGGCTGCCACTGCCAGCTCCCTATCAGAAGTAATCAGAACTGGAATGTGTGTGTGCGTGTGTGTGCGTGTGTGTGTGTGTGTGTGTGTGTGTGTGTGTGTGTGTGTGTGTGTGTGTGTGTGTGTGTGTGTGTGTGTGTGTGTGTGTGTGTGTGCTTCTGGAGGTGGACAGAAACAGCAGCTTGCCAACGCTCCCTGATCAAACCATACCAGGCCAACTCATCCACTGAGCCATGTCCAGACCGGGGGGGGGCTTTCTTCATGAGACTACAAGATGTTTCACTTTGTGGCCGGTGCCAAGATTACAATCTATTATGCCAATTATCTCTATTATATTCCCATTGCCATGTGACAGAGGCCTAGCTCATGCCTTTACCCTTATCTGGTCGGAGGATTCAATAAACAAGGTGAAGTGTTAAGTGATAGATCACTCCGGCTGTCTCCAAAAGGGCAATTCATTCCCTTTCACATAATGAATAGGTCTGGCTTTGATTTGGTGCCTGAAGTGTTATCTGAACTCAATGCCAGAGTGTTAGACCTTTATGTCTATGCACCCTGAACTTACAGCCCTTAGACAGTAAATCCTATGGGACCCTAGATCTTAAAGCCCTATTTAAGAGTGGAAGTGGACTCACTAATGTCATCTGTTCTGGTGAGCAGGGACAGGGGGAGGGAGACGTGTGAGTCTTACATCTCCCCTAGCCTCTGATAATTTAAGGACTTTTCCCCAAACCAGCTTGCTTTAATTACTGGGAATAAGTGGCGACATTTGGTCAAATTTATAGTTTTCTTGAGAGAGCAGGCTTGGGTTTAGACTGTGCAATCTGTGTGATTGCAGTCAGAGCAGTAAATCCAATGCCCAGGGCAGCTCCAGCCTCCAGGTACCCCAATAGAGCAGGGGGACTCATAAATGTTTTTTTCTCATCTACATGGACAATGGATACGGCAAACAACTGGTCAGTGTTATCTACTACATTGATAGTGACAGAGACAGAAACAGAGACAGTCAGTGCTGTTGTTGTAAACAACTACTGGGTGATCTGAAAAGTCATAGTCAAGCGATCAATAATATAATAATACTTTTAGCAAAAATGGATTTATTTGTTGTTATTCTGTCTCTCACTGTTCAAATAAATCTACCATTAAAATTATAGACTGATCATGTCTTTGTCAGTGGGCAAATGTACAAAATCAGCAGGGGATCAAATACTTTTTTTCCCTCACTGTATATGTATATATATATATGAAATGGTTACATTCAGTCTCTCCTGGGAATATGGGCCGTCAGCTGGGTAATTTTCTTCTAAATTAACTAGGAAATACAGAGAGCACAGCCAGTTTCTCTCATGATTTTAAAGCTGCAACCATATTGAAGTGACAAACAGAGAAGCGTCAAACAGCAGCAGGTAAAGTTAGTAGAGAGAGAGAGGGGAGAGAGGGGGGGGGGGTTGAGAGAGAGAGAGGGGGGGTTGAGAGAGAGAGAGAGAGAGAGAGAGAGAGAGAGAGAGAGAGAGAGAGAGAGAGAGAGAGAGAGAGAGAGAGAGAGAGAGAGAGCGCGCGAGAGAGATCAAAATGTGCAATAAATGAAGTGGGACACTTTTAGGATACTTTGGATGACAGCATGAGATTCATTTGAATAGTTCAGTGTGAGGCGAAAAAAAAAAGTTCAATTTATTTTCAGATGACAGGAAAGGGAAAATCTAAACTATGATGAAACTTTTTGGAGCCGAGGGGTGAGGGAGGAGGGGCTACTTGACTTTTCCATGAACTCATTTTTATTCTCATAACATCCGACTCCCTGCTTGAATGAGAAGATCCCTGAGGCAAACAGAGCAGGGGAAGACTGGGTCTAGTGGGCCAGGAGCCTACGGACTCAGCAGCCATTAGTACTCAGCAGCAGGCCTGACCAACTGTCTCCATGTAGACACAAAGCACTTCGCTCAGAGCAGTTGGAAACTGTCCGAGCTGTCAGGGGAATGAATGACTTGTCACAAGACACTCACTTTCCACCAAACAACTGCAGGCTTAGATTTATTATCCAATGTAAATGAAAGTGTGCTGTGTAAAATCCGTAAAACTATAGTTATAAAGATACAAATGTCCGAATATTTTGGAAGGATTAAATCAAAGTATCGAGTAATGTACATCAAATCAAATCAAAGTTTATTGGTCGCGTACACAGTTTTGCAGATGTTATTACAGATAATAATAATAATAATAATAAGCCATTTAGCAGACGCTTTTATCCAAAGCGACTTACAGTCATGCGTGCATACATCTTTGTGTATGGGTGGTCCCGGGGATCAAACCCACTACCTTGGCGTTACAAGCGCCGTGCTCTACCAGCTGAGCTACAGAGGACCACCAGATGCAGTGAAATGCTTATGTTTCTATCTCCAACAGTGCAGCAATATCTAGCAATACAATAACAATACACACATAATCCAAATGTTTAAAAAAAGAACAAGAAATGAAGACATCAGAATGAGCAATATCAGAGTCCAGAATATAAATAAATATATATGTATGTGAATGGTGTGTACAGACAGTATGGACAGTATATGAATAGAAAAGGTGTGTACAGCAGTAGTTGTATAGGATGAGCCATGACTAGAATGCAGTATATACATATAAAGTGGGTAAAACAGTACGTAAACATTCTTAAAGTGACCAGTGTTCAATGACTATGTACATAGAGCAGCAGTCTCTAAGGTGCAGGGTAAGAGTACCAGGTGGTAGCCGGCTAATGACAGTGTCTAAGGTTCAGGGCAGGTACTGGGCGGATGCCGGTGATGACTGTTTAACAGTCAGCTGGCCTGGAGATAGAAGCTGTTTATCAGTCTCTCGGTCCCAGCTTTGATGCACTTGTACTGTCTCCGCCTTCTAGATGGTAGCGGGGTGAATAGGCCGTGGCTCAGGTGGCTGAGGTCCTTGATGAGCTTCTTGGTCTTCACCTCATCGTTGTTGGTAATCAGGCCTACCACTGTTGTGTCGTCATATGGTGCCAAATGGTATTGTCCCTTCCTGTATTATACTTATGCTAAAATGTTTATTCTATTCCACTGAGTTATTTACTTTATGTTTCTATTATTTTCCTTTATTATTTCTTATTGTTGTTGTATTGTCAAGAAGGAACCTGCAAGTAAGCATTTCTTTGAACAGTGAATCCCATGTGCATCCTGTACACATGACGAATAAAACTTGAAACTTGAAACATATGGTACTCATCACCAGGAATCTAATGTGTTAGCGAGTGGGGCTCTTCTCTTCACCACTGAGAGCTCTGAGTTGGCCCTCCTTCCCTCCGAGTCAAAGAGCACCCAGACCCAGCTAAATGCACCCATGGGATTTGATTAGAAACACGGCAACCAGCTGCTCCTGCCAGGCCACCAAAATCAAACTACTATGCTTTTAATCTAATTAAATGAACAGGGAGGAGGAAAGATGGTATCACTCAGCATGGTGGACTTCTACATCTCCACTCATCTCCAGAATATTGCACACCAGGAGACCTGGCATCACACGGAGTAGAAAACCATATTTGATAGCGGTGTCATTAATCTTGCTGCATCTCTAATATCTATTTGATGGCTGCATATTTCATTCTTGTCAAACACTCCCACCCAAAAAAGTTGTATTCTTCATAAGTCATTGCTTACGTATGCACCTGGGAGATTAATCATCACAAGCAGCTCTTTGATAGCATTAATCAGATGGGGAGAAACTAATCTGTGGGAACAGGTTGTTGTTAAATAGTTGCTGTACTGCTGTGCTGTACTGTCATACTGTACTGTCTTTGGTAAGGCCTTCATTACATTCTCCTCAACCTAACTCGATGACATCCATATCTAGTTGGTTTGATGACGGTTATGGGTACCAATAACCTAACGTAGCAGGCGTAAAATAAATTCCTGAAACTAGATCCCCTACAAACTGGTCTTGACAAGAAGAAAATAAAACTGTCAGGGATGGTTCCCTTCTGCACTGTTCAACCAATTAAGTAAATATGGAGGAGTTAAGATGGAGTGTCGCCAAAGACAGTACAGTATGAAGATAGGCAGAAACTGCTTCTCCAATAGAAATCCCCGATCACGCTTTTAGGCGATGTCATGGCGACGTTGGCTAGCTAAGCTCATGCGCAGAAACTGTTGGCTCGAATCTAGGTTGTGCCTTTAGATTTAGAGAAAATGAACAACTAAGGAAGATGTTTCACTTCTCTCATTGACTTCTCTAACCCCAAACACAGACCTGGTCTGCTTGGTCTGCTTCACAAAAGTTCCCGTAAGTCTTGCGATGTTGCGCCTCTGGGTTTAGAAACTCTGTGGTGTCGCCTTGTTAACGTCCAAAAGCGGAAGTCGCGTCACAGGCTCTCTTTCCATTTCCCTTGAAAAACTGAACATCCGGTTGTTGGGGACTTGGCAGAGGCTAGGGTACCAATGACCAATAGGCAACATGGTTTTGAATTATGTAGGCCAAACAGAATGGTTTGTTTGAAGACAACCAATGAAGGAAAAATAATTCCAAGTCAGCTATAAGAAGAAACATTTTATTCACAGATAAAACTCAACACGAGCTGCCATATCATACATTTGTACACAGGGTCAGAAAAACCTATACAAAACCAAGGACATTAGAAAATATGGGTTTTGATATGAAATATGACATACATCAACTTTCTTGAAAAATTAATTCAGTTTGGTAATAGTCATTTAACTCATGAAACTAACCCGACATGAGGGAGAGCCAAAGATATTATAAAAATCAAAATGGTAAAAATGGAATAGAAATCATTCTTACAAATGAATACAAAATCTCATGCAGCATCTTCAGAAAGGGCCTGAGGGTATAACTTTGTAAGAGGAAAGAAAACAAATGAATATTTAGTTATATAAATCAAACACATCAAAATACAACCAAAGCCAGTTTCTTACTCTAGATAACCAAAACCAGTTAATCTTCTTTGTCCACACCGTTTTCAGAGAAGTTATTCAGACATTAAGATTCTGGCAGCTACATACAGCAAGTTGATTGATTGTATTTGCCAAACAACATCTAAATCTGAAGACTGCAATTGCTTCACTGCATGTATACACAGGAAACTGTAATTTTTCATGGCCTTTATTTAGGACAATGTCCTCTTGGAGCCTATCCTAGTCTTTGATTGAGACATCCGGTTAAATTATTAAAGAAAGTAGAAGGATGTATATGTGTAGCTTTGAAGCATAACTCAGAGAGGGTTCTGAGTCATTGCAAACTGTCTGTGCTGTTGATCTTAGTGCTTTATGGAGGTTCTTCTCATAGTGGAAGTGAGTATGTTGGAATGCATAGAACCAAGGCATGGCACCACTTAAAAGAGCACACCACAAAATGGCCGTAGAATGACCCTTGCTTGTGGCATCTCATCTATGCCATTTTGTTTGTGTCAGTTGAACCCAGTCGAGGCCCATCTATGGATAAAATGGGCACACTGACGAGCACCTCTGTGCCTGGGAATAATACTCAGCATGCTTTCCCCATCGCTCTGGTGGCACAGGGAGGGTGAGGGAGGTCTGTCAGGGAGACTCTGGACACCCCTAGCACAGAGCAATGGGGAGAGCCAACTGTCACACCCATGAATCATAGCGTACACACAGCCTGTTGGAAGCAGGCCCTGTATGGTGGCCCCTCTGATTGATGTGTTCTGCTGTTGCCACATCTCCAATTAAATAAACAAGGGCAAACACAGCTCAGCCCCACATACCACATACTTTCCTCTCCCCTTCTCTACACCTCCACCATCACCCATCTCAGCACCTCCACTGGGGCGTAATCAGGCCTATAACAGCAAATTGAGTCATTGACAAGATAACATAGACCTGTTTTAAAAGGTAGACTACTGAACCAGAAAGATAACATAAGGCGCAAGAGGCTGGATGAACATGGGCAAAATGCTGACTGAGGTTGGTTTGAAACATGACAAAAGGCAAGGTT
This sequence comes from Coregonus lavaretus, assembly GCF_964263955.1. Lineage (NCBI taxonomy): Eukaryota > Metazoa > Chordata > Actinopteri > Salmoniformes > Salmonidae > Coregonus > Coregonus lavaretus. The sequence continues at coordinate 24,419,114 of NC_140005.1, read as the reverse complement.
TGGGAACGCAATAACATTAGCTTATTGCTCTTCTTCTTTTTCTTTTTTAACCTACAAATTATATTTTACACACAGCATAATCATATAAATACACTATACAATGCAATATAAAATAATTATTTCTTAAAAGGAATATGTTCAGGGTTTGCTTAGGTATGCTGGTTATGATACTAGCGCCATACAAAAAATAATGACTCAAAATAAGTCGAGTGAAAAAGGCACTTCTGGGTGTCGTTGAATGACTCTTGGGTAAATGATGGCCTCTCTCTCATCATGCTTGAACACAGTAACAGTTGTGTCTGTGTACACATTTATCTCCCATTCCAACATGAACATGTCCAGAACGAGGCACTGCAGATAAGTCGGCTCAGATCTCCTGTCTCCATGCAAAGACACCCGTCCCGTTTGTCTCATCTTTTGTCTTTTTTGTTTTTCTTGTCACTTCATTCCAGCAATAACTATGAACTGGCTGCTACATTTCATCATTCTTCCTTTCTCACTTCCTCGATTCTCCATCTCTTCTTTTGCTCATTCTCAGACTTCCACTTCTCGCAGTCCCTCTTGAGTGTCAGCCGGTGATGCAACACTGATGTCGAAGCAGGTCACCATCATGACACGTGACTTGCATAGGTTGACACAGAACTCCAGCTCCTCTGTGACCTGACCCAGGGCCTGCAGGTACTCCTGGGACTCCTTGTCCAAATCCTGGTCCACCTCAACTGGAAGAGAAAAGACAGGAGAGCAGAGGATTAAAGTCCTGGTCACACACAATCAGCTGAAAACTGGAAGACTGTCCACAGAATCAAGTTAACTTTCAATAGGAAGATCACTTTCTATTTTTGTTGGGAATATGAAGAATAAAAAGGTGTACATATGCCCCTATCCTGGTAGAATAATGTTGCAGACACTCACACTCTCCTATCCACTTGCAAGGGTCCATCATCAGCCGGGTCTTGGTGTCCTCTAGCTCTTCCTTAAGTGCCTCATGTTTGACCTTCAGCTCCCTGATCTGCTGCTGCCGCCGCTCCAGAACCTTCAGCTTACTGTTGAAGTACAGCAGGCCCTGAGAGAGAGAGAGAGAGAGACAGAGAGAGAGAGAGGAGAGAGCGAGAGAGAGAGAGAGAGAGAGAGAGAGAGAGAGAGAGAGAGAGAGAGAGAGAGAGAGAGAGAGAGAGAGAGAGAGAGAGAGAGAGAGAGAGAGAGAGAGAGAGAGAGAGAGAGAGAGAGAGAGAGAGAGAGAGAGAGAGAGAGAGAGAGAGAGAGAGAGAGAGAGAGAGAGAGAGAGAGAGAGAGAGAGAGAGAGAGAGAGAGAGAGAGAGAGAGAGAGTAGTGAGTGACTGAGGAACTGTTTGAAATAAAGAATAATAATAGTCATTTACTAGCATTTTTGTTGCTCCTAAAGAATTGCAGGATATACAGACACAGTCATGTATATTAACATTTCTGGCCATTTTCCAGGTATTGTATATAACAATCCAATTAATTCCGGTTCTTCCCTTCTTAACCCTTACTCCAAACTATTCCCCAACTCCCATTAAAGAATAATCAAGCCTCAGCCATCCAACAAAATCAACATACCTTCTCAACATCCTGGAATGGCTGCTAAAGATGAGAAAAGAGAAGAAGAGAAAATACATAAGGTAAAAAATATGATTGTACTCTAGACAGAGTTATGATCTCACAGTTAGAACTCAAACAAATACGAATACACAAACATGCATCAATATATAGAGTACTAAACCCTGTATACTAAACCCTGTATACTGTATATAGACAGAAAAAGCCATGTGCACACAAATAGACATCTGAGAATACAAGCATGGAAACGTTGCATGTTATTCCAAAACTGGCCTGGGAACAGTGGGGGATGTGCGAGGCAAAGCACTTCATTACCAGCCATTCAGCCAGTGATGGTTGGGAAAGACAAATTGAAGATCATCTTTTCCTAATTGAAACTAAATCAAACCACTATCCAGCTGATTTAATATCTTCTCTTAACAATACCCTGTCTGGCTGCCTCTAACTTGTGGGAGCAGTTAATGACCCGTGGCAAGTGGAGCCAGCCATAAAGAGCCATCAGGCAGCCAGGGGATGGGCCATGGTGATGGCTGATGGGGTGTGGGGGTATAGAGAGGGGAGCACATTCCTGGACTGCTCTTTCCACCACCACCACTCCTTCCCCCTCTGTCAATCAGCACCAGCAGTGAGCCCCAGCGATCAGTCATATCTAAAGCAATTAAAGCCAGACAGTAATTGCCTCCTGATCTCTTCACATTCCTGCAGAATCCCGGCTAGCATAACACTGGGCTCTGACTGTGGTCACACAGACACTTAAAGACGTCGAGATTCGCCATTGGGCAGACTAAAGGTCAAACGTCTCAGACGCATATTTTCACCTTGTTCTTTAATAAGAACCTGAGAAGGAGTGAGCTAAAACCTTCCCACGATGTCATGCCTGCGGGCCCGACTCCACCAGGTGGCAAAGGGAGGCGTAACCCCCTCAGTTAAAACTTGTGCCCCCTCAGTTTTAGTTTTATGTCCCTATATGAAAATATTTAAAAAATCAAATAATTGAGTGACAGGTTGGCGCAAAATCTGTATCTCCGCTGCGCTGTGTCAGCACAATGGACAGAGCGTGCCACGGTGTGTGTAGGGGGGCTATGGAAAGCCACTGGGGCAGTTAGGTACAGTGGCTTGCGAAAGTATTCACCCCCCTTGGCATTTTTCCTATTTTGTTGCCTTACAACCTGGAATTAAAAAAGATTTTTTGGGGGGTTTGTATCATTTGATTTACACAACATGCTTAACACTTTGAAGATGCAAAATATTTTTTTGTGTGGAACAAACAAGAAATAAGACCAAAAAAGACAACTTGAGCGTGCATTACTATTCAAAAGTCAATACTTTGTAATGCCACCTTTTGCAGCAATTACAGCTGCAAGTCTCTTGGGGTATGTCTCTATAAGCTTGGCACATCTAGCCACTGGAGTTTTTGCCCATTCTTCAAAGCAAAACTGCTCCAGCTCCTTCAAGTTGGATGAGTTACGCTGGTGTACAGCAATCTTTAAGTCATACCACAGATTCTCAATTGGATTGAGGTCTGGGCTTTGACTAGGCCATTCCAAGACATTTAAATGTTTCCCCTTAAACCACTCAAGTGTTGCTTTAGCAGTATGCTTAGGGTCATTGTCCTGCTGGAAGGTGAACCTCCATCCCAGTCTCAAATCTCTGGAAGACTGAAACAGGTTTCCCTCAAGAATGCCCCTCTATTTAGCGCCATCCATCATTCCTTCAATTCTGACCAGTTTCCCAGTCCCTGCCGATGAAAAACATCCCCACAGCATGATGCTGCCACCACCATGCTTCACTGTGGGGATGGTGTTCTCGGGGTGATGAGAGGTGTTGGGTTTGCGCCAGACATAGCGTTTTCCTTGATGGCCAAAAAGCTCAATTTTAGTCTCATCTGACCAGAGTACCTTCTTCCATATGTTTGGGGAGTCTCCCACATGCCTTTTGGCGAACACCAAACGTGTTTGCTTATTTCTTTCTTTAAGCAATGGCTGACCTGTTCGGAGAGCTCCTTGGTCTTCATGGTGCCACTTGCTTGGTGGTGCCCCTTGCTTCGTGGTGTTGCAGACGCTGGGGCCTTTCAGAACAGGTGTATATATACTGAGATCATGTGACACTTAGATTGCACACAGGTGGACTTTATTTAACTAATTATGTGACTTCTGAAGGTAATTGGTTGCACCAGATCTTATTTAGGGGCTTCGTAGCAAAGGTGGTGAATACATATGCACGAACCACTTTTCCGTTATTTATTGTTTTAGAATTTTTTGAAAAAGTAATTTTTTTCATTTCACTTCACCAATTTGGACTATTTTGTGTATGTCCATTACATGAAATCCAAATAAAAATCCATTTAAATTACAGGTTGAAATGCAACAAAATAGGAAAAACGTCAAGGGGGATGAATACTTTTGCAAGGCACTGTATGACTCCTTTGGTTTTCCATAAAAAGTGGGGGAAAACACTTTTTATCTGTGGGAGGCTAAGTGAATAACGTGATACGCCTCCGCCTGTAATATTTTATTTTGATTTATAATGGCGGGGTCAAGTTTACCGTTGAAGCTGCTTCACTCAACTCTGCCTCACACCCCACCACTACAGAGCTTAGTTAGCTTCTTAGCTAGCTGTTAAAAGCGTTAGTGTTATTAACCTTAGCCTATTTAGCTAGCTCAAACCAGCTAATCTGTCACTGCCACGATGGATATCAGAAATTGGCTTCACCAACGTACCCAAACAAAGCCAAAGGAGAAGGGGACACCTGGCTACTGTGTGAGTGGTTGTTAAAAGTTTTGACTTGTGAAGTTCCTCTCTCACATCAAATGCATGCGTTCTTACAACACAGAAGTAAGACTTGAGGCTACAGGGCTGCTGAAGGTGGTGACAGACCCAGGCTTTACGTTTACAGCCACCATGGTGCACAGAATCCTCAGTCTACTAGATTCTCCAAACAAATGACTCCAGGCAAAAGCAACAGATCTTTACACTGGAGTCAAAGTGGTCCGCAGTGCGTTGGAGTGCGTCGAGAAGCTGAGGTGTGACAGCGAGTTTGAAGCCATTTGAGCGCAGTTCATTAGGCCAGCAGGACAGAAGAGACTGAGTGTAAAATAATGTTCTTGGATGCTGTCAGTGGTGAAATGTCCGAACGATTCAGCGAACGCAACAACCAACTGGTGGAGGCCCTGTGTGCCCTTTGACCCAGAGAGCCATGACTTTCTAGATGTGAAAAAGGTGAAACCACTGCTGGATCTAAGTAAAAACAGATTTGGTGGAAGCTGAGTTTAGTGTCGCTCGCCAGTTTTAGCAAACTGAAATCGCCCGCTCTGGCTCCAATGAGGACGATATGGACCCCACTTGACATCCTGCAACAATTCTCTGGGCCTCTCTCCGCTATGCCGACCGTGCTTACTGGACTGACGCATGGATTGACCTTTGGGGCGTCCACAGCTACATGCAAGAACTCATTTTTCACTTTGACAAACGTGTTCAGTCAGCACAGAAGAAGCATGCTACACCCGAGGAAAGCTCAACTAATCCAACTGGCATTGGAGGGGGATCTTACATGAAAATTTCGGGGAGAATGGAATGATCGATTACTCAGGAAGTTCCACAGAGCATCAACAAGGCTGCAACTCTTCCGAAAAGGTAAGAAACAATCTAGCTGGTTGTTTTTTATCAGAATCTTGGTGGTATTGCCAGTGGCGTCATCTCAGCAAAAACCTAGGGTATGGAATGGCATAATGACTTCCTTAGCCACCAGCCAAGGTTTTCAACAGCCTTGCTTTAGTGTGTAGGGCGCTGTCCATGGTGCTGATAGAGTGCAGCAATTTGTCACTTCTTGGTCAAAGGCACTCAATGGTCTCGGCATTTTAACTTTTATGTTTATTATGGTATTGCGTGACATAAGCAGAATTCAATATAATTCCAACGCAAGAACCCCAAATAATTGTGCCCCCTCACCGATTTCAACTGCCCCCTTAGTCACTTTATCCTGGCGCCTGGTCTGCATGCCTGACTTCAATGTAGCACATTCAGAATATTGCTGAGATCAATGTGACACATGCAGACTATTGCTGAGCTTTACATTGCTAAGCAGCATGTATGTAGTGATGAACATAAACCTAATGACTCTAAAATAAGTGCAGTAACAGTATGGGGAGCTTGTATTACAGACAGTAAGCATGATCCTTCACTCACCTCAGCTGAGTCCTCCTGTCGTCGCCTCTGGAGCCGTTCCACATCGTCGATCTCGTACACCTTGATCTCGAAGGGTTCCTTCAGTGGTCCTGACATGGGCGGCAGGTCCACCCATTGGCCAGCTGTGCCAGCCTTCTTCCCCAGTGACGAGGTGTCTGGCAGGGGGGCCGGGATGAGCCGTCGCCGCTGTAGCCCTGGAGAGACACAGACACAGACAGACAGGCACCTCAATTACTGCTGGAAATATATAATGGTAATATCTGCCAGGGCCGAGCTGTACAGCTCTGTCTATTAGTAAATATGTAAGAAGCTGAGACTGAGATGTAAAGAGATAGAAGGCTTTACACAGGCCTCCTGAGCGTGCTGTAGACTGCATATGTATAAGGCTTTCACCACTGTCTATTTCAAATCCCTACCACACAATATGAATTGAAGAGATTGACTACATAAATCTAAGAGAGCTGGAACATGGTCACAAGTTTCCGCTGCTGTTCAACTGAGTTCCAAGTCATCTAATTTCTGCTGAATCTGAAAGGTGACAAAACCAATAAACTATAAGAATCAGATTTTAAAAAGTTAGAGCCTCTATCTTTACAAGATTGCCTTGGGGAGTTGGAGAAAGCGACAGGTTGTCCTTGATGTTGTTTGGAGATTATGTGCTATACTTCTCTGGCATACTGCTTCAATCAGTAGATCTGTGGAAATGTATTTCTTATTTCAGACGGGAACACCACTCAGTCTGCTTTTCAGCATGACACATCTAGTTAAAGTCAACAGCAGTGAACCTTGACCCTTAACAAGAGATTGTCTAAGCTGATCTGCACAGGCAAACTACTTTTCCAAAGCAATCAGGGGTATTTATAGACGTGCTGTATGACTTTTAGACAAGAGGCTTTTATAGCGGAGTGGTAGAAACAGTTAGGGCTTATGACCTCCATTAACGATCTTCTCCTCCATTATTTATCAAGTGGACTGTTTGACTTCTGACATCACTCAGTGGCTTGTAAAAAACAACAAAGACTGGGCTTGAACAAGAAAGCTTGTAAAAGGACCTGAGTAATGCTTGGGCTTTTATGGAACTTTCACATTTTTGAATGCCTCAATTGATTCCCCGACTAAACCTACAGTATGCTGTTGTTCAGGATATTATCAGATAGATAATGCATAATGATGTATACAGATTCAGAGCTATTACCATTGCGTTTCTTGGGGGATTTGGATGTCCTGGGGCGGCCTGAGGAGGAAATTCCACTCTCACTCATGGAGTCGTGTGCAGAGGAGGCGCTGCCTGTGGCCTCGCTGTCCCGGATCATGCTCTCATAACCACTGCTGCCCCCGCTGTGGTAGAAGAGGGCTGTGCGGCCCATGGCTGGGGGCAGCTCTCCACTCAGAACACTGCTGTTGTCACTGCCATGGCCACTGCTGTAGCGCTGCGGCCTTCTGGGGGCTGTGATCTTACTGTAAGGGGAGGGCAGCATGACCACGAGGGACTTGTCATCACTCAGGTTCACACCACTGTCATTACCACTGTCAGAGTCCCCTGAGCCCCTCAGGTGTTTGCCTGATGTGCTGCCTGATGCCAGCTCACTGACCCGGCTGTTGGCTGCCCGCATAGCATGCTTGGTGCCCATGATGGTCCCCCGGCCAGGCTTGCTGCTGACAGCTGCCGTGGCTCGCGGGGCGGAGGTCTTGCCAGTCGGGGGAAGGTTGGCGTTGGGGTTCCTGGTGGCTGGAGCTGCCAGGGACTTGGTGGAGGAGCTCAGGCCCTTAGAGTTGCTCGCTGACAACGAACGGGCCTTACTTCCATTGACCGCTCCTAGCGATCTGGGGTTAACACTAACTTTGACCTGCCCAGGTTTACCTAGAGCACCTATAGCACCACAGGGGGAAGGTGGGGAGGTAGCAACGGGAGAGTTGGTTGAGTTTGGTACACCGAATCTGGGAATGGACCTGCTGGACTTGCTGCAGCCCAGGCTGGCTCCACTGTTTTCTCGACTGAGAGTGGGCTTGGAGCCCACCATGGACATGCTGTCACACCTTTCCAGAGACATCTGACTGCCGTAATGCTGCCGACCAGCATCCCCTCTGGCCCTCAGACTGGAAGTGGCTTTGGCCGAGGTGTAGTCACCCCTGAGGCTGGAGGTTTTGAGGCTGTTGGAGTCTCCTCTGCAGCGGACCTCTAGTTCATCCTCTGACACCGCCCCCCTGGTGAGTTTGGGCCTCCCTGCTTCCCCGTACGCAAACTTTAAGGCACTTTGGGGCAGCAGAGGCCTGTTCTTCTGATCCAGACTGGACTTGCGCACCGGAGGTGGAGGAGGTGAGGTACCACCAGGTTTGGGGAGCATGCTGGCTTGCTGCCCATTTGCCTTGCCATTCTTTCCCAGAGAGGAGAACTTGAGAATGTTGGTTGTGGTGGTGATGTCCTTGGTTGTGGCCTTGGTCTCTGGGGAGACGTGGATGACAGGCACAGTGCCCAGGGTGGTGGCCCCTCGTCTTAGCTGAGGCATCTTGCTGGGGGGCTCCGCTTTCTTACTGGTGGACTTCTCACAGCCATCCACCACCCTCTGGGCTGAGGTAGAACCCTGCACCTTGGGTGGGCGAGGTACACCATTGCTGTTGACAACACCAGCTTTGCGGCAGGGAATGCCACTCACTGGGGTTCTGGGGAGCTTGCTGGTGGCGCTGGAGTCTGGAAGCTGAGGTTCAGAGTGGTTGTCGATGCGCTGCCAGGGGTTCTCCTGCTTGACTTCCTGTCTCTGTGGTTCACGACTGCTGCTGCTACTATAGGCGATTGATGAGGTAGGTTTCACTTTCTTGGGAAGACTGGAGTGGACTATGTAAGGGCCCTGGGAGGGTTGGGAGGAAGAGCTGAGAGAGTTAACTTTAGCTGTTTTTGATGGGAATCTGAGGGATCCTTTGGTTGACTCGGGAGACGGAGGACACTTTGTCAGGGACAGTTTGCTAGATGCTGCGCTGTCACTGTCCAGTTCAGAAAAACTAAAGCCGCTGTCGTTCAGGGAGTTCTTGGCATCCCTTCGGGATGATTCACAGTGGAACATATCCAGGGAATCCAGGTAGAAGGTGCCTTCTGGGCCGATGTGCTTAGTCTGTGGGAGGAAAACATCTGCAGAGTGTACCCCTTCACTCTCCAGAGTACAGACGCTGACCTCGCTGAGCCAGGAGCTGATGGACGAGCCCCTGCTGCCCACACACACAAATGTGTCATGCTGTAAGGGGGTGAGCACCTCGATGTTGACCTCTGCACCCCCCACAGCAGATGTGTAGGCGTCAAACTCGTCGTTGATGCTGCTGATAATGCTGACGGGCCGTGAGCCGGAGGCCAGGGCCTGCAGGGAGCAGTCGCTGTTGAAGCTGATGATGCTGGAGGGCCGCCCGTTGTCTATGATGCTGCCGATGGAAAGCTCCTCCACCACGGTGAACACCAGCTCATCCTCTCCGTTCAGCTCCACAGGCTGCTGCAGGGTGACCGTAGCCCGGAGAATGTCCCTGTCCAGGCACCTCTCTCTCAGGGTGGACCGCAGCTGGCAAACCTCTACTGGTCCCCTGGTCTGGGCCCTATCAAGGAAATGGGAGTCTCCTGATTCCCCCCGTTTTCCAACCTGATGGCTCATTCCCACGGGGGGCATTCTAGTGGGGGACCTCTCCTCTGCCGCTCTGTTGCCCCTGCGTGAGTCTCTCTGCTGTGGGGGAGGGGGAGCAGGCTTGGGTAAGGGCTTCTTGTTGAAGTAGACCTTCTCCCGGACTACTGGCTCAGAGGCTGGCATCGTGGCCACTTCCTGTTTGATTGGGCTTGCTCTGCTCTCTGACGTCATCACCTTCTCACCATCAGCACTTGTTCTACATATGCTCTGTGACACCCCTCTGGAATGTTCCAGTTTAGACTTAGAGGGGCTGACGGATGGAGTGGCTACAGATTTAGGAGCCAGTTTGGGAGATATGCTCTCCTGGGAGGAGGAGGCTTTAGTTACAGTCTTTGGGGAAACAGAGCCAGGGCCTTCCTTTGCTTTGCTGTCCATCTTGGGGCTGGCCTGACTTCCCATGCCCTCTCCAACAAACGCTGTAGGCTCCTCGCTGCCGTCGATACACTCCAGGCGCTCCTGCAGCTCAGCAAACGTGTTGCACTTGAAGAAGTGATCCCTGTCCAGGGGGCCCTCCTTCCCAGACCGCTTCCTGTTCAGGGAGGGGATGATGGGAACGAAGGTGGGTGGGCCCTCGTTGTCACTCAGTTCCCGGTCAGAGATGGCAGCGCCCCCCGGCCCCACATAGATGACGGTGTCACAGGACTGTTCGCTGCTGGAGGAGTAGTCTGGGTCGCTGAGCAGGGAGGGCAGGTCCGGGTCCAGGGCCACCGTCCGGGGGTGGAAGGGTCTGAGGTGGGGTGGCCGACGGATCCTCCCCTCCTCACAGGAGCTCTCCCCTCCAGAGGAACTGGATGCATACTGCAACACAGACACATACAGAGACTTACTAAACAGTGTACAGTGGCTTGCGAAAGTATTCACCCCCCTTGGCATTTTTCCTATTTTGTTGCCTTACAACCTGGAATTTAAATGGATTTTGGGGGGGGGTTGTTTCATTTGATTTACACAACATGCCTAACACTTTGAAGATACAAAATATTTTTTATTGTGAAAAACAAGTAATAAGACAAAAATACAGAAAACTTGAGCGTGTATAACTATTCACCCCCCCAAAGTCAATACTTTGTAAAGCCACCTTTTGCAGCAATTACAGCTGCAAGTCTCTTGGGGTATGTCTCTATAAGCTTGGAACATCTAGCCACTGGGATTTTTGCCCATTCTTCAAAGCAAAACTGCTCCAGCTCTTTCAAGTTCGATGAGTTACGCTGGTGTACAGCAATCTTTAAGTCATACCACAGATTCTCAATTGGATTGAGGTCTGGGCTTTGACTAGGCCATTCCAAGACATTTAAATGTTTCCCCTTAAACCACTCAAGTGTTGCTTTAGCAGTATGCTTAGGGTCATTGTCCTGCTGGAAGGTGAACCTCCATCCCAGTCTCAAATCTCTGGAAGACTGAAACAGGTTTCCCTCAAGAATTTCCCTGTATTTAGTGCCATCCATCATTCCTTCAATTCTGACCAGTTTCCCAGTCCCAGCCAATGAAAAACATCCCCACAGCATGATGCTACCACCACCATGCTTCACTGTGGGGATGGTGTTCTCGGGGTGATGAGAGGTGTTGGGTTTTGTGCCAGACATAGCGTTTTCCTTGATGTCCAAAAAGCTCAATTTTAGTCTCATCTGACCAGAGTACCTACTTCCATATGTTTGGGGAGTCTCCCACATGCATTTTGGCGAACACTAAAAGTGTTTGCTCATTTCTTTCTTTAAGCAATGGCTTTTTTCTGGCCACTCTTCCGTAAAGCCCAGCTCTGTGGCGTGTACGGCTTAAAGTGGTCCTATGGACAGATCCTCCAATCTCCGCTGTGGAGCTTTGCAGCTCCTTCAGGGTTATCTTTGGTCTCTTTGTTGCCTCTCTGATTAATGCCCTCCTTGCCTGGTCCGTGAGTTTTGGTGGGCGGCCCTCTCTTGGCAGGTTTGTTGTGGTGCCATATTCTTTCAATTTTTTAAATAATGGATTTTATGGTGCTCCGTGGGATGTTCAAAGTTTCAGATATTTTTTCATAACCCAACCCAGATCTGTACTTACATTTACATTACATTTTAGTCATTTAGCAGACGCTCTTATCCAGAGCGACTTACAGTTAGTGAATACATTTTTTTTTTTTTTTATGTAATATATATATATCTTTTTTTTCATACTGGCCCCCCGTGGAAATCGAACCCACAACCCTGCCGTTGCAAAAGCCATGCTCTATCAACTGAGCTACATCCCTGCCGGCCATTCCCTCCCCTACCCTGGGGTTGCAAAAGCCATGCTCTATCAACTGAGCTACATCCCTGCCGGCCATTCCCTCCCCTACCCTGGGGTTGCAAAAGCCATGCTCTATCAACTGAGCTACATCCCTGCCGGCCATTCCCTCCCCTACCCTGGGCCAATTGTGCGCCGCCCATGAGTCTCCCGGTCGCGGCCGGCTGCGACAGAGCCTGGATTCGAACCAGGATCTCTAGTGGCACAGCTAGCACTGCGATGCAGTGCCTTAGACCACTGCGCCACTCAGGAGACATTGGTTGCACCAGATCTTATTTAGGGTCTTCATAGCAAAGGGGGTGAATACATATGCACGCACCACTTTTCCGTTATTTATTTTTTAGCATTTTTAGAAATTTCACTTCACCAATTTGGACTATTTTGTGTACATCCATTACATGAAATCCAAATAAAAATCAATTTAAATTACAGGTTGTAATGCAACAAAATAGGAAAAACATCAAGGGGGATGAATACTTTTGCAAGGCACTGAAATGTGCTTAGCACATGAATGTGCTACATACTTAGACTTTCTGCATAATCCACATGTTCAATACATAATATTATTACTTTAGAAATTGAAAAAGTCTTTATATAGTTTTCTCCACCATTTTCCAATTTCCTGCTGTAGATTTACAGTTAATTGAATCGCATAATGAATTCACGGTGGAATAAATCATAAGGCAAATATAAATTGCTTTAAAATTGTCAGTCAATACACGTGGTCCTCTGTAGCTCAGCTGGTAGAGCACGCCGCTTGTAACGCCAAGGTAGTGGGTTCGATCCCCGGGACCACCCATACACAAAAAAAATGTATGCACGCATGACTGTAAGTCGCTTTGGATAAAAGCGTCTGCTAAATGGCATATTATTATTTAAAGGTTAAATGTGAACATCAATAGGCACACTGAAATGAATGTCAATAATTTGAATCAGTGTGCGTGGAATGCATTATAATTACGCCCAGATGCTAAATAAATGCATGCTGTCATTACACCTAATTATCTGGAGCATATATTTCCCGAATCTGAGGGCATGCATTACAAACATCCTTAGGCAGCAGGATTGGGATCAATTCGAATTGAAGGCAGTCAATTCAGGAAGTGATTTGAATTTAAAATCCAATTTTTTCTTGTGACATAAATAGCTTCTCCTTTTCAGTTAATTGAGAAGTCAGTAAAAATGTATGCTTATTTTTTCAATCATTGAATTGGAATTTCAGTTTACTTCCTGAATTGACTGCCTTAACTTGAAATTGAACCCAACCCTTTTAGGCAGCCCTATTGATTACATGATTATGTGTTGAGCAGGCAAGAAAAACTAGCTCTGAATTATGGCACTAATAACCTTGCATTAAGAGAGGCCCTGATTCATTTCATACCATGGCCTCCAATTTACAGTAAAGTGGGAAGAGCTTTTTCAAGATCTCAGCTACTAATAGGCTACTATATGAAATGGTGAACAGTGCAACTTCTGTTAATAAACCCACTGTAATAAACTCTTGAGATCACTAAATAGTTATTATAACTGTGAAAATCTATGGCTTTCCCTCATCAAAACAGTGAGGGCCCTGTTCATCGAAATATGCTACTGTTCAAATGGAGAATATCCATGTCTCTTAATCAATGTCAACAGTGTGTGATACTGAAAGCTCATCAAGTCCAGACACAGACCTTGGACTTCTTCTTCCTCATGCGGTGGATGCGTGAGGCCAGCTGGATGGTTGTGAGGGAGTCAGTGTAGTTGGCAGGGGAGTCAGAGATGTGGGCGATCATTGTAGTTCTACAGTTAATGTTCCCCAGCGACTCTCTCAGCAGCATCGTCAGTTTGCTGTCCCTAGAAATGATACGTTCACACACCGTCATCATTATTACTGCTCAGGAAACGGCAGGATGTTTCAGTGCCCTATATCCCTGGCTTTGCTAATGACTAGAAAACAAACGTTACAATGTTGGTTTACATTCAACCACGGTTCTCTACACCTTATATTAGTCTGGGTTGCCAGATATTTTTTTAATATCACATTTGGAACAACTGGTTCTTCGACTGTTATCTTAGGTTCCTAAGCTGAATGCTCCTTTTACAGTATATTTCCTCCCATTTTAGCTTGCTTTCCCCATTTCACACTTTGTCTGCACTGCATTCCCCAAATTAAATGTTCTGTCTCTGATTCTATAGTGTAGCAAACTACATGGCTGAGACTGGGATATTTCTATAGCACGCTAGAATAAACACAGCCTTGATAGTTAAGGTAAATGTACATGCATAAACTTGTCTCATTTTGATTACATGACTCGACTCCTTTACATATTACATATTCAAGGTATAGATAGAAAGTTCAGTACTAGTTCCCCTACCTGTAAGGTACGTGCTTGGCTCCATTGGCTAAAGCCATGATAACGTTTCCCAGCGCGGTGAGAGACAGACACAGGCCTCCCCCTCCGTCTCGGCTCTTACTAAGGACCTTCTCACAGCTCCCCAGGTCTATGAGGTGCAGCCTGCTCCGTCCGCCTGACACTGTAGATGACACAGGAGGAAGAGCCAGGTGAGGTTATATCTCAGCACAGACACAGTCAGACACTCCCTCTGAAGGAAGAGGGTTCCCACATGCTGCTGCTGCGCCTTACAGGCAGGAGAGGCACAGCCCAGACCAGACCAGACATGGCAGTCTGATTTATTCATGAGTAAGCCTCTCGGTCTGAAGTGATTCAAATCTGGGCTGAGATTGTCTCAGTTTAACAGACAGGTAATAACGTTCCAGACACATAAAAGTATCTTGTTGTCACATTACATACATACAAAACAAAGGAGGACAGTCACTGTATTTGGCACCTAAATGGTAATTGGAGATGATGACTAGTTTGGGGGGCTGTGCTATAAAAGTCCAAAAGTATGCAGTGATTCAGTTTAGATGGAAGGGGAGCAGGATTTCTCCAAATGTTATTCAGCAGAGGGGCAGCACATTGTAATGTAGGTCACTGATATGTTATTTCAGATTAATCAAATCAAACTGTGAAATGCTTGCTTACGAGCCCTTCCCAACAATGCAGTTTAAAAATAATAATACAATAAAAAAATAGTAACACGAGAGGAATAAAATACACAAGAATGAAGCTATATACAGGGAGTACCAGTACCAGATCAATGTACAGCTATATACAGGGAGTACCAGTACCAGATCAATGTACAGCTATATACAGGGAGTACCAGTACCAGATCAATGTACAGGGGTATGAGGTATTTGAGGTAGATATGTACATGAAGGCAGGGTAACGTGATTCCCACGGGGGGCCAGTATGAAAATGTATGCACTCACTAACTGTAAGTCGCTCTGGATAAGAGCGTCTGCTAAATGACTTAAATGTAAATGTAAATGTAATGTGACTAGGCATCAGGATAGATAATAACAGAGTAGCAACAGCATATGATGAGCGTAAAAGTGTGTGTGTTGTGTCGATATGCGTGTGTGTGTGTTTGTGACTTGTCGGTATGCGTGTGTGTGTTATGTGTGTGTGTGCGTATGTAGTTTATGTGAATGGGTGAGAGTGTCAGTGTAGCGTGTGTTTGAGTGTGTATATAGTGTGTATATATAGTCAGTGCAAGATATTAACGGTCTATTTAGCGGTCGTGTGGGTAGAGCTGTCTCGGAGCCTGTTGGTCCGAGAGCCGATGCTCCAGTACAGTAGCAGACTGAACAGTCTCTGGCTTGGGTGGCTGCAGTCTTTGGTAATTTTTCGGGCCTTCCTCTGACCGAATATAGAGGTCCTGGATGGCAGGGAGCTCGGCCCCAGTGATGTACTGGGATGTCTGCATCACCCTCTGTAGCGCATTGCGGTCGAAGGTGGTGCATTTGCCATACCAAGCAGTGATGCAGCCAGTCAAGATGCTCTCGATGGTGCAGCTATATAACTTTTTGAGGATCCGAGGGCCCATGCCAAATCTTTTCAGCCTCCTGAGCGGCGAACCATTAAACTCTTGTCAGCAAGACTTAGAAATTGTGTGCTTCAAATCCACACTCTCGTTCCGCTAAGCACAACACATGAATGCAAACAAGTCTCTTTTTTTCACCCATCCATAAACATTCCAAATGAGGCTTGTTATCCATTCAGATTTATTGCGGCTTTATCCACCATCTAGCCCAGTGCAGCACAGTCTCATATGGCTATGATGGTACCCTCTGACAGCACAGATACAGTTGAAGTCGGAAGTTTACATACACTTAGGTTGGAGTCATTAAAACTCTGTTTTCAACCACCCACAAATTTCTTGTTAACAAACTATCATTTTGGCAAGTCGATTAGGACATCTACTTTGTGCATGACACAAGTCATTTTTCCAACAATTGTTTACAGACAGATTATTTCACTTATAATTCACTATATCACAATTCCAGTGGGTCAGAAGTGTACATACACTAAGTTGACTGTGCCTTTAAACAGCTTGGAAAATTCCAGAAAATGATGTCATGGCTTTAGAAGCTTCTGATCATCATTTGAGTCAATTGGAGGTGTACCTGTGGATGTATTTCAAGGCCTACCTTCAAACTCAGTGCCTCTTTGCTTGACATCATGGGAAAATCAAAAGGAATCAGCCAAGACCTCAGAAAAAACGTTGTAGACCTCCACAAGTCTGGTTCATCCTTGGGAGCAATTTCCGAACGCCTGAAGGTACCACGTTCATCTATACAAACAATAGTACGCAAGTATAAACACCATGGGACCACACAGCCGTCATACCGCTCAGGAAGGAGACACATTCTGTCTCCTAGAGATGAACGTACTTTGGTGCGAAAAGTGCAAATCAATCCCAGAACAACAGCAAAGGACCTTGTGAAGATGCTAGAGGAAATAGGTACAAAAGTATCTATATCCACAGTAAAACAAGTGCTATATCGACATAACCTGAAAGGCCGCTCAGCAAGGAAGAAGCCACTGCTCTAAAAAAAAAAATACGCCATAAAAAATCCAGACTACGGTTTGCAACTGCAGATGGGGACAAAGATCGTATTTTCTGGAGAAATGTCCTCTGGTCTGATGAAACAAAAATAGAACTGTTTGGCCATAATGACCATCATTGCAAGCCGAAGAACACCATCCCAACCGTGAAGCATGGGGGTGGCAACATCATGCTGTGGGGGTGCTTTGCTGCAGGAGGGACTGGTGCACTTCACAAAATAGATGGCATCATGAGGAAGGAAAATGATGTGGATATATTGAAGCAACATCTCAAGACATCAGTCAGGAAGTTAAAGCTTGATTGCAAATGGGTCTTCCAAATGGACAATGACCCCAAGCATACTTCCAAAGTTGTGGCAAAATGGCTTAAGGACAACAAAGTCAAGGTATTGGAGTGGCCATCACAAAGCCCTGACCTCAATCCTATAGAACATTTGTGGGCAGAACTGAAAAAGCATGTGCGAGCAAGGAGGCCTACAAACCTGACTCAGTTACACGAGCTCTATCAGGAGGAATGGGCCAAAATTCACCCAACTTATTGTGGGAAGCTTGTGGAAGGCTACCCAAAACGTTTGACCCAAGTTACACAATTTAAAGGCAATGCTACCAAATACTAACTGAGTGTATGTAAACTTCTGACCCACTGGGAATGTGATGAAAGAAATAAAAGTTGAAATAAATTATTCTCTCTACTATTATTCTGACATTTCACATTCTTAAAATAAAGTGGTGATCCTAACTGACCTAAGACAGGGAATTTTTACTAGGATTAAATGTCAGGAATTGTGAAAAACTGAGTTTAAATGTATTTGGCTAAGGTGTATGTAATCTTCTGACTTCAACTGTACCTGCAGCAATATGGTTCAGTGCATTCATCACTTGCGGATTAATCAAAAAAGCCAGAGCATTTGTTGAATCGAATGGGCAAATGATAAATAGTATAGCAGAACAATGAATAAAAATCAGACACTATCACAGTCAAAGACACACAGAGTGACATTAGAGCTCAGAGAGCGCCTCCAATCATGTAGTAATTATAGCTATGCTAAGTATAGTAGTGGTAGTAACAGGGAAAGGGGATACCTAGTCAGTTGCACAACTGAATATATTCAACCGAAATGTGTCTTCCGCATTTAACCCAACCGCTCTGAATCAGAGAGATGCATGAGGCTGCCTTAATTGACATCCACGTCATTGGTGCCCGGGTTTGTTGTTGGGGTTGTTGCCTTGCTCAAGGGCAGAACGGCAGATTTTTCCACCTTGCCGGCTTGGGAAATAGAACCAGCGATCTTTCGGTTACTGGCCTTACACTCTTAACCGCTAGGCTACCTGTAGAAGTAGTAGCAGTTTTACTCACTGCCTCCCTTGCCACTCTTCTCCATGCGGTACTGGTAGATATGCAGCGTGAACAGCATGTGAGAGTTGCGTCTCTCTTCCTCATCTGAGTCGGGCCTGCTGGTGCTGCGTGCTGCGATGGCCGCGTCCAGGAAGAAGGCTGCCTTCTCTGCCGTGGGAGCGCGGAGCTCGCTCTGGTTCTGGAGCTAAGGGGGGAGGAGAGAGGAGAGGGAAGGGTAAGGGGGGGGGGGGGGGGGATAAGGGTTAGATAAGGGTTAGAGAGATAAGGTTTAGATAAGGTTAAAAGAGATCAGGTTTAGATAAGGGTTAGAGAGAAGGAGAGAGTATGGGGTTGGAGAGAAAGAGTTGGAGGAATCGGAGAAAGGAAAGAGAAAAAGTAGAGAGGGTAGCCAGGTAATTGGACCCAGGCACACATTTCCTACCCATTAGATTGGGTCTCGGGGGCAATTGTACTTATTGTGATCGAGATGTAGTTGTCCCTGATTGCACTGACTTTGCTCACAGCTGCTTGTTTGAAGAAGTGTACTTACTGTGATCAAGCTGTGGTTGTCCCACTGGCTATCCTAAGTTGAATGCACCAATTTGTAAGTCGCTCTAGATAAGAGCGTCTGCTAAATGACTTAAATGTAAAATGTAAAATTAGAGAAACAGATATGCACACAGAGGGAGGTGGATTAGGGAAGGTAATGGAGGAGCAGGAGGCAGGGGCACTTCCCTCCACACGGATGTTGTGGTGGTGGGATATGGAGAGAGGGGGGAGTGGGGAGTGGGAGGAAAGGGGGGAGAGTGGGGCATGTAGTAGGGGCCCCACGCCACATGGTTGGAGGAGGAGCTGTGAGGAGCTTCACAGGACTCCAGGCAGCCTTTGATTTCACGGTCCACACAGAGCCCCAAAAAAACAACATCTGACGGCAACACCTGTCAGTGCCTTCAAACCCCATCCCCCCGACCCCCCAATTAGTCCTATTGTGATGCAGAGGGACAGAGCTAATTCAGGAGTAATAGATGCTGAAGGATGTTGACAGGGGAGTCAATAAAAAGGTATGAAGAAAGATGTCGCTATGTGGATGGCTTTGGTGAGAATATAGTGCAGGGATCTATTAAGAAAGGTAAGACAGGGCAATATGGGCTCAGAGTACACAGGGGAAAGACCTGGGAGATGAAAGAAAACAGACAATCTTTGGGGTAGACATAGGTAGGTAGTAGTGAGAATCAGATCAATACACAGACACTAATATATACCAGACAGAGAGAGAGACGGAGAAGGAGAACAAAGAACGGGAGGAAAATGGGGACGCGTCTGGCCACCTTTTTTCCTCACCTGAGTGCCACAGATGGGGTCCTCACGCAGGTAGACCCCTGGGGACTGTCCGTCCTGCACGCTTCCTGTTGACACCTCAGACAGGAGGTCCTTCAGCGCCTCGTCCTTCCCACAGATCTCCACGGCAGACACACGGACAGAGAAGCGCGTGCCCGTCTTCTCTTTGCGCTCGTTGATGAGTTTGAAGAGCCAGGAGATGGCGCAGGGCACGATGCCGAGGTTCTGGGTGGAGCCGTCTTTGCCAATCATGGTGAATGTCTTGCCTGGAGACAGAGGAGAGGACGGCGAGGAAGGGGGATGGAGACATTAATATACAAGTCCGGTGCATTGCTGTTGGCAACAGCCTGCTGCTCATTTCTCTCCGAAAAACGAAGAAACACTAGTAATATGCTGTCTAGAATGGGTAGAGGAGAGGAAAATGCATTACAACTGTTGATTGGGAATATACTGTATCTCTAATAACTTACGAAGGGGGTGATTCAAGGAGCAATCCCTGGAGGATGAAAACAGAGGAGAAGAAAAGGTAAAAGGAAGCCTGTTCTGAGAAATGACACTCTTTCAGGCTGGGTGAAGAGTCCAGGTCAATTACAGTGGTTTTAATTCAAGACTGTTCCCTGCAGCCTCTATATAGAAGTCTCCATCCCTCCATCCCCCACCATCTCTCACTAGCCCCTCCCCACTGTCTTATTTTCTCCTCAGCCCACTCCAGTGCACCACTAATCCATTTGTGAATGTGGACATCAAACCAGGCCGATAAAGGGAGAGTTTTCTTTGTCTAACAAAGGCCTTTTGCCAGATTTCAGTTGAGTAGAGGGGCTTACTTACCGAGCTTGACATGCCCGAAGCAGAAGATGCAACCGTCCGCACCGTTCACCACAGACTGGATGACCTCAGACACTGTCCCTGAGCACACCTCTGCCTGCAAAGAGAGAGGGAGAAAGAGAGAGAGATAGAGATGGAGTGGTTAAAGAGCATACACTATATCTGCCATTCCCCTTTTAGAATTGTGTACATTCAAACAGAATTGGAATATCAAGTCATTGCCAAACACACATACACATACAAAGTATTTTCTATTTGAGAATCTCCAATTATTTCTACAAAAACATAATTCTAGCTATCAAACACAGGAGGAGCATCAGGAAGACAGGCTCTGATCACAGATTCAGAGGGCGGCGTCAAAAGGATCGAGTGTTGCAATGTGTGGCTCATCTTTACAATCTGTTTCACCACCATGGCTCCACTGGGGCAAGGCTTCTGCTGCAGACAGTGATCTCCTCCCATACATAACACAGCAAACAAGGCCTCTTACTGCAGAACAGCTTTCTGTTACTGTTAGCCGCCAGCAGTGTGGTCCCAGCGGCACAATCTAGCAGCCACGTCTCAGAGTCTGCCTTACTGGAGCAGGAGCAGGGCTATCAGCCCCTATCAGCTGGCTCACTGTGGAGGAGATGTATCTGATGGAGGAAGCTCTGAACCTTACCCTCACTGTGGAGACACTGATCCATGCTGTAGGCCCTGTGGCTACTGACTCTACCAATACTTGATGAGATCCCCCATGGTTCAGCTTCTCAAACCTAAAGATTGTACGCTTATGGGGAGCAACACAAAGCTTGAGTCGCTTGGTTCATGTTCCCTTTTTAGTAGGCACTAACAGCATGTTGCCTCACTTCTAAATCTCATCTCTTCAACAATCAGTTCAGAAGATACTGAGCGATCAATGGAAATCTCAATGGTTTTGTTGAGAGATGTTTCTAAACAGACCTCTATGAAAAATGTTGTCTGGATGTTACTAAATCATCGTCAAGTAAACGTCCTCAGTGTCTGGCCCTTTGATCTTAATTTGGGCATGGCTCTACTAGACTGTAAGGTCTGGACTGGGAGAGGAGAGGTTAGATATAACTGGATTATGAAAGGAGAGGTTAGATATAAGTGGACTGAATTAGATTCATTCCCCAGACTTAAAAGGGCCAGCTGTTGAGGCCCATAATGGGAAGAATGCCCCCGACCAAAGACAGGCATTTTTCTACTAAGCCCCTGGACCGCACCCAGCCAGCATAAAGACATCCTCCTGCCCCCCTACACACACACACACACACACACACACACACACACACACACACAGAGAGAGACTCCTCAACTGCTTGGTCCTTACTTGAGAGGCATCCTGGGTAAACACTGCGTCGAAGGCGAAGATCTTTGGGACTGCCACTGTGGCCCTCCTGTGCCCTGAGTTGGCGCGGTCGATGACCGAGGGGTCGTAAAGGGTCAGCTGCTTCTTCCTGGGGTCCACCTTCAGGAAGGACATGGACTCTGATGAATCAGGAGCCTCCAGGGAGGGGCAGATACGCATCATCACTTTTACCTGCAACACGAGAGGAGAGGAGAGAGAGCCAAGAACATACATATAAGCAAACATAAGCAAACATATGGTGAAAGAACGCACATTAAACACAGATAAAGCAGGCACATAAAATAGCTAACATGATAGACACACAGAGTTACAGGGGACATAGGAGGAACTTGTAGTGGGGAGAAAATGGACATGTTGAAATCACACGGCAACGCTGAACCTGGATAAACATAATTTCCATCATGTTACCATGGAGACAAAGGTTACTCCTGACAAATGGACCACCATTGCATGTTAAGCTGCCAGTCATGGGTCAACACATGGGCCTAATGGTGTCAATGTACAGCTGATATTGTAAATCATAACAGTGAATGTAATATGGGCCCTTAATGACTGTGACTCTGAGCCGCCCACCATGCTGAGGGATTATCCAACCAGCAGGCTGCTCTCTGGACCAAGAGCAACTCTGACTGCAGCTCTGCAGCATGGGAACATATGGCCCCGATTTTTCTCTCCCTCTCTTTCTCTGTCTATCTCTCGCCGTTGCTCTCTCTCAGTCTCTCTGTCTCTCTCTCAGAGAGACAGGATCAATCTGGGATCTGTACTGTCTATACTTAGATTCTGTCCCTAGATTCTGTGTCATTTCAGTTGTCACAGTACACCATGATCCTAACACAGTATGGTAAACAGGATGATATATGTCACTGGTCATGTTTAAGGTGTTGATTTACTACACCTCTACTGTGACATGTCTCCTCTAGTCTAATGTTGTAACTATGTTATGGCCATGGCATGTCTCCTCTAGTCTAATGTTGTAATTATGTTATGGCCATGGCATGTCTCCTCTAGTCTAATGTTGTAATTATGTTATGGCCATGGCATGTCTCCTCTAGTCTAATGTTGTAACTATGTTATGGCCATGGCATGTCTCCTCTAGTCTAATGTTGTAATTATGTTATGGCCATGACTTGCGGAGGCATTCTGCCAGCTGTGTCTGATGGTACTTCCTGAACTGGAGAAAGTGGAGTAAGGTTTCATCTGCATGCACATCACGTTATATGTAAGCTGTGTGTGTGTGTGTGTGTGTGTGTGTGTGTGTGTGTGTGTGTGTTTTCATCTATGTCAGTCTCCCTGACAAGCCTCCTCAAACACAATCACACCCTTTTTATTCTATGACAACTGCAACACCATTTATAAAGAACATGTAGGAGTGGATGGTTCCTCTGATAAGAAAATCATCTTCACTCACTCTGTCAACATTTGATTGTGAAAACTCAACCTTGACTCTTGTAGTATGACAGACAGGAGACATATACATCTGTGTTGTCAGGAAGTGGTGGATAATGGTGTTTCTCCTCCCTGACAGCTCAGTGTGTTTAGGGTTTAGCATAGTGGTAGTCAATCCACTGAACCAGTGCATCGGCATGCTTCCCCTCCTCCTCCATGGTTACAAACAGCTTGAGCTTTAACAACCATGCATTGATAACGAATTAAATCTGGGACAATAAAAATAATGTATAAAAACATCACACAAAAACGACTGTGAGAGGCTGTGCGATATGTGGCAGCCGATTACAACTCTAACTGTTCCCCTACCTCCCCTTTATGCAAAGGCAGCAAAGCTGACACAGGGCTGGTCCTTTCATCCTCTGTGTGTCTCTCCTGTGTCATCCATGCCCACACAAAAGGCCTTTTCTTCCCCTGGCTTGTTCATAAATATTGCCACAAATCCCGGCTCTGGCGCTAAGGAACAATGTGTGGTGGCGAACCCATTCTGCCACAGAGGGAATTCCTCTCCGGCTTTCTGGCAGCTGAGTGCAAACTCTCTTTGTGCTCCGTGGGGGGCTGTTATCATGACTGACATGTACATATGTTAAGCAAATTACATTTGCTATGACATTTAAACAGCCTTCCATATATGACTGCTGACGCTGGCCGGCCCGCCAACCGGGCGAGGGAGCAATAGCTAACGTCTAGAGCTGCTATATTTACATTGGCAGAGATGTGATATCAGGGGCCGGTGAGGATCAGCTGGAGCCTCTGCTGCATTTTAACACCTCGGGCCCTTCTGCTAATGGCCCTGTTCTCCTATGTCTTGATCCCACCAAGAAATCCATTAGCTGGGATTTTCCCCCAGCAGCCACCCCTCCTCATGTCCAAACCCTCCACATGACACATCGCCTGGGTCAGCAATGACATCAACTGTCCATGGATGGACAAGTGTGTCTTGAATAAATACATAACAAAACATCACCCATGCCTCTCAGTGTTTCAGTCACTTTTTGACCACAGAAAATGCATACTGTAGATTAAGGGGAAAGGAGCTGGGATGAATTGTCTACCGTAGACAAAAGAATGTTGGCAACTCAAATCGTGTTGGCTGCGGTTCCTCAAACATGCATTGTTTCACAGCAGTGAACTCTTGGTTGCCTGAACCAGGTGACTCCAAACTGCAGTACTGTCCGAGACACAATGACAGAGGTTGAGTTTCCCATAACAGCCTACTTAATGAAGAGGAAACCTGGGGTTATAGACTCAGAACAATGCTGTAAACAAGACGATTTCCCTTTCAAAACAACCCTGTGGCTGTCACATACTGCATGTCTAGCTCAGTAAAAGGTGTAGGGAGAGGAAGCTTGTTAATAACGCTGGTGTTTTATGAAGTGAGATTCACAATATGGGACAATATCTCAATGGTGTGGAAATTTGGCAAAGTAAGCAACGACTTCCCAACCAGGTGGGACCTAATCTTGTTCTTCTGCTATGTAAATACAGGATCTCAGCCCAGCAAACAATACCCAATAAACCCTAGAGGAAGGGTGTGTTTATACAGCACTAACACTATTGACAGACCAATCATCGCCATCCTGCTCGATTTCATCATCAGGTTTATGGAACGCAGCTAGCAGGAATTGTATTTATTCAATTATTTTATTTAACATTTATTTATTGTCACGTTCGTCGGGAACAGAGGAGGACCAAGGCGCAGCGTTGAAAGCAAACATACTCTTTTATTTGTGATTACCCGAACAAAACAACAAACGATACGTGCAGTCCTACGGTAAAAACCAAAAGGAACAAGATCCCACAACCACTGTGGGAAAACAGCCTGTCTAAATATGGTTCCCAATCAGAGACAACCAGCAACAGCTGACACTCGTTGCCTCTGATTGGGAACCACTCTGGCCAACCTAGAAATACAACTACTAGAAAAACAAATGAAACTCACACCCTGGCTCAACATACAAGTGTCCCCAGAGCCAGGGCGTGACAGTACCCCCCCCTAAAGGCGCGGACTCCGACCGCGCCAACTAAATACCACAGGGGAGGGACCGGGTGGGCACTCCGCCTTGGCGGCGGATCCGGCTCCGGGCCTGATCCCCACTCCCTCTCCAACCCCCCAAAGTACCCCATGTCCGGTCTGGCCCCGCTGGCCGGAGCTGGACTGCACACTGGTGGAGCGGATTGCTCTAGCTCCGGCGTGAAGCAGCTGACCGGTGCCGGACCAGGCACCGGTGGAACAGGCACGGGCCGTGCCGGACTGACGACGCACACCACTGGCTTGGTGTGGGGAACAGGCACGGGCCGTGCCGGACTGACGACGCACACCACTGGCTTGGTGTGGGGAGCAGGAGCGGGCCGGACCGGGCTGGCGACGCGCACCATTGGCTTGGTGCGGGGAGCAGGAGCGGGCCGGACCGGGCTGGCGACGCGCACCATTGGCTTGGTGCGGGGAGCAGGAGCGGGCCGGACCGGGCTGGCGACGCGCACCCTTGGCCTGGTGCGGGGAGCAGGAACAGGCCGGGCCGGGCTGGCGACGCGCACCATAGGCTTGGTGCGGGTAGCAGGAACAGGCCGGGCCAAGCTGGCGACGCGCACCATTGGCTTGGTGCGGGGAGCAGGAATAGGCCGGGCCGAGCTGGCGACGCGCACCATTGGCTTGGTGCGGGGAGCAGGAACAGGACGGGCCGGGCTGGCGACGCGCACCATTAGCTTGGTGCGGGGAGCAGGAACAGGACGGGCCGGGCTGGCGACGCGCACCATTGGCTTGGTGCGGGGAGCAGGAACAGACCGGACCGTACTGGGGACACACACCACTGGCCCTCCGCAGGGATCTGGAACGGGCCGGACCGGACTGGTAACACACCCCAGTACCTCTCGCCGTGCCTCTACACCTTCCTTCCCCTCTTTGACCAGTGGCCCCCGTAACCTGGCGGCCTCCTCTGCCAACCCGCTGGGCCGCTCTATCGCGGTCTCCTGCTGCCCCATCGTCCACGGCGTTAGCCCCCCCCTAAAAAATTTCTGGGCTTCTCTCCTACCCGTGGGCCAGGCCTCCATACTTTTCGCCAGCCTTTCGCCCTTCTGCTTCCACTTCAAGCCCCTCTCTTGCTCACCCGGCTTGACCCAGTCGAGGAGGCGCTGGATATCCGCCAGAGATCTCCCTGGCGATGGCTCCTGGACCCGCTGCTTGGTCAAGTTCTGGTGGGATCTTCTGTCACGTTCGTCGGGAACAGAGGAGGACCAAGGCGCAGCGTTGAAAGCAAACATACTCTTTTATTTGTGATTACCCGAACAAAACAACAAACGATACGTGCAGTCCTACGGTAAAAACCAAAAGGAACAAGATCCCACAACCACTGTGGGAAAACAGCCTGTCTAAATATGGTTCCCAATCAGAGACAACCAGCAACAGCTGACACTCGTTGCCTCTGATTGGGAACCACTCTGGCCAACCTAGAAATACAACTACTAGAAAAACAAATGAAACTCACACCCTGGCTCAACATACAAGTGTCCCCAGAGCCAGGGCGTGACATTTATACAGGGTGGGTCACCATTGAGACCAGGCTCTCATTTGCAAGGGAGCCCTGTGAACATGAACATACAATAAATAATATCAATACAATAAATACAACAGGATTAATGAAAACAAACACAACTCTCATATCACCTCCCTTAAACTCGATCTAAACTGTCCAATGGAGACCAGCGAGTCTAATTTCAAGGTGGCCTGAAGCCTATTCCACGAGCTGGGGGCATAAAAACTAAAATAATTTCCCCCCAGATCAGTGGAGACCCGCGGGACCTCTAGAACCAGCCAGTCCAGCGGGTCTGAAAATTGCTGGATCTCTAGTTAATATGTGCGCCGAGGTAATGGGGGAGTCTCTGAAGAACTGCTTTATATACAAAAAGTAGCCAATGCTGGGCCCTTCTGGTAGTCAGAGACTCCCAGCCAACAGAACTATACAAAATGCAGTGATGTGTAAGAACATTGGAATGAACATTGGAATACGCTGTAGTAATGTTTGCAAACTTTTAGCTTTTAAAGGTGAGATAGGTTTCAAAATGTGAGATTCTGTCATTGTTCACCCATAGTCAGATGAACTTGTGGATAACATTTTATGTCTCTGCGTGCAGTATGAAGGAAGTTAGCGAAACTTCCTTCAGGTACAGTAGCATTGCTACCAGGCATTTAACATTGCTACTGTACCTTTAGACTTCCAGTCATTGCGCTAACGCTAGTTAGCATTAGCTCAAGAAACTACCGCTAACTTCCTTAATACTGCAAGCATAAACATAAAAATGGTATCCCACAAGTTAATCTGACTCTGGGTAAGTAGAACACTCGCAGTATCCCTTTAAAGTGAATTGGATTGAAGTTTTGTGTTTTCTTTCCCTCACAAACTGTAGTCCATTCAGAGGGAGGAATGCGGCCATAACAAACTGAGTGAATTCATGACATTCCAGCAGGCTTATCTGTCTGCATCTGTATGGACTGGACCAGACGACTGGCTGTCTATGTACTAATGCGTCGCCACTGTGCATTCTCCCATTTAAATGTCAGTCATTCATAAACATTTGCATGTGCGTGCATACTGTAGGCCTGTTTGCGAGTAATGCCTGTCGCTCCTTACCTTTCCCATCCCGGGGTTCTCCTTGACCTTTGAGACGGCGCGGAGCAGGCATGGAGGGGCGGGGGGTGGCGAGAGCTGCAGGATGCCGCTGAAGTTGGTGGGGTAGATGGAGGGCTCCTGGGCTCCAGAGTGCAGCAGGGAGGGAGGCTGGTGCTTCTTCCGCTTGGACGAGAGGTTAAGCTTCTGAGCTGCCCTGGGAGGAGCAAACACAAGAAGAGTTTAGCCTAACTTCAAAAACATACAATTTAGCCAGCCATCTGTAATGTGCTGGGCAGGAAGGAAGATAAACTTCATAGGAGCCACCACGCATTTATATTTTTCATAGTGAGGTATCCAACAGAGAGAGGGCTGTATAATCATTCAGCTGATTGATTTAATGGTCAGGGTTGACATTTGTGAGGGTGTGCAGAGCCTTTAGAAGCCACACTGAGACTGTAGAGGAAAGGTCAACAAGCTCCTTTTTCTCTTTGCCAAAGTAAACAAAGTTGACAGGAGAAGGCCGCTGTGCCACCACTCTCGACCCTCCTCCACTCCCAACGCTACCTCCCTTTCAACTCCCCACTCCCTACCTGTGGCCAAGGCTTTGTAAAATGCTTCAGTTCTCTACTTCAAAACAGTACTAACATAAAATTCACAAATGCTTTAATTTCAGCACTGCAATTGCTAACGCACTGCTATGGAACTAAAGACACAATCAAGCCCAATTATGCAGCAGGGCTTTACAGGTGTCTACATAAGACAAGCCGCCATGACACCTGTATTGTTAGTAGGCCAGCTGGTGGTTGTCATGGTGCTAATATACACTAAATGGATCCATTTATCTTCTTCAAACAACACAGGAACATGCCAGGAACATGCCAGGTAAGGATGGCTGGCACAATGTTGCCTTACAGGCAATGGAAATGTCTGTCCTCATTATAGAATTGAAATGTTCTGCTATTTCATATGTTACTCAGGTATATATGTGAAGCTTGTTAGAGGGGCCCTGGTCATGTCTCTTGAAAACCATGACTGATCCCTGGATCCCCCATTCACTGAGTCCCCTGATAGACAGACTTGGTGAGGAGAGTGAGAAATAGATAGACCTCTCCTGGTACTGTGGCCTAATTAGACCGTCTTGTTAAGTGGATGTCTTTAAGCAGCACGCCTCTCAGGGTAAGATCCGGCTGTGTGATGGGACTCTAAATAAATCCACGGCCATCCTGCGCTCTCGCTCTCGCTCTCGCTCTCGCTCTCTCTGTCTCTGTCTCTGTCTCTGTCTCTGTCTCTGTCTCTGTCTCTGTCTCTGTCTCTGTTGCTCTCACTCTCTCTCTCACTCTCTCTCACTCTCTCTCACTCTCTCCCTCTCTCTCTCTCACTCACTTACTCTCACTCTGTCCTTCTCACTCTCATCCTCTCACTCTGTCCCTCTATCTCTCTACGACTCAGCGTTAGCGCTGGAGTGGCACAGATTGGTCACAAGGCCAACTGACGAGACGCACACATTCCTTTTAGTCTAACTGCAATACTACCAGCTCTGTAAGTCTGTAACATTAAGTCACACTTATAACAGCCAGCGATATGGCCTACTGTGGATCAGTTACAACCACACCTCATCTTAAAAGTCAAGGCCAGAGTAAAGGAACACCTACAGGAAATTCATATGCACTGAACACTTTTCAGTCACACAGTTCAGAATCGGAGAGACGCAAGAGACAAAAAATGGTTGTCAACAAGAGGAAGAGACAGAGAGAAATTAAGATGGAATGAGAGATGAAAACAGGAGAAATGTGGAGAGGGAGGGCTACAGCAAGAGCGAGAAAGAGAGAGAGAACCTGTCCATCCATGTGTGTCTGTCTCAGTGAGAGACTATTGCCTGAGAGCCCAGCAGCCTGAGCTCATTAGTCCTGCTCTGGGCTCCTCCGGACAAGGTGGGCGGCTGCCAAAATATACCCCCCTCTACCCCACTGGAGTGACAGCCCCCCCCACCCATCCAGTACAGCACAGCACGCCCCCTGCAGCGACAGCCCAAGAGCACAATCAGGGAACACACCGCTGGCTGATGAAATTATTATTACATCCAAGAGGGCTACAGGAGGAGGCTCTCCCCAGGGACCAGTCTGTGTGTGATAGCATGAGAGAGGGAGAGTGTGAGAGAGAAAATGAGATGGAATAGATTAATGTGAGATGGAGAAAAGGAAAGAGAAACTCAGCAATGCTCTGTGTGTGTGTGTGTGTGTGTGTGTGTGTGTGTGTGTGTGTAAATGTCAGTCTGCACATGTATGAAAGGGAGTTTGCATTACACATTCATTGCTCAAGACAAAGGCTCTTTCTCTCGCTCCCTCTTTCTCCTTTCTCTCTCTCTCAGATTAGTCACATTCAGAGGTGCTATTGTAGAGATGAGAGGAATCTGCAAATATGACAAAGACACACAGCAACAAACAGTGAACTACAATTAACATTTGGAAAGCATTCACAGGTTCTATTTTTTGCTTATTCCCCTGTCCCTCTAAGTGCCCATATGGCATTGCAGGGTATGCCTGTAACCTTGAGGGTGAAAGCCAGTCACACAATGAGAAAAGGCATGTGCGTCTATTTGAAAGGAGGGAGAGAGAAAGGTGAGAGAGAGAGAGAGCAGAGAAAGAGTCAGGGTTGTGTGTAATTCTGTTGTTCCGTCAGAACCACTCAATGGGTGATGAGCAATAACAGTGAGCGCTCGCCTCTGTAACAACACACACACCCTAATGGGAAAATGAATTGCTTGTCACATGGCTTTCCCTCTCTATTTTCTCTCTCTCTCTTTCTCCCTTCCCAGTAAGAGGGAGCTGTCTGTGTGCACTCAATGGAAAATGTGGAGGGAGGAGAGGCTCAGATTCCCTCACCCACTACAGCTTGCCCACCTGTTCAACACCCATCTCTGTACTAATGAAGCCGTTTCAGTACACACCTTGGGTCTAAATATCTGAATGCATGCTCAAATACACCAAACACATTTCAGGATTATCAGGCAATACAGTGCTGCAGGTAGGCAGTAAACAAGAAGCCTCAGTCCCTCTGACATTTTTTTCTACAACATACATGGCAAATTATGAAGGTTTACTTAAGAGTAAATTGTCCAATAGTGCCTAAATACAATCTAATAAAATGCCAAGATAGTGCAAGAGATGGAGAGAAAGAGAGTACTTACAGCTCTTTCCAATCCATTATCTAATAAAAGTGCTCAAGCTCAACTTTAGGGTCCATGTCTCTGTTTCCAGGGTTCTCCATTACTTCAGCATTAGAGACGCAGGCAGAGAGCAGAAAGAGGCGGGGCCGATCACTGGCGGGGGCAAGAGGTGTCCTTTTTACTCCGATCGCAATCATTGACGTTTCCACTTGATTTCACAGCGGTTTGTAAGGAGCCGGGGGGACAGAGGAAGGGGGGAACCAACGTCATCCTAGCTGACCGGGACAAATCCAAGAAGGGGGTGGATAGCAGAGGTCCCAGTGAGGAGGTCCAGGGGGTTCAGACAGGTTCTCAGGATGGAGGGAGAGGAGGAGAAGGAGGAGAAGAGGAGGTCAGAGTAGAGAGAAGCACCTCCTCCTCTGTACATATTCCAGTGAAACAAACGCCTGTTCTGTGTCCACACCTCTCCACAAACAAAAGTTCAGCCTTAGTTCAGAGATGCAATACCTCCAACAGAGGCAGGCGCTCCAGCAGTCTGGCAAGACGTTCCTACTCGGATCTCTCTCTCTTTCACTCTCCTTTTCTGTCCTCTTCTCTTTCACTCTCTCCTTTTTATTCCCTTTCACTTCTCACTTTTTCTCTTTTCATCCAATAGCCATTGGTTTGTGTTTATTTCTTCCCTCTTTTTCTCTCTCCCAGTTAATCCATGCTGTTACATCTCTGCCGTGTGGCTGTAGCAGGGAGTCCTGATGGCTGTGTCCTTCCCTGTGCCCTGTGCCACTGGCTGAGGGAGGAGGGCTCGGCAGCAGGTAGCAGTCAGAGACAGCCAGGAGGTGGAGAGAGAACCAGTGTTAGCCTGGGCTGGGGGGGGCTTCAGGGGAATTGGGAATGGGGAGAATTCCTGCTCCCGCTCCGGCTCTCAATCCTGCTCCTTCTGCCGGAGAAATGCTGGCAGCTGTCCTGCCGTGTCTTCCTCTTCTCTCTCTCTTCTCAGCCCAGCCCCTTTTCCCTCCGACAGCCAGATGAGGTGTCAGTGCGCTACTGCTGGCTGCTCGCGGTCGCTCTCTCTGTCTCCACACACACACGCACACACACACACACACACACACACACACACACACACACACACACAGACACGCACACACACACGTCGCATGAATACTTCATGCATAAAGGAACCCTCTCTTCTTTTGCCTGTCCCAGACTTCAAACAGATTAGGTTAGTATGCCTACAGCACATGCATGTGTGTGTGTGTGTGTGTGTGTGTGTGTATTTGTGTTTCTTTGTGTGGATTTGTGTTTCTTTGTCTTTAGCTGAGGATGTAATTAGTTAGATGAGATAATGTCATTAATTATAAGGAGTGACACATAGATAAGAAGTGAGATACTTAAGTGTGTGAAGATGGATAGACCACTACTGAATCAGATGCTGGCTGAACGATGCTTTCACTCAATGGAAAGAGAGAGAGGAGGACAGACAACGAGCAGATGACAGGTAGAGAGGCAGATTTATGCAGGGCAGACAGAGACAGAGAGTGCACTCACTCACTGGTCTGATCAAGGGTAAAAAGGGGAAAGCTGTGTGTGTGAGTGGGCGAAGCTAGTATGAACATAGCCTGTATTCCCATGACTGCCAATTTACCAGCAAGTCTTTTAGCTCTTCTCTGGTCCTGTTTAAAAGGCAGTCTGATTTCTACACCATTAGGGCGAGCAGAGTGGCTCTGCCATTGAGCAGACATATACAGTGATTACAGAGCTTTCCCTCTGACACACTGCCCCATATCTGAGCTACAGTCAAGTGTGAGACACAAAACTATCTAGAATATATAATCTATAATACCCCCATAATGCATACAACAATTATTGTGCAGTGTCTTACATTGAGATAAATTCAATTCAGTTCACATATGAAACCTTGGTGTTTTGGGCAGTGATAAGGCAAACCCCACCCACCCTTGGCCACCACCTACCTACAAATCCACAGACCGCCTTCAGACCAAGACTGACAGTGATCAATAACTGTAAGACCAACCTAATGTGGACATTGGTCATCGTGACAATGGGATCACGCTTGATGTGGTTTCATGTGTACATCGAAACAGGGTAGGTATAGGGAGTCACCATTGGGCCAAACTGTCCATACAGCCTCTCAACGTCACCCTCTGTACAGACCCTTTGGACAGATAATGATTGTAATATATATATATAAATGAGCTAAGGTAAGATTAATGCAAGAGCAGCACTGGCAGCACAAATAAAGGCTCTGCTAGGCTTTTGTTAATGACAGAATGGACATCTATATTTGGGGCTGGCCTGCAGGGGGGTGCCTGCCTGCTGCTTCACAGTTTGGCCTGTTGTCAATAATCTCCCTAGCCCCCTTTTCAGGCTTTGTCAAATTAGCAAGAGAAATTCCTCTGGCCCGGAGAGTCATTAGCCGGCGCACCCATTAGCTTGTTTGTGGAAATGTGTCTCTGTTCCTCAGCCCAGCACCATGGCTCTTTAGGTAACAGGGCCTTTTCCAGCCTAATTACCATGTTGGCCCCATTTACCATCCTTGACATTTTCTTTCTCTAGTTCCCCCTCTTTTCTCCCCAGACAAGATAACGGTGCTCTGGCCATTCATGCAGGGATCAGATCACTGGGGCTGATATCAGACTGCATTAGCCCCCCCAGCGTGGGTCCGCCTTCTCTGGTGATTAGCAGCAGCCAAGCTCATGTCTGTCTGAATGGAGATGGAAGCTCTGGGCTCCAGCCAGACTGTATATGTACAACACACTGATAACAACCACATCACAATGAACCCGGCTCAATGTAGAAGCAGACATGCTGGAGTCTCTGCTGCTCTCAACAGGTGAGCCTGGAGGTGAAATGTTTATAGGTTTGTAATGAATGAAAGGAATCGCTAAAACAGTGGCTTAAGGGTAGCAAACAAAGAAGTGCCACATGTGTTCAGGATTGATTGCGTGCATGTGTTTGTCAATCAGTAAAGGTGTGTTTTTAATTAAAGGAACAATCAATAGGATTTCCCCCCCTGGAGTTCACATCTGGTGTATACATCATCCTATTGATGGGCTGACCTTGACATGGGCATCTCCCTGGCCACCATAAGTGTGAGAGAAACATACTACTATGTGTGCTTTCTGTTGGTGTCAAGTCTAGTTTCCTCAATATTATGAAAGGTGTACCGCAGGGGTCAGTATTGGGACCTGTTCTCTTTACAATTTATATAAATAATATTGGTCTATGTATTAAATCCTGTAATATTAATCTGTATGCAGACGACACAGTTACGTATGCCATTGCAGTGACTGTTGACCAAGCCATGTTAGAGGCCAATCTGATTTTGTTGCATTACAGATAGCCCTTGTTGATTTAAAACTTGTACTTAATGCAGGCCAAATTAAATATATGTTTTTCTTTCATTCACAGAAAAATGTCTCAGACAGGCTACATATTCACTCATTGGATGGCTCGCTCATCGAGCGGGTTCCCGCCTATAAATATCTGGGCGTTTGGATTGATAAAGATCTAACGTTTAAAAAACATACTGATGAGTTGGTTAAAAAGCTAAGATTTAAAGTGGGCTTCTTTTTTTAGAAATAGATATTGCCTCTCCCTAAACAACAGGAAGCAGATTGTGCAGTCAACTTTCCTGCCAGTTCTTGACTATGGTGACACCATTTACCAGACTGCAGAAGCCACTACTCTTAAACCATTGGATGCCATCTACCATAGCGCCATTCGCTTTATTACAGGTGACAGTTTTAATACTCATCACTGCATCCTGTATCAGAAGGTTGGCTGGACCTCACTAAAATCCCATAGATCACTTCATTACTGCCTTCTTGTTTAGAAAAGCTCTGCTCCACAAGCTTCCAACATACTGTCCCTCACTTCCCTGTTGAAATATAAAAATATAAGATACCAAACTCATTCACAGGGTTGGTTAACTCTTGAGGTCCCGCTTGTCTCCACAAAGTTTGGTAAATACGCCTTTAGTTTTAACGCACCATAGTAATGGAATACCTTACAAAACAAATTCCACCTGGATTCCCTGGTGCCGATAGGGCAGTTTAAAACTATTTTGTTAAATGAGTTCTCTGAAGTATGCAATTGTTTCAATTGACTATTATAACTTGTTGTCATAACCTGATGTAATGTATTTATAGCTGTCTTGTAGTCTTTTATATTTTGTTGTCGTATTGATGGAACTTTTGTCCTCAGGGCACCATTGCAAATGAGAAAATGATCTCAATTGGGCTCCCCTGATTAAATAAATACATGTATGTTGTATGAAGTCCTATGGACAGCTGACACAGTGGCTCAACTGTAAGGGAGAAACAGAGGGTTTGTGGGGCTGCTGTATTATATCATCACACCTTGGCACCAAAACAACCCCAATCGTCCACCTCTACAGAACACCGACAGTGTTGAGGACAACAACAGCTCGCCAAAATTCTGTTGGAGTAAACAACATCTGCATCTCTGCAGTGGCCTGGATGGCCGGAGAACCAGGTCACGTCCAGACTGACCCAACAGACAGACCATCACTAAGCCTCCCTCTGATTAAGCTGAGATGACATCAGGACAGGCTTGGGCAGGGGACTGGACACAGAGATGATGTCATAGTGTAGCCCAGGCCTAGCAACAGACAGAGCACACCACCGCACCACACCAAGATTTAGTATCAGGGTCATCAGGTTGATCATTAAAGACGTCCTCCAGCGATTTGTTTAACGTTTACTGTTGAAAAGCGATATCCCAAGTATAAATACCATAAAGTACACACACTAAAGGGTAACAAATACATATTTTTTGCAAAATAGTGTTTTTTATACACAACTGCAAAGTTCAAGGAGTGGGGCGTTCAATGAATTGGTCTGATGGGAAGTCGTGATGTCATCGGCCTCCCCCTTGCTTGAGGATCAATAAAGAACAAAAGTAGAAAGGCTGCACTGATCCCTGGACAGCTAAAGCAGAATCCATACACATACAAATACATACAGTGCAGGGTATATTCATCTATTCGCAAAGCACAGAAACTGTGATTGTTAACAGAAGGCCTTGGCTTACTATAGTGCTATAATATCTATAATATG